>NW_028128266.1:0-280000 GCF_965231255.1 Vanellus vanellus
CTGGGGCATTTGAAGAGGTTCCAGGAGGCAATGAGGACCAGCATCACTTTTCCCCGCTGGCACCTTTGCTGTGGCAGCAAAAGCTGGACGTTTGTCTTTTTTGCTCCGGAGGCTGCCGAAAGCGAAAACAGGTGCTTTTGAGGATGGAGTCCGCAGGAAAGCAGAGAGGGCCAAATTGTCTGGGGCATTTGAAAGGGTTCCAGGAGGCAGTGAGAACCAGCATTACTTTTCCCCGCTGGCACCTTTGCTGTGGCAGCAAAAGCTGGACGTTTGTCTTTTTTGCTCCGGAGGCTGCCGAAAGCGAAAACAGGTGCTTTTGAGGATGGAGTCCGCAGGAAAGCAGAGAGGGCCAAATTGTCTGAGGCATTTGAAGAGGTTCCAGGAGGCAGTGAGAACCAGCATCACTTTTCCCCGCTGGCACCTTTGCTGTGGCAGCAAAAGCTGGACGTTTGTCTTTTTACCACCGGAGGGCGCCGAAAGTGAAAACAGGTGCTTTTGAGGATAGAGTCCGTAGTAATGCAGAGAGGGCCAAATTGTCTGTGGCATTTGAAAGGGTTCCAGGAGGCAGTGAGAACCAGCCTTAGTTTTCTCCGCTGGCACCTTTGCTGTGGCAGCAAAAGCTGGACGTTTGTCTTTTTTGCTCCGGAGGCTGCCGAAAGCGAAAAAAGGTGCTTTTGAGGATGGAGTCCGCAGGAAAGCAGAGAGGGCCAAATTGTCTGGGGCATTTGAAAGGGTTCCAGGAGGCAGTGAGAACCAGCATTACTTTTCCCCGCTGGCACATTTGCTGTGGCAGCAAAAGCTGGACGTTTGTCTTTTTTGCTCCGGAGGTGGCCGAAAGCGAAAAAAGGTGCTATATAGGATGGAGTCTGCAGGAAAGCAGAGAGGGCCAAATTGTCTGGGGCATTTGAAAGGGTTCCAGGAGGCAGTGAGAACCAGCATCACTTTTCCCTGCTGGCACCTTTGCTGTGGCAGCAAAAGCTGGACGTTTGTCTTTTTTGCTCCGGAGGCTGCCGAAAGCGAAAACAGGTGCTTTTGAGGATGGAGTCCGCAGGAAACCAGAGAGGGCCAAATTGTCTATGGCATTTGAAGAGGTTCCAGGAGGCAATGAGGACCAGCATCACTTTTCCCCGCTGGCACCTTTGCTGTGGCAGCAAAAGCTGGACGTTTGTCTTTTTTGCTCTGGAGGCTGCCGAAAGCGAAAACAGGTGCTTTTGAGGATGGAGTCCGCAGGAAAGAAGAGAGGGCCAAATTGTCTATGGCATTTGAAAAGGTTGCAGGAGGTAATGAGGACCAGCATCACTTTTCCCCGCTGGCACCTTTGCTGTGGCAGCAAAAGCTGGACGTTTGTCTTTTTACCACCGGAGGGCGCCGAAAGTGAAAAAAGGTGCTTTTGAGGATAGAGTCCGTAGTAATGCAGAGAGGGCCACATTGTCTGTGGCATTTGAAAGGGTTCCAGGAGGCAGTGAGAACCAGCCTTAGTTTTCTCCGCTGGCACCTTTGCTGTGGCAGCAAAACCTGGACGTTTGTCTTTTTTGCTCCGGAGGCTGCCGAAAGCGAAAACAGGTGCTTTTGAGGATGGAGTCCGCAGGAAAGCAGAGAGGGCCAAATTGTCTGGGGCATTTGAAAGGGTTCCAGGAGGCAGTGAGAACCAGCATTACTTTTCCCCGCTGGCACCTTTGCTGTGGCAGCAAAAGCTGGACGTTTGTCTTTCTTGCTCCGGAGGTTGCCGAAAGCGAAAACAGGTGCTTTTGAGGATGGAGTCCGCAGGAAACCAGAGAGGGCCAAATTGTCTATGGCATTTGAAAGGGTTCCAGGAGGCAGTGAGAACCAGCATTACTTTTCCCTGCCTCACCTTTGCTGTGGCAGCAAAAGCTGGACGTTTGTCTTTTTTGCTCCGGAGGTTGCCGAAAGCGAAAAAAGGTGCTTTTGAGGATGGAGTCCGCAGGAAAGCAGAGTGGGCCAAATTGTCTGGGGCATTTGAAGAGGTTCCAGGAGGCAATGAGGACCAGCATCACTTTTCCCCGCTGGCACCTTTGCTGTGGCAGCAAAAGCTGGACGTTTGTCTTTTTTGCTCCGGAGGCTGCCGAAAGCGAAAACAGGTGCTTTTGAGGATGGAGTCCGCAGGAAAGCAGAGAGGGCCAAATTGTCTGGGGCATTTGAAAGGGTTCCAGGAGGCAGTGAGAACCAGCATTACTTTTCCCCGCTGGCACCTTTGCTGTGGCAGCAAAAGCTGGACGTTTGTCTTTTTTGCTCCGGAGGCTGCCGAAAGCGAAAACAGGTGCTTTTGAGGATGGAGTCCGCAGGAAAGCAGAGAGGGCCAAATTGTCTGGGGCATTTGAAGAGGTTCCAGGAGGCAGTGAGAACCAGCATCACTTTTCCCCGCTGGCACCTTTGCTGTGGCAGCAAAAGCTGGACGTTTGTCTTTTTACCACCGGAGGGCGCCGAAAGTGAAAACAGGTGCTTTTGAGGATAGAGTCCGTAGTAATGCAGAGAGGGCCAAATTGTCTATGGCATTTGAAAGGGTTCCAGGAGGCAGTGAGAACCAGCCTTAGTTTTCTCTGCTGGCACCTTTGCTGTGGCAGCAAAAGCTGGACGTTTGTCTTTTTTGCTCCGGAGGCTGCCGAAAGCGAAAAAAGGTGCTTTTGAGGATGGAGTCCGCAGGAAAGCAGAGAGGGCCAAATTGTCTGGGGCATTTGAAAGGGTTCCAGGAGGCAGTGAGAACCAGCATTACTTTTCCCCGCTGGCACCTTTGCTGTGGCAGCAAAAGCTGGACGTTTGTCTTTTTTGCTCCAGAGGTGGCCGAAAGCGAAAAAAGGTGCTATATAGGATGGAGTCTGCAGGAAAGCAGAGAGGGCCAAATTGTCTGTGGCATTTGAAAGGGTTCCAGGAGGCAGTGAGAACCAGCATTACTTTTCCCCGCTGGCACCTTTGCTGTGGCAGCAAAAGCTGGACGTTTGTCTTTCTTGCTCCGGAGGTTGCCGAAAGCGAAAACAGGTGCTTTTGAGGATGGAGTCCGCAGGAAACCAGAGAGGGCCAAATTGTCTATGGCATTTGAAAGGGTTCCAGGAGGCAGTGAGAACCAGCATTACTTTTCCCCGCCTCACCTTTGCTGTGGCAGCAAAAGCTGGACGTTTGTCTTTTTTGCTCCGGAGGTTGCCGAAAGCGAAAAAAGGTGCTTTTGAGGATGGAGTCCGCAGGAAAGCAGAGAGGGCCAAATTGTCTGGGGCATTTGAAGAGGTTCCAGGAGGCAATGACGACCAGCATCACTTTTCCCCGCTGGCACCTTTGCTGTGGCAGCAAAAGCTGGACGTTTGTCTTTTTTGCTCCGGAGGCTGCCGAAAGCGAAAACAGGTGCTTTTGAGGATGGAGTCCGCAGGAAAGCAGAGAGGGCCAAATTGTCTGGGGCATTTGAAAGGGTTCCAGGAGGCAGTGAGAACCAGCATTACTTTTCCCCGCTGGCACCTTTGCTGTGGCAGCAAAAGCTGGACGTTTGTCTTTTTTGCTCCGGAGGCTGCCGAAAGCGAAAACAGGTGCTTTTGAGGATGGAGTCCGCAGGAAAGCAGAGAGGGCCAAATTGTCTCGGGCATTTGAAGAGGTTCCAGGAGGCAGTGAGAACCAGCATCACTTTTCCCCGCTGGCACCTTTGCTGTGGCAGCAAAAGCTGGACGTTTGTCTTTTTACCACCGGAGGGCGCCGAAAGTGAAAACAGGTGCTTTTGAGGATAGAGTCCGTAGTAATGCAGAGAGGGCCAAATTGTCTGTGGCATTTGAAAGGGTTCCAGGAGGCAGTGAGAACCAGCCTTAGTTTTCTCCGCTGGCACCTTTGCTGTGGCAGCAAAAGCTGGACGTTTGTCTTTTTTGCTCCGGAGGCTGCCGAAAGCGAAAAAAGGTGCTTTTGAGGATGGAGTCCGCAGGAAAGCAGAGAGGGCCAAATTGTCTGGGGCATTTGAAAGGGTTCCAGGAGGCAGTGAGAACCAGCATTACTTTTCCCCGCTGGCACATTTGCTGTGGCAGCAAAAGCTGGACGTTTGTCTTTTTTGCTCCAGAGGTGGCCGAAAGCGAAAAAAGGTGCTATATAGGATGGAGTCTGCAGGAAAGCAGAGAGGGCCAAATTGTCTGGGGCATTTGAAAGGGTTCCAGGAGGCAGTGAGAACCAGCATCACTTTTCCCTGCTGGCACCTTTGCTGTGGCAGCAAAAGCTGGACGTTTGTCTTTTTTGCTCCGGAGGCTGCCGAAAGCGAAAACAGGTGCTTTTGAGGATGGAGTCCGCAGGAAACCAGAGAGGGCCAAATTGTCTATGGCATTTGAAGAGGTTCCAGGAGGCAATGAGGACCAGCATCACTTTTCCCCGCTGGCACCTTTGCTGTGGCAGCAAAAGCTGGACGTTTGTCTTTTTTGCTCTGGAGGCTGCCGAAAGCGAAAACAGGTGCTTTTGAGGATGGAGTCCGCAGGAAAGCAGAGAGGGCCAAATTGTCTGTGGCATTTTGAAACGGTTCTAGGAGGCAGTGAGAACCAGCATTACTTTTCCCCGCTGGCACCTTTGCTGTGGCAGCAAAAGCTGGACGTTTGTCTTTTTACCACCGGAGGGCGTCGAAAGTGAAAAAAGGTGCTTTTGAGGATGGAGTCCGCAGTAAAGCAGAGAGGGCCAAGTTGTCTGTGGCATTTGAAAGAGTTCCAGGAGGCAGTGAGAACCAGCATTATTTTTCTCTGCTGGCAACTTTGCTGTGGCAGCAAAAGCTGGACGTTTGTCTTTTTTGCTTTGGAGGCTGCCGAAAACGAAAACAGGTGCTTTTGAGGATGGAGTCCACAGGAAAGCAGAGAGGGCCAAATTGTCTGGGGCATTTGAAGAGGTTCCAGGAGGCAATGAGGACCAGCATCACTTTTCCCCGCTGGCACCTTTGCTGTGGCAGCAAAACCTGGACGTTTGTCTTTTTTGCTCCGGAGGTTGCCGAAAGCGAAAACAGGTGCTTTTGAGGATGGAGTCCGCAGGAAAGCAGAGAGGGCCAAATTGTCTATGGCATTTGAAAAGGTTGCAGGAGGTAATGAGGACCAGCATCACTTTTCCCCGCTGGCACCTTTGCTGTGGCAGCAAAAGCTGGACGTTTGTCTTTTTACCACCGGAGGGCGCCGAAAGTGAAAAAAGGTGCTTTTGAGGATAGAGTCCGTAGTAATGCAGAGAGGGCCACATTGTCTGTGGCATTTGAAAGGGTTCCAGGAGGCAGTGAGAACCAGCCTTAGTTTTCTCCGCTGGCACCTTTGCTGTGGCAGCAAAAGCTGGACGTTTGTCTTTTTTGCTCCGGAGGCTGCCGAAAGCGAAAACAGGTGCTTTTGAGGATGGAGTCCGCAGGAAAGCAGAGAGGGCCAAATTGTCTGGGGCATTTGAAAGGGTTCCAGGAGGCAGTGAGAACCAGCATTACTTTTCCCCGCTGGCACCTTTGCTGTGGCAGCAAAAGCTGGACGTTTGTCTTTTTTGCTCCGGAGGTGGTCGAAAGCGAAAAAAGGTGCTATATAGGATGGAGTCTGCAGGAAAGCAGAGAGGGCCAAATTGTCTGGGGCATTTGAAAGGGTTCCAGGAGGCAGTGAGAACCAGCATCACTTTTCCCTGCTGGCACCTTTGCTGTGGCAGCAAAAGCTGGACGTTTGTCTTTTTTGCTCCGGAGGCTGCCGAAAGCGAAAACAGGTGCTTTTGAGGATGGAGTCCGCAGGAAACCAGAGAGGGCCAAATTGTCTATGGCATTTGAAGAGGTTCCAGGAGGCAATGAGGACCAGCATCACTTTTCCCCGCTGGCACCTTTGCTGTGGCAGCAAAAGCTGGACGTTTGTCTTTTTTGCTCTGGAGGCTGCCGAAAGCGAAAACAGGTGCTTTTGAGGATGGAGTCCGCAGGAAAGCAGAGAGGGCCAAATTGTCTGTGGCATTTTGAAACGGTTCTAGGAGGCAGTGAGAACCAGCATTACTTTTCCCCGCTGGCACCTTTGCTGTGGCAGCAAAAGCTGGACGTTTGTCTTTTTACCACCGGAGGGCGTCGAAAGTGAAAAAAGGTGCTTTTGAGGATGGAGTCCGCAGTAAAGCAGAGAGGGCCAAGTTGTCTGTGGCATTTGAAAGAGTTCCAGGAGGCAGTGAGAACCAGCATTATTTTTCTCTGCTGGCAACTTTGCTGTGGCAGCAAAAGCTGGACGTTTGTCTTTTTTGCTTTGGAGGCTGCCGAAAACGAAAACAGGTGCTTTTGAGGATGGAGTCCACAGGAAAGCAGAGAGGGCCAAATTGTCTGGGGCATTTGAAGAGGTTCCAGGAGGCAATGAGGACCAGCATCACTTTTCCCCGCTGGCACCTTTGCTGTGGCAGCAAAACCTGGACGTTTGTCTTTTTTGCTCCGGAGGTTGCCGAAAGCGAAAACAGGTGCTTTTGAGGATGGAGTCCGCAGGAAAGCAGAGAGGGCCAAATTGTCTATGGCATTTGAAAAGGTTGCAGGAGGTAATGAGGACCAGCATCACTTTTCCCCGCTGGCACCTTTGCTGTGGCAGCAAAAGCTGGACGTTTGTCTTTTTACCACCGGAGGGCGCCGAAAGTGAAAAAAGGTGCTTTTGAGGATAGAGTCCGTAGTAATGCAGAGAGGGCCACATTGTCTGTGGCATTTGAAAGGGTTCCAGGAGGCAGTGAGAACCAGCCTTAGTTTTCTCCGCTGGCACCTTTGCTGTGGCAGCAAAAGCTGGACGTTTGTCTTTTTTGCTCCGGAGGCTGCCGAAAGCGAAAACAGGTGCTTTTGAGGATGGAGTCCGCAGGAAAGCAGAGAGGGCCAAATTGTCTGGGGCATTTGAAAGGGTTCCAGGAGGCAGTGAGAACCAGCATTACTTTTCCCCGCTGGCACCTTTGCTGTGGCAGCAAAAGCTGGACGTTTGTCTTTTTTGCTCCGGAGGTGGTCGAAAGCGAAAAAAGGTGCTATATAGGATGGAGTCCGCAGGAAAGCAGAGAGGGCCAAATTGTCTGTGGCATTTGAAAGGGTTCCAGGAGGCAGTGAGAACCAGCATTACTTTTCCCCGCTGGCACCTTTGCTGTGGCAGCAAAAGCTGGACGTTTGTCTTTCTTGCTCCGGAGGTTGCCGAAAGCGAAAACAGGTGCTTTTGAGGATGGAGTCCGCAGGAAACCAGAGAGGGCCAAATTGTCTATGGCATTTGAAAGGGTTCCAGGAGGCAGTGAGAACCAGCATTACTTTTCCCTGCCTCACCTTTGCTGTGGCAGCAAAAGCTGGACGTTTGTCTTTTTTGCTCCGGAGGTTGCCGAAAGCGAAAACAGGTGCTTTTGAGGATGGAGTCCGCAGGAAAGCAGAGAGGGCCAAATTGTCTGGGGCATTTTGAAACGGTTCCAGGAGGCAATGAGGACCAGCATCACTTTTCCCCGCTGGCACCTTTGCTGTGGCAGCAAAAGCTGGACGTTTGTCTTTTTTGCTCCGGAGGCTGCCGAAAGCGAAAACAGGTGCTTTTGAGGATGGAGTCCGCAGGAAAGCAGAGAGGGCCAAATTGTCTGGGGCATTTGAAAGGGTTCCAGGAGGCAGTGAGAACCAGCATTACTTTTCCCCGCTGGCACCTTTGCTGTGGCAGCAAAAGCTGGACGTTTGTCTTTTTTGCTCCGGAGGCTGCCGAAAGCGAAAACAGGTGCTTTTGAGGATGGAGTCCGCAGGAAAGCAGAGAGGGCCAAATTGTCTGGGGCATTTGAAGAGGTTCCAGGAGGCAGTGAGAACCAGCATCACTTTTCCCCGCTGGCACCTTTGCTGTGGCAGCAAAAGCTGGACGTTTGTCTTTTTACCACCGGAGGGCGCCGAAAGTGAAAACAGGTGCTTTTGAGGATAGAGTCCGTAGTAATGCAGAGAGGGCCAAATTGTCTGTGGCATTTGAAAGGGTTCCAGGAGGCAGTGAGAACCAGCCTTAGTTTTCTCCGCTGGCACCTTTGCTGTGGCAGCAAAAGCTGGACGTTTGTCTTTTTTGCTCCGGAGGCTGCCGAAAGCGAAAAAAGGTGCTTTTGAGGATGGAGTCCGCAGGAAAGCAGAGAGGGCCAAATTGTCTGGGGCATTTGAAAGGGTTCCAGGAGGCAGTGAGAACCAGCATTACTTTTCCCCGCTGGCACATTTGCTGTGGCAGCAAAAGCTGGACGTTTGTCTTTTTTGCTCCAGAGGTGGCCGAAAGCGAAAAAAGGTGCTATATAGGATGGAGTCTGCAGCAAAGCAGAGAGGGCCAAATTGTCTGTGGCATTTGAAAGGGTTCCAGGAGGCAGTGAGAACCAGCATTACTTTTCCCCGCTGGCACCTTTGCTGTGGCAGCAAAAGCTGGACGTTTGTCTTTCTTGCTCCGGAGGTTGCCGAAAGCGAAAACAGGTGCTTTTGAGGATGGAGTCCGCAGGAAACCAGAGAGGGCCAAATTGTCTATGGCATTTGAAAGGGTTCCAGGAGGCAGTGAGAACCAGCATTACTTTTCCCCGCCTCACCTTTGCTGTGGCAGCAAAAGCTGGACGTTTGTCTTTTTTGCTCCGGAGGTTGCCGAAAGCGAAAAAAGGTGCTTTTGAGGATGGAGTCCGCAGGAAAGCAGAGAGGGCCAAATTGTCTGGGGCATTTGAAGAGGTTCCAGGAGGCAATGAGGACCAGCATCACTTTTCCCCGCTGGCACCTTTGCTGTGGCAGCAAAAGCTGGACGTTTGTCTTTTTTGCTCCGGAGGCTGCCGAAAGCGAAAACAGGTGCTTTTGAGGATGGAGTCCGCAGGAAAGCAGAGAGGGCCAAATTGTCTGGGGCATTTGAAAGGGTTCCAGGAGGCAGTGAGAACCAGCATTACTTTTCCCCGCTGGCACCTTTGCTGTGGCAGCAAAAGCTGGACGTTTGTCTTTTTTGCTCCGGAGGCTGCCGAAAGCGAAAACAGGTGCTTTTGAGGATGGAGTCCGCAGGAAAGCAGAGAGGGCCAAATTGTCTGGGGCATTTGAAGAGGTTCCAGGAGGCAGTGAGAACCAGCATCACTTTTGCCCGCTGGCACCTTTGCTGTGGCAGCAAAAGCTGGACGTTTGTCTTTTTACCACCGGAGGGCGCCGAAAGTGAAAACAGGTGCTTTTGAGGATAGAGTCCGTAGTAATGCAGAGAGGGCCAAATTGTCTGTGGCATTTGAAAGGGTTCCAGGAGGCAGTGAGAACCAGCCTTAGTTTTCTCCGCTGGCACCTTTGCTGTGGCAGCAAAAGCTGGACGTTTGTCTTTTTTGCTCCGGAGGCTGCCGAAAGCGAAAAAAGGTGCTTTTGAGGATGGAGTCCGCAGGAAAGCAGAGAGGGCCAAATTGTCTGGGGCATTTGAAAGGGTTCCAGGAGGCAGTGAGAACCAGCATTACTTTTCCCCGCTGGCACCTTTGCTGTGGCAGCAAAACCTGGACGTTTGTCTTTTTTGCTCCAGAGGTGGCCGAAAGCGAAAAAAGGTGCTATATAGGATGGAGTCTGCAGGAAAGCAGAGAGGGCCAAATTGTCTGTGGCATTTGAAAGGGTTCCAGGAGGCAGTGAGAACCAGCATCACTTTTCCCTGCTGGCACGTTTGCTGTGGCAGCAAAAGCTGGACGTTTGTCTTTTTTGCTCCGGAGGTTGCCGAAAGAGAAAAAAGGTGTTTTTGAGGATGGAGTCTGCAGGAAAGCAGAGAGGGCCAAATTGTCTATGGCATTTGAAGAGGTTCCAGGAGGCAATGAGGACCAGCATCACTTTTCCCCGCTGGCACCTTTGCTGTGGCAGCAAAAGCTGGACGTTTGTCTTTTTACCACCGGAGGGCGCCGAAAGCGAAAACAGGTGCTTTTGAGGATGGAGTCCGCAGGAAAGCAGAGAGGGCCAAATTGTCTGGGGTATTGAAAGGGTTCCAGGAGGCAGTGAGAACCAGCATTACTTTTCTCCGCTGGCACCTTTGCTGTGGCAGCAAAAGCTGGACGTTTGTCTTTTTTGCTCCGGAGGTTGCCGAAAGCGAAAACAGGTGCTTTTGAGGATGGAGTCCGCAGGAAAGCAGAGAGGGCCAAATTGTCTGTGGCATTTTGAAACGGTTCTAGGAGGCAGTGAGAACCAGCATTACTTTTCCCCGCTGGCACCTTTGCTGTGGCAGCAAAAGCTGGACGTTTGTCTTTTTACCACCGGAGGGCGCCGAAAGTGAAAAAAGGTGCTTTTGAGGATGGAGTCCGCAGTAAAGCAGAGAGGGCCAAGTTGTCTGTGGCATTTGAAAGAGTTCCAGGAGGCAGTGAGAACCAGCATTATTTTTCTTTGCTGGCAACTTTGCTGTGGCAGCAAAAGCTGGACGTTTGTCTTTTTTGCTTTGGAGGCTGCCGAAAACGAAAACAGGTGCTTTTGAGGATGGAGTCCACAGGAAAGCAGAGAGGGCCAAATTGTCTGGGGCATTTGAAGAGGTTCCAGGAGGCAATGAGGACCAGCATCACTTTTCCCCGCTGGCACCTTTGCTGTGGCAGCAAAACCTGGACGTTTGTCTTTTTTGCTCCGGAGGTTGCCGAAAGCGAAAACAGGTGCTTTTGAGGATGGAGTCCGCAGGAAAGAAGAGAGGGCAAAATTGTCTGGGGCATTTGAAGGGGTTCCAGGAGGCAGTGAGAACCAGCATTACTTTTCCCCGCTGGCACCTTTGCTGTGGCAGCAAAAGCTGGACGTTTGTCTTTTTTGCTCCTGAGGTTGCCGAAAGCGAAAACAGGTGCTTTTGAGAATGGAGTCCGCAGGAAAGCAGAGAGGGCCAAATTGTCTGGGGCATTTGAAGGGGTTCCAGGAGGCAGTGAGGACCAGCATCACTTTTCCCCGCTGGCACCTTTGCTGTGGCAGCAAAAGCTGGACGTTTGTCTTTTTTGCTCCGGAGGTGGTCGAAAGCGAAAAAAGGTGCTATATAGGATGGAGTCCGCAGGAAAGCAGAGAGGGCCAAATTGTCTGTGGCATTTGAAAGGGTTCCAGGAGGCAGTGAGTACCAGCATTACTTTTCCCCGCTGGTACCTTTGCTGTGGCAGCAAAAGCTGGACGTTTGTCTTTCTTGCTCCGGAGGCTGCCGAAAGCGAAAACAGGTGCTTTTGAGGATGGAGTCCGCAGGAAACCAGAGAGGGCCAAATTGTCTATGGCATTTGAAAGGGTTCCAGGAGGCAGTGAGAACCAGCATTACTTTTCCCCGCCTCACCTTTGCTGTGGCAGCAAAAGCTGGACGTTTGTCTTTTTTGCTCCGGAGGTTGCCGAAAGCGAAAACAGGTGCTTTTGAGGATGGAGTCCGCAGGAAAGCAGAGAGGGCCAAATTGTCTGGGGCATTTGAAGAGGTTCCAGGAGGCAATGAGGACCAGCATCACTTTTCCCCGCTGGCACCTTTGCTGTGGCAGCAAAAGCTGGACGTTTGTCTTTTTACCACCGGAGGGCGCCGAAAGTGAAAAAAGGTGCTTTTGAGGATAGAGTCCGTAGTAATGTAGAGAGGGCCAAATTGTCTGTGGCATTTGAAAGGGTTCCAGGAGGCAGTGAGGACCAGCATCACTTTTCCCCGCTGGCACCTTTGCTGTGGCAGCAAAAGCTGGACGTTTGTCTTTTTTGCTCCGGAGGCTGCCGAAAGCGAAAACAGGTGCTTTTGAGGATGGAGTCCGCAGGAAAGCAGAGAGGGCCAAATTGTCTGGGGCATTTGAAGAGGTTCCAGGAGGCAATGCGGAGTAGCATCACTTTTCCCCTCTGGCACCTTTGCTGTGGCAGCAAAAGCTGGACGTTTGTCTTTTTTGCTCCTGAGGTTGCCGAAAGCGAAAAAAGGTGCTTTTGAGGATGGAGTCCGCAGGAAAGCAGAGAGGGCCAAATTGTCTGGGGCATTTGAAGGGGTTCCAGGAGGCAGTGAGGACCAGCATCACTTTTCCCCGCTGGCACCTTTGCTGTGGCAGCAAAAGCTGGACGTTTGTCTTTTTTGCTCCGGAGGTGGTCGAAAGCGAAAAAAGGTGCTATATAGGATGGAGTCCGCAGGAAAGCAGAGAGGGCCAAATTGTCTGTGGCATTTGAAAGGGTTCCAGGAGGCAGTGAGTACCAGCATTACTTTTCCCCGCTGGTACCTTTGCTGTGGCAGCAAAAGCTGGACGTTTGTCTTTCTTGCTCCGGAGGCTGCCGAAAGCGAAAACAGGTGCTTTTGAGGATGGAGTCCGCAGGAAACCAGAGAGGGCCAAATTGTCTATGGCATTTGAAAGGGTTCCAGGAGGCAGTGAGAACCAGCATTACTTTTCCCCGCCTCACCTTTGCTGTGGCAGCAAAAGCTGGACGTTTGTCTTTTTTGCTCCGGAGGTTGCCGAAAGCGAAAAAAGGTGCTTTTGAGGATGGAGTCCGCAGGAAAGCAGAGAGGGCCAAATTGTCTGGGGCATTTGAAGAGGTTCCAGGAGGCAATGAGGACCAGCATCACTTTTCCCCGCTGGCACCTTTGCTGTGGTAGCAAAAGCTGGACGTTTGTCTTTTTTGCTCCGGAGGCTGCCGAAAGCGAAAACAGGTGCTTTTGAGGATGGAGTCCGCAGGAAAGCAGAGAGGGCCAAATTGTCTGGGGTATTTGAAAGGGCACCAGGAGGCAGTGAGGACCAGCATCACTTTTCCCCGCTGGCACTTTTGCTGTGGCAGCAAAAGCTGGACGTTTGTCTTTTTTGCTCCGGGGGCTGCCGAAAGAGAAAAAAGGTGCTTTTGAGGATGGAGTCTGCAGGAAAGCAGAGAGGGCCAAATTGTCTATGGCATTTGAAGAGGTTCCAGGAGGCAATGAGGACCAGCATCACTTTTCCCCGCTGGCACCTTTGCTGTGGCAGCAAAAGCTGGACGTTTGTCTTTTTACCACCGGAGGGCGCCGAAAGTGAAAAAAGGTGCTTTTGAGGATAGAGTCCGTAGTAATGCAGAGAGGGCCAAATTGTCTGTGGCATTTGAAAGGGTTCCAGGAGGCAGTGAGGACCAGCATCACTTTTCCCCGCTGGCACCTTTGCTGTGGCAGCAAAAGCTGGACGTTTGTCTTTTTTGCTCCGGAGGCTGCCGAAAGCGAAAACAGGTGCTTTTGAGGATGGAGTCCGCAGGAAAGCAGAGAGGGCCAAATTGTCTGGGGCATTTGAAGAGGTTCCAGGAGGCAATGCGGAGTAGCATCACTTTTCCCCGCTGGCACCTTTGCTGTGGCAGCAAAAGCTGGACGTTTGTCTTTTTTGCTCCTGAGGTTGCCGAAAGCGAAAAAAGGTGCTTTTGAGGATGGAGTCCGCAGGAAAGCAGAGAGGGCCAAATTGTCTGGGGCATTTGAAGGGGTTCCAGGAGGCAGTGAGGACCAGCATCACTTTTCCCCGCTGGCACCTTTGCTGTGGCAGCAAAAGCTGGACGTTTGTCTTTTTACCACCGGAGGGCGCCGAAAGTGAAAAAAGGTGCTTTTGAGGATGGAGTCCGCAGTAAAGCAGAGAGGGCCAAGTTGTCTGTGGCATTTGAAAGAGTTCCAGGAGGCAGTGAGAACCAGCATTATTTTTCTCTGCTGGCAACTTTGCTGTGGCAGCAAAAGCTGGACGTTTGTCTTTTTTGCTTTGGAGGCTGCCGAAAGCGAAAACAGGTGCTTTTGAGGATGGAGTCCACAGGAAAGCAGAGAGGGCCAAATTGTCTGGGGCATTTGAAGAGGTTCCAGGAGGCAATGAGGACCAGCATCACTTTTCCCCGCTGGCACCTTTGCTGTGGCAGCAAAAGCTGGACGTTTGTCTTTTTTGCTCCGGAGGCTGCCGAAAGCGAAAACAGGTGCTTTTGAGGATGGAGTCCGCAGGAAAGCAGAGAGGGCCAAATTGTCTGGGGCATTTGAAGGGGTTCCAGGAGGCAGTGAGAACCAGCATTACTTTTCCCCGCTGGCACCTTTGCTGTGGCAGCAAAAGCTGGACGTTTGTCTTTTTTGCTCCTGAGGTTGCCGAAAGCGATAACAGGTGCTTTTGAGAATGGAGTCCGCAGGAAAGCAGAGAGGGCCAAATTGTCTGGGGCATTTGAAGGGGTTCCAGGAGGCAGTGAGGACCAGCATCACTTTTCCCCGCTGGCACCTTTGCTGTGACAGCAAAAGCTGGACGTTTGTCTTTTTTGCTCCGCAGTTTGCCGAAAGCGAAAACAGGTGCTTTTGAGGACGGAGTCCGCAGGAAAGCAGAGAGGGCCAAATTGTCTGTGGCATTTGAAAGAGTTCCAGGAGGCAGTGAGAACCAGCATTACTTTTCCCCGCTGGCACCTTTGCTGTGGCAGCAAAAGCTGGACGTTTGTCTTTTTTGCTCCGGAGGCTGCCGAAAGCGAAAACAGGTGCTTTTGAGGATGGAGTCCGCAGGAAAGCAGAGAGTGCCAAATTGTCTGTGGCATTTGAAAGAGTTCCAGGAGGCAGTGAGAAGCAGTATCACTTTTCCCCTCTGGCACCTTTGCTGTGGCAGCAAAAGCTGGACGTTTGTCTTTTTACCACCGGAGGGCGCTGAAAGTGAAAAAAGGTGCTTTTGAGGATGGAGTCCGCAGTAAAGCAGAGAGGGCCAAGTTGTCTGTGGCATTTGAAAGAGTTCCAGGAGGCAGTGAGAACCAGCATTATTTTTCTCTGCTGGCAACTTTGCTGTGGCAGCAAAAGCTGGACGTTTGTCTTTTTTGCTTTGGAGGCTGCCGAAAACGAAAACAGGTGCTTTTGAGGATGGAGTCCACAGGAAAGCAGAGAGGGCCAAATTGTCTGGGGCATTTGAAGAGGTTCCAGGAGGCAATGAGGACCAGCATCACTTTTCCCCGCTGGCACCTTTGCTGTGGCAGCAAAACCTGGACGTTTGTCTTTTTTGCTCCGGAGGTTGCCGAAAGCGAAAACAGGTGCTTTTGAGGATGGAGTCCGCAGGAAAGAAGAGAGGGCAAAATTGTCTGGGGCATTTGAAGGGGTTCCAGGAGGCAGTGAGAACCAGCATTACTTTTCCCCGCTGGCACCTTTGCTGTGGCAGCAAAAGCTGGACGTTTGTCTTTTTTGCTCCTGAGGTTGCCGAAAGCGAAAACAGGTGCTTTTGAGAATGGAGTCCGCAGGAAAGCAGAGAGGGCCAAATTGTCTGGGGCATTTGAAGGGGTTCCAGGAGGCAGTGAGGACCAGCATCACTTATCCCCGCTGGCACATTTGCTGTGGCAGCAAAAGCTGGACGTTTGTCTTTTTTGCCCCAGAGGTGGCCGAAAGCGAAAAAAGGTGCTATATAGGATGGAGTCTGCAGGAAAGCAGAGAGGGCCAAATTGTCTGGGGCATTTGAAAGGGTTCCAGGAGGCAGTGAGGACCAGCATCACTTTTCCCCGCTGGCACCTTTGCTGTGGCAGCAAAAGCTGGACGTTTGTCTTTTTTGCTCCGGAGGCTGCCGAAAGCGAAAACAGGTGCTTTTGAGGATGGAGTCCGCAGGAAACCAGAGAGGGCCAAATTGTCTATGGCATTTGAAGAGGTTCCAGGAGGCAATGAGGACCAGCATCACTTTTCCCCGCTGGCACCTTTGCTGTGGCAGCAAAAGCTGGACGTTTGTCTTTTTTGCTCTGGAGGCTGCCGAAAGCGAAAACAGGTGCTTTTGAGGATGGAGTCCGCAGGAAAGCAGAGAGGGCCAAATTGTCTGTGGCATTTTGAAACGGTTCTAGGAGGCAGTGAGAACCAGCATTACTTTTCCCCGCTGGCACCTTTGCTGTGGCAGCAAAAGCTGGACGTTTGTCTTTTTACCACCGGAGGGCGTCGAAAGTGAAAAAAGGTGCTTTTGAGGATGGAGTCCGCAGTAAAGCAGAGAGGGCCAAGTTGTCTGTGGCATTTGAAAGAGTTCCAGGAGGCAGTGAGAACCAGCATTATTTTTCTCTGCTGGCAACTTTGCTGTGGCAGCAAAAGCTGGACGTTTGTCTTTTTTGCTTTGGAGGCTGCCGAAAACGAAAACAGGTGCTTTTGAGGATGGAGTCCACAGGAAAGCAGAGAGGGCCAAATTGTCTGGGGCATTTGAAGAGGTTCCAGGAGGCAATGAGGACCAGCATCACTTTTCCCCGCTGGCACCTTTGCTGTGGCAGCAAAACCTGGACGTTTGTCTTTTTTGCTCCGGAGGTTGCCGAAAGCGAAAACAGGTGCTTTTGAGGATGGAGTCCGCAGGAAAGAAGAGAGGGCCAAATTGTCTATGGCATTTGAAAAGGTTGCAGGAGGTAATGAGGACCAGCATCACTTTTCCCCGCTGGCACCTTTGCTGTGGCAGCAAAAGCTGGACGTTTGTCTTTTTACCACCGGAGGGCGCCGAAAGTGAAAAAAGGTGCTTTTGAGGATAGAGTCCGTAGTAATGCAGAGAGGGCCACATTGTCTGTGGCATTTGAAAGGGTTCCAGGAGGCAGTGAGAACCAGCCTTAGTTTTCTCCGCTGGCACCTTTGCTGTGGCAGCAAAACCTGGACGTTTGTCTTTTTTGCTCCGGAGGCTGCCGAAAGCGAAAACAGGTGCTTTTGAGGATGGAGTCCGCAGGAAAGCAGAGAGGGCCAAATTGTCTGGGGCATTTGAAAGGGTTCCAGGAGGCAGTGAGAACCAGCATTACTTTTCCCCGCTGGCACCTTTGCTGTGGCAGCAAAAGCTGGACGTTTGTCTTTTTTGCTCCGGAGGTGGTCGAAAGCGAAAAAAGGTGCTATATAGGATGGAGTCCGCAGGAAAGCAGAGAGGGCCAAATTGTCTGTGGCATTTGAAAGGGTTCCAGGAGGCAGTGAGAACCAGCATTACTTTTCCCCGCTGGCACCTTTGCTGTGGCAGCAAAAGCTGGACGTTTGTCTTTCTTGCTCCGGAGGTTGCCGAAAGCGAAAACAGGTGCTTTTGAGGATGGAGTCCGCAGAAAACCAGAGAGGGCCAAATTGTCTATGGCATTTGAAAGGGTTCCAGGAGGCAGTGAGAACCAGCATTACTTTTCCCTGCCTCACCTTTGCTGTGGCA
This sequence comes from Vanellus vanellus, assembly GCF_965231255.1. Lineage (NCBI taxonomy): Eukaryota > Metazoa > Chordata > Aves > Charadriiformes > Charadriidae > Vanellus > Vanellus vanellus. Next base: position 16,900 of record NW_028128266.1, read on the forward strand.
GCAAAAGCTGGACGTTTGTCTTTTTTGCTCCGGAGGTTGCCGAAAGCGAAAAAAGGTGCTTTTGAGGATGGAGTCCGCAGGAAAGCAGAGAGGGCCAAATTGTCTGGGGCATTTGAAGAGGTTCCAGGAGGCAATGAGGACCAGCATCACTTTTCCCCGCTGGCACCTTTGCTGTGGCAGCAAAAGCTGGACGTTTGTCTTTTTTGCTCCGGAGGCTGCCGAAAGCGAAAACAGGTGCTTTTGAGGATGGAGTCCGCAGGAAAGCAGAGAGGGCCAAATTGTCTGGGGCATTTGAAAGGGTTCCAGGAGGCAGTGAGAACCAGCATTACTTTTCCCCGCTGGCACCTTTGCTGTGGCAGCAAAAGCTGGACGTTTGTCTTTTTTGCTCCGGAGGCTGCCGAAAGCGAAAACAGGTGCTTTTGAGGATGGAGTCCGCAGGAAAGCAGAGAGGGCCAAATTGTCTGGGGCATTTGAAGAGGTTCCAGGAGGCAGTGAGAACCAGCATCACTTTTCCCCGCTGGCACCTTTGCTGTGGCAGCAAAAGCTGGACGTTTGTCTTTTTACCACCGGAGGGCGCCGAAAGTGAAAACAGGTGCTTTTGAGGATAGAGTCCGTAGTAATGCAGAGAGGGCCAAATTGTCTGTGGCATTTGAAAGGGTTCCAGGAGGCAGTGAGAACCAGCCTTAGTTTTCTCCGCTGGCACCTTTGCTGTGGCAGCAAAAGCTGGACGTTTGTCTTTTTTGCTCCGGAGGCTGCCGAAAGCGAAAAAAGGTGCTTTTGAGGATGGAGTCCGCAGGAAAGCAGAGAGGGCCAAATTGTCTGGGGCATTTGAAAGGGTTCCAGGAGGCAGTGAGAACCAGCATTACTTTTCCCCGCTGGCACCTTTGCTGTGGCAGCAAAAGCTGGACGTTTGTCTTTTTTGCTCCAGAGGTGGCCGAAAGCGAAAAAAGGTGCTATATAGGATGGAGTCTGCAGGAAAGCAGAGAGGGCCAAATTGTCTGTGGCATTTGAAAGGGTTCCAGGAGGCAGTGAGAACCAGCATTACTTTTCCCCGCTGGCACCTTTGCTGTGGCAGCAAAAGCTGGACGTTTGTCTTTCTTGCTCCGGAGGTTGCCGAAAGCGAAAACAGGTGCTTTTGAGGATGGAGTCCGCAGGAAAGCAGAGAGGGCCAAATTGTCTATGGCATTTGAAAGGGTTCCAGGAGGCAGTGAGAACCAGCATTACTTTTCCCCGCCTCACCTTTGCTGTGGCAGCAAAAGCTGGACGTTTGTCTTTTTTGCTCCGGAGGTTGCCGAAAGCGAAAAAAGGTGCTTTTGAGGATGGAGTCCGCAGGAAAGCAGAGAGGGCCAAATTGTCTGGGGCATTTGAAGAGGTTCCAGGAGGCAATGAGGACCAGCATCACTTTTCCCCGCTGGCACCTTTGCTGTGGCAGCAAAAGCTGGACGTTTGTCTTTTTTGCTCCGGAGGCTGCCGAAAGCGAAAACAGGTGCTTTTGAGGATGGAGTCCGCAGGAAAGCAGAGAGGGCCAAATTGTCTGGGGCATTTGAAAGGGTTCCAGGAGGCAGTGAGAACCAGCATTACTTTTCCCCGCTGGCACCTTTGCTGTGGCAGCAAAAGCTGGACGTTTGTCTTTTTTGCTCCGGAGGCTGCCGAAAGCGAAAACAGGTGCTTTTGAGGATGGAGTCCGCAGGAAAGCAGAGAGGGCCAAATTGTCTGGGGCATTTGAAGAGGTTCCAGGAGGCAGTGAGAACCAGCATCACTTTTCCCCGCTGGCACCTTTGCTGTGGCAGCAAAAGCTGGACGTTTGTCTTTTTACCACCGGAGGGCGCCGAAAGTGAAAACAGGTGCTTTTGAGGATAGAGTCCGTAGTAATGCAGAGAGGGCCAAATTGTCTGTGGCATTTGAAAGGGTTCCAGGAGGCAGTGAGAACCAGCCTTAGTTTTCTCCGCTGGCACCTTTGCTGTGGCAGCAAAAGCTGGACGTTTGTCTTTTTTGCTCCGGAGGCTGCCGAAAGCGAAAAAAGGTGCTTTTGAGGATGGAGTCCGCAGGAAAGCAGAGAGGGCCAAATTGTCTGGGGCATTTGAAAGGGTTCCAGGAGGCAGTGAGAACCAGCATTACTTTTCCCCGCTGGCACCTTTGCTGTGGCAGCAAAAGCTGGACGTTTGTCTTTTTTGCTCCAGAGGTGGCCGAAAGCGAAAAAAGGTGCTATATAGGATGAAGTCTGCAGGAAAGCAGAGAGGGCCAAATTGTCTGTGGCATTTGAAAGGGTTCCAGGAGGCAGTGAGAACCAGCATCACTTTTCCCTGCTGGCACGTTTGCTGTGGCAGCAAAAGCTGGACGTTTGTCTTTTTTGCTCCGGAGGTTGCCGAAAGAGAAAAAAGGTGTTTTTGAGGATGGAGTCTGCAGGAAAGCAGAGAGGGCCAAATTGTCTATGGCATTTGAAGAGGTTCCAGGAGGCAATGAGGACCAGCATCACTTTTCCCCGCTGGCACCTTTGCTGTGGCAGCAAAAGCTGGACGTTTGTCTTTTTACCACCGGAGGGCGCCGAAAGCGAAAACAGGTGCTTTTGAGGATGGAGTCCGCAGGAAAGCAGAGAGGGCCAAATTGTCTGGGGTATTGAAAGGGTTCCAGGAGGCAGTGAGAACCAGCATTACTTTTCTCCGCTGGCACCTTTGCTGTGGCAGCAAAAGCTGGACGTTTGTCTTTTTTGCTCCGGAGGTTGCCGAAAGCGAAAACAGGTGCTTTTGAGGATGGAGTCCGCAGGAAAGCAGAGAGGGCCAAATTGTCTGTGGCATTTTGAAACGGTTCTAGGAGGCAGTGAGAACCAGCATTACTTTTCCCCGCTGGCACCTTTGCTGTGGCAGCAAAAGCTGGACGTTTGTCTTTTTACCACCGGAGGGCGCCGAAAGTGAAAAAAGGTGCTTTTGAGGATGGAGTCCGCAGTAAAGCAGAGAGGGCCAAGTTGTCTGTGGCATTTGAAAGAGTTCCAGGAGGCAGTGAGAACCAGCATTATTTTTCTCTGCTGGCAACTTTGCTGTGGCAGCAAAAGCTGGACGTTTGTCTTTTTTGCTTTGGAGGCTGCCGAAAACGAAAACAGGTGCTTTTGAGGATGGAGTCCACAGGAAAGCAGAGAGGGCCAAATTGTCTGGGGCATTTGAAGAGGTTCCAGGAGGCAATGAGGACCAGCATCACTTTTCCCCGCTGGCACCTTTGCTGTGGCAGCAAAACCTGGACGTTTGTCTTTTTTGCTCCGGAGGTTGCCGAAAGCGAAAACAGGTGCTTTTGAGGATGGAGTCCGCAGGAAAGAAGAGAGGGCAAAATTGTCTGGGGCATTTGAAGGGGTTCCAGGAGGCAGTGAGAACCAGCATTACTTTTCCCCGCTGGCACCTTTGCTGTGGCAGCAAAAGCTGGACGTTTGTCTTTTTTGCTCCTGAGGTTGCCGAAAGCGAAAACAGGTGCTTTTGAGAATGGAGTCCGCAGGAAAGCAGAGAGGGCCAAATTGTCTGGGGCATTTGAAGGGGTTCCAGGAGGCAGTGAGGACCAGCATAACTTTTCCCCGCTGGCACCTTTGCTGTGGCAGCAAAAGCTGGACGTTTGTCTTTTTTGCTCCTGAGGTTGCCGAAAGCGAAAAAAGGTGCTTTTGAGGATGGAGTCCGCAGGAAAGCAGAGAGGGCCAAATTGTCTGGGGCATTTGAAGGGGTTCCAGGAGGCAGTGAGGACCAGCATCACTTTTCCCCGCTGGCACCTTTGCTGTGGCAGCAAAAGCTGGACGTTTGTCTTTTTTGCTCCGGAGGTGGTCGAAAGCGAAAAAAGGTGCTATATAGGATGGAGTCCGCAGGAAAGCAGAGAGGGCCAAATTGTCTGTGGCATTTGAAAGGGTTCCAGGAGGCAGTGAGTACCAGCATTACTTTTCCCCGCTGGTACCTTTGCTGTGGCAGCAAAAGCTGGACGTTTGTCTTTCTTGCTCCGGAGGCTGCCGAAAGCGAAAACAGGTGCTTTTGAGGATGGAGTCCGCAGGAAACCAGAGAGGGCCAAATTGTCTATGGCATTTGAAGAGGTTCCAGGAGGCAATGAGGACCAGCATCACTTTTCCCCGCTGGCACCTTTGCTGTGGCAGCAAAAGCTGGACGTTTGTCTTTTTTGCTCTGGAGGCTGCCGAAAGCGAAAACAGGTGCTTTTGAGGATGGAGTCCGCAGGAAAGCAGAGAGGGCCAAATTGTCTGTGGCATTTTGAAACGGTTCTAGGAGGCAGTGAGAACCAGCATTACTTTTCCCCGCTGGCACCTTTGCTGTGGCAGCAAAAGCTGGACGTTTGTCTTTTTACCACCGGAGGGCGTCGAAAGTGAAAAAAGGTGCTTTTGAGGATGGAGTCCGCAGTAAAGCAGAGAGGGCCAAGTTGTCTGTGGCATTTGAAAGAGTTCCAGGAGGCAGTGAGAACCAGCATTATTTTTCTCTGCTGGCAACTTTGCTGTGGCAGCAAAAGCTGGACGTTTGTCTTTTTTGCTTTGGAGGCTGCCGAAAACGAAAACAGGTGCTTTTGAGGATGGAGTCCACAGGAAAGCAGAGAGGGCCAAATTGTCTGGGGCATTTGAAGAGGTTCCAGGAGGCAATGAGGACCAGCATCACTTTTCCCCGCTGGCACCTTTGCTGTGGCAGCAAAACCTGGACGTTTGTCTTTTTTGCTCCGGAGGTTGCCGAAAGCGAAAACAGGTGCTTTTGAGGATGGAGTCCGCAGGAAAGAAGAGAGGGCCAAATTGTCTATGGCATTTGAAAAGGTTGCAGGAGGTAATGAGGACCAGCATCACTTTTCCCCGCTGGCACCTTTGCTGTGGCAGCAAAAGCTGGACGTTTGTCTTTTTACCACCGGAGGGCGCCGAAAGTGAAAAAAGGTGCTTTTGAGGATAGAGTCCGTAGTAATGCAGAGAGGGCCACATTGTCTGTGGCATTTGAAAGGGTTCCAGGAGGCAGTGAGAACCAGCCTTAGTTTTCTCCGCTGGCACCTTTGCTGTGGCAGCAAAACCTGGACGTTTGTCTTTTTTGCTCCGGAGGCTGCCGAAAGCGAAAACAGGTGCTTTTGAGGATGGAGTCCGCAGGAAAGCAGAGAGGGCCAAATTGTCTGGGGCATTTGAAAGGGTTCCAGGAGGCAGTGAGAACCAGCATTACTTTTCCCCGCTGGCACCTTTGCTGTGGCAGCAAAAGCTGGACGTTTGTCTTTTTTGCTCCGGAGGTGGTCGAAAGCGAAAAAAGGTGCTATATAGGATGGAGTCCGCAGGAAAGCAGAGAGGGCCAAATTGTCTGTGGCATTTGAAAGGGTTCCAGGAGGCAGTGAGAACCAGCATTACTTTTCCCCGCTGGCACCTTTGCTGTGGCAGCAAAAGCTGGACGTTTGTCTTTCTTGCTCCGGAGGTTGCCGAAAGCGAAAACAGGTGCTTTTGAGGATGGAGTCCGCAGAAAACCAGAGAGGGCCAAATTGTCTATGGCATTTGAAAGGGTTCCAGGAGGCAGTGAGAACCAGCATTACTTTTCCCTGCCTCACCTTTGCTGTGGCAGCAAAAGCTGGACGTTTGTCTTTTTTGCTCCGGAGGTTGCCGAAAGCGAAAAAAGGTGCTTTTGAGGATGGAGTCCGCAGGAAAGCAGAGAGGGCCAAATTGTCTGGGGCATTTGAAGAGGTTCCAGGAGGCAATGAGGACCAGCATCACTTTTCCCCGCTGGCACCTTTGCTGTGGCAGCAAAAGCTGGACGTTTGTCTTTTTTGCTCCGGAGGCTGCCGAAAGCGAAAACAGGTGCTTTTGAGGATGGAGTCCGCAGGAAAGCAGAGAGGGCCAAATTGTCTGGGGCATTTGAAAGGGTTCCAGGAGGCAGTGAGAACCAGCATTACTTTTCCCCGCTGGCACCTTTGCTGTGGCAGCAAAAGCTGGACGTTTGTCTTTTTTGCTCCGGAGGCTGCCGAAAGCGAAAACAGGTGCTTTTGAGGATGGAGTCCGCAGGAAAGCAGAGAGGGCCAAATTGTCTGGGGCATTTGAAGAGGTTCCAGGAGGCAGTGAGAACCAGCATCACTTTTCCCCGCTGGCACCTTTGCTGTGGCAGCAAAAGCTGGACGTTTGTCTTTTTACCACCGGAGGGCGCCGAAAGTGAAAACAGGTGCTTTTGAGGATAGAGTCCGTAGTAATGCAGAGAGGGCCAAATTGTCTGTGGCATTTGAAAGGGTTCCAGGAGGCAGTGAGAACCAGCCTTAGTTTTCTCCGCTGGCACCTTTGCTGTGGCAGCAAAAGCTGGACGTTTGTCTTTTTTGCTCCGGAGGCTGCCGAAAGCGAAAAAAGGTGCTTTTGAGGATGGAGTCCGCAGGAAAGCAGAGAGGGCCAAATTGTCTGGGGCATTTGAAAGGGTTCCAGGAGGCAGTGAGAACCAGCATTACTTTTCCCCGCTGGCACCTTTGCTGTGGCAGCAAAAGCTGGACGTTTGTCTTTTTTGCTCCAGAGGTGGCCGAAAGCGAAAAAAGGTGCTATATAGGATGGAGTCTGCAGGAAAGCAGAGAGGGCCAAATTGTCTGTGGCATTTGAAAGGGTTCCAGGAGGCAGTGAGAACCAGCATTACTTTTCCCCGCTGGCACCTTTGCTGTGGCAGCAAAAGCTGGACGTTTGTCTTTCTTGCTCCGGAGGTTGCCGAAAGCGAAAACAGGTGCTTTTGAGGATGGAGTCCGCAGGAAAGCAGAGAGGGCCAAATTGTCTATGGCATTTGAAAGGGTTCCAGGAGGCAGTGAGAACCAGCATTACTTTTCCCCGCCTCACCTTTGCTGTGGCAGCAAAAGCTGGACGTTTGTCTTTTTTGCTCCGGAGGTTGCCGAAAGCGAAAAAAGGTGCTTTTGAGGATGGAGTCCGCAGGAAAGCAGAGAGGGCCAAATTGTCTGGGGCATTTGAAGAGGTTCCAGGAGGCAATGAGGACCAGCATCACTTTTCCCCGCTGGCACCTTTGCTGTGGCAGCAAAAGCTGGACGTTTGTCTTTTTTGCTCCGGAGGCTGCCGAAAGCGAAAACAGGTGCTTTTGAGGATGGAGTCCGCAGGAAAGCAGAGAGGGCCAAATTGTCTGGGGCATTTGAAAGGGTTCCAGGAGGCAGTGAGAACCAGCATTACTTTTCCCCGCTGGCACCTTTGCTGTGGCAGCAAAAGCTGGACGTTTGTCTTTTTTGCTCCGGAGGCTGCCGAAAGCGAAAACAGGTGCTTTTGAGGATGGAGTCCGCAGGAAAGCAGAGAGGGCCAAATTGTCTGGGGCATTTGAAGAGGTTCCAGGAGGCAGTGAGAACCAGCATCACTTTTCCCCGCTGGCACCTTTGCTGTGGCAGCAAAAGCTGGACGTTTGTCTTTTTACCACCGGAGGGCGCCGAAAGTGAAAACAGGTGCTTTTGAGGATAGAGTCCGTAGTAATGCAGAGAGGGCCAAATTGTCTGTGGCATTTGAAAGGGTTCCAGGAGGCAGTGAGAACCAGCCTTAGTTTTCTCCGCTGGCACCTTTGCTGTGGCAGCAAAAGCTGGACGTTTGTCTTTTTTGCTCCGGAGGCTGCCGAAAGCGAAAAAAGGTGCTTTTGAGGATGGAGTCCGCAGGAAAGCAGAGAGGGCCAAATTGTCTGGGGCATTTGAAAGGGTTCCAGGAGGCAGTGAGAACCAGCATTACTTTTCCCCGCTGGCACCTTTGCTGTGGCAGCAAAAGCTGGACGTTTGTCTTTTTTGCTCCAGAGGTGGCCGAAAGCGAAAAAAGGTGCTATATAGGATGAAGTCTGCAGGAAAGCAGAGAGGGCCAAATTGTCTGTGGCATTTGAAAGGGTTCCAGGAGGCAGTGAGAACCAGCATCACTTTTCCCTGCTGGCACGTTTGCTGTGGCAGCAAAAGCTGGACGTTTGTCTTTTTTGCTCCGGAGGTTGCCGAAAGAGAAAAAAGGTGTTTTTGAGGATGGAGTCTGCAGGAAAGCAGAGAGGGCCAAATTGTCTATGGCATTTGAAGAGGTTCCAGGAGGCAATGAGGACCAGCATCACTTTTCCCCGCTGGCACCTTTGCTGTGGCAGCAAAAGCTGGACGTTTGTCTTTTTACCACCGGAGGGCGCCGAAAGCGAAAACAGGTGCTTTTGAGGATGGAGTCCGCAGGAAAGCAGAGAGGGCCAAATTGTCTGGGGTATTGAAAGGGTTCCAGGAGGCAGTGAGAACCAGCATTACTTTTCTCCGCTGGCACCTTTGCTGTGGCAGCAAAAGCTGGACGTTTGTCTTTTTTGCTCCGGAGGTTGCCGAAAGCGAAAACAGGTGCTTTTGAGGATGGAGTCCGCAGGAAAGCAGAGAGGGCCAAATTGTCTGTGGCATTTTGAAACGGTTCTAGGAGGCAGTGAGAACCAGCATTACTTTTCCCCGCTGGCACCTTTGCTGTGGCAGCAAAAGCTGGACGTTTGTCTTTTTACCACCGGAGGGCGCCGAAAGTGAAAAAAGGTGCTTTTGAGGATGGAGTCCGCAGTAAAGCAGAGAGGGCCAAGTTGTCTGTGGCATTTGAAAGAGTTCCAGGAGGCAGTGAGAACCAGCATTATTTTTCTCTGCTGGCAACTTTGCTGTGGCAGCAAAAGCTGGACGTTTGTCTTTTTTGCTTTGGAGGCTGCCGAAAACGAAAACAGGTGCTTTTGAGGATGGAGTCCACAGGAAAGCAGAGAGGGCCAAATTGTCTGGGGCATTTGAAGAGGTTCCAGGAGGCAATGAGGACCAGCATCACTTTTCCCCGCTGGCACCTTTGCTGTGGCAGCAAAACCTGGACGTTTGTCTTTTTTGCTCCGGAGGTTGCCGAAAGCGAAAACAGGTGCTTTTGAGGATGGAGTCCGCAGGAAAGAAGAGAGGGCAAAATTGTCTGGGGCATTTGAAGGGGTTCCAGGAGGCAGTGAGAACCAGCATTACTTTTCCCCGCTGGCACCTTTGCTGTGGCAGCAAAAGCTGGACGTTTGTCTTTTTTGCTCCTGAGGTTGCCGAAAGCGAAAACAGGTGCTTTTGAGAATGGAGTCCGCAGGAAAGCAGAGAGGGCCAAATTGTCTGGGGCATTTGAAGGGGTTCCAGGAGGCAGTGAGGACCAGCATAACTTTTCCCCGCTGGCACCTTTGCTGTGGCAGCAAAAGCTGGACGTTTGTCTTTTTTGCTCCGGAGGTGGTCGAAAGCGAAAAAAGGTGCTATATAGGATGGAGTCCGCAGGAAAGCAGAGAGGGCCAAATTGTCTGTGGCATTTGAAAGGGTTCCAGGAGGCAGTGAGTACCAGCATTACTTTTCCCCGCTGGTACCTTTGCTGTGGCAGCAAAAGCTGGACGTTTGTCTTTCTTGCTCCGGAGGCTGCCGAAAGCGAAAACAGGTGCTTTTGAGGATGGAGTCCGCAGGAAACCAGAGAGGGCCAAATTGTCTATGGCATTTGAAAGGGTTCCAGGAGGCAGTGAGAACCAGCATTACTTTTCCCCGCCTCACCTTTGCTGTGGCAGCAAAAGCTGGACGTTTGTCTTTTTTGCTCCGGAGGTTGCCGAAAGCGAAAAAAGGTGCTTTTGAGGATGGAGTCCGCAGGAAAGCAGAGAGGGCCAAATTGTCTGGGGCATTTGAAGGGGTTCCAGGAGGCAATGAGGACCAGCATCACTTTTCCCCGCTGGCACCTTTGCTGTGGTAGCAAAAGCTGGACGTTTGTCTTTTTTGCTCCGGAGGCTGCCGAAAGCGAAAACAGGTGCTTTTGAGGATGGAGTCCGCAGGAAAGCAGAGAGGGCCAAATTGTCTGGGGTATTTGAAAGGGCACCAGGAGGCAGTGAGGACCAGCATCACTTTTCCCCGCTGGCACTTTTGCTGTGGCAGCAAAAGCTGAACGTTTGTCTTTTTTGCTCCGGGGGCTGCCGAAAGAGAAAAAAGGTGCTTTTGAGGATGGAGTCTGCAGGAAAGCAGAGAGGGCCAAATTGTCTATGGCATTTGAAGAGGTTCCAGGAGGCAATGAGGACCAGCATCACTTTTCCCCGCTGGCACCTTTGCTGTGGCAGCAAAAGCTGGACGTTTGTCTTTTTACCACCGGAGGGCGCCGAAAGTGAAAAAAGGTGCTTTTGAGGATAGAGTCCGTAGTAATGTAGAGAGGGCCAAATTGTCTGTGGCATTTGAAAGGGTTCCAGGAGGCAGTGAGGACCAGCATTACTTTTCCCCGCTGGCACCTTTGCTGTGGCAGCAAAAGCTGGACGTTTGTCTTTTTTGCTCCGGAGGCTGCCGAAAGCGAAAACAGGTGCTTTTGAGGATGGAGTCCGCAGGAAAGCAGAGAGGGCCAAATTGTCTGGGGCATTTGAAGAGGTTCCAGGAGGCAATGCGGAGTAGCATCACTTTTCCCCGCTGGCACCTTTGCTGTGGCAGCAAAAGCTGGACGTTTGTCTTTTTTGCTCCTGAGGTTGCCGAAAGCGAAAAAAGGTGCTTTTGAGGATGGAGTCCGCAGGAAAGCAGAGAGGGCCAAATTGTCTGGGGCATTTGAAGGGGTTCCAGGAGGCAGTGAGGACCAGCATCACTTTTCCCCGCTGGCACCTTTGCTGTGGCAGCAAAAGCTGGACGTTTGTCTTTTTACCACCGGAGGGCGCCGAAAGTGAAAAAAGGTGCTTTTGAGGATGGAGTCCGCAGTAAAGCAGAGAGGGCCAAGTTGTCTGTGGCATTTGAAAGAGTTCCAGGAGGCAGTGAGAACCAGCATTATTTTTCTCTGCTGGCAACTTTGCTGTGGCAGCAAAAGCTGGACGTTTGTCTTTTTTGCTTTGGAGGCTGCCGAAAGCGAAAACAGGTGCTTTTGAGGATGGAGTCCACAGGAAAGCAGAGAGGGCCAAATTGTCTGGGGCATTTGAAGAGGTTCCAGGAGGCAATGAGGACCAGCATCACTTTTCCCCGCTGGCACCTTTGCTGTGGCAGCAAAAGCTGGACGTTTGTCTTTTTTGCTCCGGAGGTTGCCGAAAGCGAAAACAGGTGCTTTTGAGGATGGAGTCCGCAGGAAAGCAGAGAGGGCCAAATTGTCTGGGGCATTTGAAGGGGTTCCAGGAGGCAGTGAGAACCAGCATTACTTTTCCCCGCTGGCACCTTTGCTGTGGCAGCAAAAGCTGGACGTTTGTCTTTTTTGCTCCTGAGGTTTCCGAAAGCGATAACAGGTGCTTTTGAGAATGGAGTCCGCAGGAAAGCAGAGAGGGACAAATTGTCTGGGGCATTTGAAGGGGTTCCAGGAGGCAGTGAGGACCAGCATCACTTTTCCCCGCTGGCACCTTTGCTGTGACAGCAAAAGCTGGACGTTTGTCTTTTTTGCTCCGCAGTTTGCCGAAAGCGAAAACAGGTGCTTTTGAGGATGGAGTCCGCAGGAAAGCAGAGAGTGCCAAATTGTCTGTGGCATTTGAAAGAGTTCCAGGAGGCAGTGAGAAGCAGTATCACTTTTCCCCTCTGGCACCTTTGCTGTGGCAGCAAAAGCTGGACGTTTGTCTTTTTTGCTCCGGAGGCTGCCGAAAGCGAAAACAGGTGCTTTTGAGGATGGAGTCCGCAGGAAAGCAGAGAGGGCCAAATTGTCTGGGGCATTTGAAGAGGTTCCAGGAGGCAATGCGGAGTAGCATCACTTTTCCCCGCTGGCACCTTTGCTGTGGCAGCAAAAGCTGGACGTTTGTCTTTTTTGCTCCTGAGGTTGCCGAAAGCGAAAAAAGGTGCTTTTGAGGATGGAGTCCGCAGGAAAGCAGAGAGGGCCAAATTGTCTGGGGCATTTGAAGGGGTTCCAGGAGGCAGTGAGGACCAGCATCACTTTTCCCCGCTGGCACCTTTGCTGTGGCAGCAAAAGCTGGACGTTTGTCTTTTTACCACCGGAGGGCGCCGAAAGTGAAAAAAGGTGCTTTTGAGGATGGAGTCCGCAGTAAAGCAGAGAGGGCCAAGTTGTCTGTGGCATTTGAAAGAGTTCCAGGAGGCAGTGAGAACCAGCATTATTTTTCTCTGCTGGCAACTTTGCTGTGGCAGCAAAAGCTGGACGTTTGTCTTTTTTGCTTTGGAGGCTGCCGAAAGCGAAAACAGGTGCTTTTGAGGATGGAGTCCACAGGAAAGCAGAGAGGGCCAAATTGTCTGGGGCATTTGAAGAGGTTCCAGGAGGCAATGAGGACCAGCATCACTTTTCCCCGCTGGCACCTTTGCTGTGGCAGCAAAAGCTGGACGTTTGTCTTTTTTGCTCCGGAGGTTGCCGAAAGCGAAAACAGGTGCTTTTGAGGATGGAGTTCGCAGGAAAGCAGAGAGGGCCAAATTGTCTGGGGCATTTGAAGGGGTTCCAGGAGGCAGTGAGAACCAGCATTACTTTTCCCCGCTGGCACCTTTGCTGTGGCAGCAAAAGCTGGACGTTTGTCTTTTTTGCTCCTGAGGTTGCCGAAAGCGATAACAGGTGCTTTTGAGGACGGAGTCCGCAGGAAAGCAGAGAGGGCCAAATTGTCTGTGGCATTTGAAAGAGTTCCAGGAGGCAGTGAGAACCAGCATTACTTTTCCCCGCTGGCACCTTTGCTGTGGCAGCAAAAGCTGGACGTTTGTCTTTTTTGCTCCGGAGGCTGCCGAAAGCGAAAACAGGTGCTTTTGAGGATGGAGTCCGCAGGAAAGCTGAGAGGGCCAAATTGTCAGGGGCATTTGAAGAGGTTCCAGGAGGCAGTGAGGACCAGCATCACTTTTCCCCGCTGGCACCTTTGCTGTGGCAGCAAAAGCTGGACGTTTGTCTTTTTTGCTCCGGAGGCTGCCGAAAGCGAAAACAGGTGCTTTTGAGGATGGAGTCCGCAGGAAAGCAGAGAGGGCCAAATTGTCTGTGGCATTTGAAAGAGTTCCAGGAGGCAGTGAGAACCAGCATTACTTTTCCCCGCTGGCACCTTTGCTGTGGCAGCAAAAGCTGGACGTTTGTCTTTTTACCACCGGAGGGCGCCGAAAGTGAAAAAAGGTGCTTTTGATGATAGAGTCCGTAGTAATGCAGAGAGGGCCAAATTGTCTGTGGCATTTGAAAGGGTTCCAGGAGGCAGTGAGAACCAGCCTTAGCTTTCTCCGCTGGCACCTTTGCTGTGGCAGCAAAAGCTGGACGTTTGTCTTTTTTGCTCCGGAGGTGGTCGAAAGCGAAAAAAGGTGCTATATAGCATGGAGTCCGCAGGAAAGCACAGAGGGCCAAATTGTCTGGGGTATTTGAAAGGGCACCAGGAGGCAGTGAGGACCAGCATCACTTTTCCCCGCTGGCACTTTTGCTGTGGCAGCAAAAGCTGGACGTTTGTCTTTTTTGCTCCTGAGGTTGCCGAAAGCGAAAACAGGTGCTTTTGAGAATGGAGTCCGCAGGAAAGCAGAGAGGGCCAAATTGTCTGGGGCATTTGAAGGGGTTCCAGGAGGCAGTGAGGACCAGCATCACTTTTCCCCGCTGGCACCTTTGCTGTGGCAGCAAAAGCTGGACGTTTGTCTTTTTTGCTCCGGAGGCTGCCGAAAGCGAAAACAGGTGCTTTTGAGGATGGAGTCCGCAGGAAAGCAGAGAGGGCCAAATTGTCTGTGGCATTTGAAAGAGTTCCAGGAGGCAGTGAGAACCAGCATTACTTTTCCCCGCTGGCACCTTTGCTGTGGCAGCAAAAGCTGGACGTTTGTCTTTTTACCACCGGAGGGCGCCGAAAGTGAAAAAAGGTGCTTTTGATGATAGAGTCCGTAGTAATGCAGAGAGGGCCAAATTGTCTGTGGCATTTGAAAGGGTTCCAGGAGGCAGTGAGAACCAGCCTTAGTTTTCTCCGCTGGCACCTTTGCTGTGGCAGCAAAAGCTGGACGTTTGTCTTTTTTGCTCCGGAGGTGGTCGAAAGCGAAAAAAGGTGCTATATAGGATGGAGTCCGCAGGAAAGCAGAGAGGGCCAAATTGTCTGGGGTATTTGAAAGGGCACCAGGAGGCAGTGAGGACCAGCATCACTTTTCCCCGCTGGCACTTTTGCTGTGGCAGCAAAAGCTGGACGTTTGTCTTTTTTGCTCCGGGGGCTGCCGAAAGAGAAAAAAGGTGCTTTTGAGGATGGAGTCTGCAGGAAAGCAGAGAGGGCCAAATTGTCTGTGGCATTTGAAGAGGTTCCAGGAGGCAGTGAGAACCAGCATTACTGTTCCCCGCTGGCACCTTTGCTGTGGCAGCAAAAGCTGGACGTTTGTCTTTTTACCACCGGAGGGCGCCGAAAGTGAAAAAAGGTGCTTTTGAGGATGGAGTCCGCAGTAAAGCAGAGAGGGCCAAGTTGTCTGTGGCATTTGAAAGAGTTCCAGGAGGCAGTGAGAACCAGCATTATTTTTCTCTGCTGGCAACTTTGCTGTGGCAGCAAAAGCTGGACGTTTGTCTTTTTTGCTTTGGAGGCTGCCGAAAGCGAAAACAGGTGCTTTTGAGGATGGAGTCCACAGGAAAGCAGAGAGGGCCAAATTGTCTGGGGCATTTGAAGAGGTTCCAGGAGGCAATGAGGACCAGCATCACTTTTCCCCGCTGGCACCTTTGCTGTGGCAGCAAAAGCTGGACGTTTGTCTTTTTTGCTCCGGAGGTTGCCGAAAGCGAAAACAGGTGCTTTTGAGGATGGAGTCCGCAGGAAAGCAGAGAGGGCCAAATTGTCTGGGGCATTTGAAGGGGTTCCAGGAGGCAGTGAGAACCAGCATTACTTTTCCCCGCTGGCACCTTTGCTGTGGCAGCAAAAGCTGGACGTTTGTCTTTTTTGCTCCTGAGGTTGCCGAAAGCGATAACAGGTGCTTTTGAGAATGGAGTCCGCAGGAAAGCAGAGAGGGCCAAATTGTCTGGGGCATTTGAAGGGGTTCCAGGAGGCAGTGAGGACCAGCATCACTTTTCCCCGCTGGCACCTTTGCTGTGACAGCAAAAGCTGGACGTTTGTCTTTTTTGCTCCGCAGTTTGCCGAAAGCGAAAACAGGTGCTTTTGAGGACGGAGTCCGCAGGAAAGCAGAGAGGGCCAAATTGTCTGTGGCATTTGAAAGAGTTCCAGGAGGCAGTGAGAACCAGCATTACTTTTCCCCGCTGGCACCTTTGCTGTGGCAGCAAAAGCTGGACGTTTGTCTTTTTTGCTCCGGAGGCTGCCGAAAGCGAAAACAGGTGCTTTTGAGGATGGAGTCCGCAGGAAAGCAGAGAGGGCCAAATTGTCTGGGGCATTTGAAGGGGTTGCAGGAGGCAGTGAGGACCAGCATCACTTTTCCCCGCTGGCACCTTTGCTGTGGCAGCAAAAGCTGGACGTTTGTCTTTTTTGCTCCGGAGGTTGCCGAAAGCGAAAACAGGTGCTTTTGAGGACGGAGTCCGCAGGAAAGCAGAGAGGGCCAAATTGTCTGTGGCATTTGAAAGAGTTCCAGGAGGCAGTGAGAACCAGCATTACTTTTCCCCGCTGGCACCTTTGCTGTGGCAGCAAAAGCTGGACGTTTGTCTTTTTTGCTCCTGAGGTTGATGAAAGCGAAAAAAAGTGCTTTTGAGGATGGAGTCCTCAGGAAAGCAGAGAGGGCCAAATTGTCTGTGGCATTTGAAGAGGTTCCAGGAGGCAGTGAGAACCAGCATTACTTTTCCCCGCTGGCACCTTTGCTGTGGCAGCAAAAGCTGGACGTTTGTCTTTTTTGCTCCGGAGGCTGCCGAAAGAGAAAAAAGGTGCTTTTGAGGATGGAGTCCGCAGGAAAGCAGAGAGGGCCAAATTGTCTATGGCACTTGAAGAGGTTCCAGGAGGCAATGAGGACCAGCATCACTTTTCCCCGCTGGCACCTTTGCTGTGGCAGCAAAAGCTGGACGTTTGTCTTTTTACCACCGGAGGGCGCCGAAAGTGAAAAAAGGTGCTTTTGAGGATAGAGTCCGTAGTAATGCAGAGAGGGCCAAATTGTCTGTGGCATTTGAAAGGGTTCCAGGAGGCAGTGAGAACCAGCCTTAGTTTTCTCCGCTGGCACCTTTGCTGTGGCAGCAAAAGCTGGACGTTTGTCTTTTTTGCTCCGGAGGCTGCCGAAAGCGAAAACAGGTGCTTTTGAGGATGGAGTCCGCAGGAAAGCAGAGAGGGCCAAATTGTCTGGGGCATTTGAAGAGGTTCCAGGAGGCAATGCGGAGTAGCATCCCTTTTCCCCGCTGGCACCTTTGCTGTGGCAGCAAAAGCTGGACGTTTGTCTTTTTTGCTCCGGAGGTTGCCGAAAGCGAAAACAGGTGCTTTTGAGGATGGAGTCCGCAGGAAAGCAGAGAGGGCCAAATTGTCTGGGGCATTTGAAAGGGTTCCAGGAGGCAGTGAGAACCAGCATTACTTTTCCCCGCTGGCACATTTGCTGTGGCAGCAAAAGCTGGACGTTTGTCTTTTTACCACCGGAGGGCGCCGAAAGTGAAAAAAGGTGCTTTTGAGGATGGAGTCCGCAGGAAAGCAGAGAGGGCCAAGTTGTCTGTGGCATTTGAAAGAGTTCCAGGAGGCAGTGAGAACCAGCATTATTTTTCTCTGCTGGCAACTTTGCTGTGGCAGCAAAAGCTGGACGTTTGTCTTTTTTGCTCCGGAGGCTGCCGAAAGCGAAAACAGGTGCTTTTGAGGATGGAGTCCGCAGGAAAGCAGAGAGAGCCAAATTGTCTGGGGCATTTGAAGGGGTTCCAGGAGGCAGTGAGGACCAGCATCACTTTTCCCCGCTGGCACCTTTGCTGTGGAAGCAAAAGCTGGACGTTTGTCTTTTTTGCTCCTGAGGTTGACGAAAGCGAAAAAAAGTGCTTTTGAGGATGGAGTCCTCAGGAAAGCAGAGAGGGCCAAATTGTCTGGGGCATTTGAAGAGGTTCCAGGAGGCAGTGAGAACCAGCATTACTTTTCCCCGCTGGCACCTTTGCTGTGGCAGCAAAAGCTGGACGTTTGTCTTTTTTGCTCCGGAGGCTGCCGAAAGCGAAAACAGGTGCTTTTGAGGATGGAGTCCGCAGGAAAGCAGAGAGGGCCAAATTGTCTGGGGTATTTGAAAGGGTTCCAGGAGGCAGTGAGGACCAGCATTACTTTTCCCCGCTGGCACCTTTGCTGTGGCAGCAAAAGCTGGACGTTTGTCTTTTTTGCTCCGGAGGCTGCCGAAAGCGAAAACAGGTGCTTTTGAGGATGGAGTCCGCAGGAAAGCAGAGAGGGCCAAATTGTCTGTGGCATTTGAAAGGGTTCCAGGAGGCAGTGAGAACCAGCATTACTTTTCCCCGCTGGCACCTTTGCTGTGGCAGCAAAAGCTGGACGTTTGTCTTTTTTGCTCCGGAGGCTGCCGAAAGCGAAAACAGGTGCTTTTGAGGATGGAGTCCGCAGGAAAGCAGAGAGGGCCAAATTGTCTGTGGCATTTGAAGAGGTTCCAGGAGACAGTGAGAACCAGCATCACTTTTCCCCGCTGGCACCTTTGCTGTGGCAGCAAAAGCTGGACGTTTGTCTTTTTTGCTCCGGAGGTTGCCGAAAGAGAAAACAGGTGCTTTTGAGGATGGAGTCTGCAGGAAAGCAGAGAGGGCCAAATTGTCTATGGCATTTGAAGAGGTTCCAGGAGGCAGTGAGGACCAGCATCACTTTTCCCCGCTGGCACCTTTGCTGTGGCAGCAAAAGCTGGACGTTTGTCTTTTTACCACCGTAGGGCGCCGAAAGTGAAAAAAGGTGCTTTTGAGGATAGAGTCCGTAGTAATGCAGAGAGGGCCAAATTGTCTGTGGCATTTGAAAGGGTTCCAGGAGGCAGTGAGAACCAGCCTTAGTTTTCTCCGCTGGCACCTTTGCTGTGGCAGCAAAAGCTCGACGTTTGTCTTTTTTGCTCCGGAGGTTGCCGAAAGCGAAAACAGGTGCTTTTGAGGATGGAGTCCGCAGGAAAGCAGAGAGGGCCAAATTGTCTGGGGTATTTGAAAGGGTTCCAGGAGGCAGTGAGGACCAGCATTACTTTTCTCCGCTGGCACCTTTGCTGTGGCAGCAAAAGCTGGACGTTTGTCTTTTTTGCTCCAGAGGCTGCCGAAAGCGAAAACAGGTGCTTTTGAGGATGGAGTCCGCAGGAAAGCAGAGAGGGCCAAATTGTCTGTGGCATTTGAAAGGGTTCCAGGAGGCAGTGAGAACCAGCATTACTTTTCTCCGCTGGCACCTTTGCTGTGGCAGCAAAAGCTGGACGTTTGTCTTTTTTGCTCCGGAGGCTGCCGAAAGCGAAAACAGGTGCTTTTGAGGATGGAGTCCGCAGGAAAGCAGAGAGGGCCAAATTGTCTGTGGCATTTGAAAGGGTTCCAGGAGGCAGTGAGAACCAGCATTACTTTTCCCCGCTGGTACCTTTGCTGTGGCAGCAAATGCTGGACGTTTGTCTCTTTTTGCTCCGGAGGTTGCCGAAAGAGAAAACAGGTGCTTTTGAGGATGGAGTCTGCAGGAAAGCAGAGAGGGCCAAATTGTCTATGGCATTTGAAGAGGTTCCAGGAGGCAGTGAGGACCAGCATCACTTTTCCCCGCTGGTACCTTTGCTGTGGCAGCAAAAGCTGGACGTTTGTCTTTTTACCACTGGAGGGCGCCGAAAGTGAAAAAAGGTGCTTTTGAGGATAGAGTCCGTAGTAATGCAGAGAGGTCCAAATTGTCTGTGGCATTTGAAAGGGTTCCAGGAGGCAGTGAGAACCAGCCTTAGTTTTCTCCGCTGGCACCTTTGCTGTGGCAGCAAAAGCTGGACGTTTGTCTTTTTTGCTCCGGAGGCTGCCGAAAGCGAAAACAGGTGCTTTTGAGGATGCAGTCCGCAGCAAAGCAGAGAGGGCCAAATTGTCTGTGGCATTTGAAAGGGTTCCAGGAGGCAGTGAGGACCAGCATCACTTTTCCCCGCTGGCACCTTTGCTGTGGCAGCAAAAGCTGGACGTTTGTCTTTTTTGCTTTGGAGGATGCCGAAAGCGAAAACAGGTGCTTTTGAGGATGGAGTCCGCAGGAAAACAGAGAGGGCCAAATTGTCTGGGGCATTTGAAGAGGTTCCAGGAGGCAGTGAGAACCAGCATCACTTTTCCCCGCTGGTACCTTTGCTGTGGCAGCAAATGCTGGACGTTTGTCTTTTTTGCTCCGGAGGTTGCCGAAAGCGAAAACAGGTGCTTTTGAGGATGGAGTCCGCAGGAAAGCAGAGAGGGCCAAATTGTCTGTGGCATTTGAAGAGGTTCCAGGAGGCAGTGAGAACCAGCATTACTGTTCCCCGCTGGCACCTTTGCTGTGGCAGCAAAAGCTGGACGTTTGTCTTTTTTGCTCCTGACGTTGCCGAAAGCGAAAACAGGTGCTTTTGAGGATGGAGTCCGCAGGAAAGCAGAGAGTGCCAAATTGTCTGTGGCATTTGAAAGAGTTCCAGGAGGCAGTGAGAAGCAGTATCACTTTTCCCCTCTGGCACCTTTGCTGTGGCAGCAAAAGCTGGACGTTTGTCTTTTTACCACCGGAGGGCGCTGAAAGTGAAAAAAGGTGCTTTTGAGGATGGAGTCCGCAGTAAAGCAGAGAGGGCCAAGTTGTCTGTGGCATTTGAAAGGGTTCCAGGAGGCAGTGAGAACCAGCATTACTTTTCCCCGCTGGCACCTTTGCTGTGGCAGCAAAAGCTGGACGTTTGTCTTTTTTGCTCCGGGGGCTGCCGAAAGCGAAAACAGGTGCTTTTGAGGATGGAGTCCGCAGGAAAGCAGAGAGGGCCAAATTGTCTGTGGCATTTGAAAGGGTTCCAGGAGGCAGTGAGAACCAGCATTACTTTTCCCCGCTGGCACCTTTGCTGTGGCAGCAAAAGCTGGACGTTTGTCTTTTTTGCTCCGGAGGTTGCCGAAAGCGAAAACAGGTGCTTTTGAGGATGGAGTCGGCAGGAAAGCAGAGAGGGCCAAATTGTCTGTGGCATTTGAAGAGGTTCCAGGAGACAGTGAGAACCAGCATCACTTTTCCCCGCTGGCACCTTTGCTGTGGCAGCAAAAGCTGGACGTTTGTCTTTTTTGCTCCGGAGGCTGCCGGAAGCGAAAACAGGTGCTTTTGAGGATGGAGTCTGCAGGAAAGCAGAGAGGGCCAAATTGTCTATGGCATTTGAAGAGGTTCCAGGAGGCAGTGAGGACCAGCATCACTTTTCCCCGCTGGCACATTTGCTGTGGCAGCAAAAGCTGGACGTTTGTCTTTTTACCACCGGAGGGCGCCGAAAGTGAAAAAAGGTGCTTTTGAGGATAGAGTCCGTAGTAATGCAGAGAGGGCCAAATTGTCTGGGGCATTTGAAAGGGTTCCAGGAGGCAGTGAGAACCAGCCTTAGTTTTCTCCGCTGGCACCTTTGCTGTGGCAGCAAAAGCTCGACGTTTGTCTTTTTTGCTCCTGAGGCTGCCGAAAGCGAAAACAGGTGCTTTTGAGGATGGAGTCCGCAGGAAAGCAGAGAGGGCCAAATTGTCTGGGGTATTTGAAAGGGTTCCAGGAGGCAGTGAGGACCAGCATTACTTTTCCCCGCTGGCACCTTTGCTGTGGCAGCAAAAGCTGGACGTTTGTCTTTTTTGCTCCGGGGGCTGCCGAAAGCGAAAACAGGTGCTTTTGAGGATGGAGTCCGCAGGAAAGCAGAGAGGGCCAAATTGTCTGTGGCATTTGAAAGGGTTCCAGGAGGCAGTGAGAACCAGCATTACTTTTCCCCGCTGGCACCTTTGCTGTGGCAGCAAAAGCTGGACGTTTGTCTTTTTTGCTCCGGAGGCTGCCGAAAGCGAAAACAGGTGCTTTTGAGGATGGAGTCCGCAGGAAAGCAGAGAGGGCCAAATTGTCTGTGGCATTTGAAGAGGTTCCAGGAGGCAGTGAGAACCAGCATCACTTTTCCCCGCTGGCACCTTTGCTGTGGCAGCAAAAGCTGGACGTTTGTTTCTTTTTGCTCCGGAGGTTGCCGAAAGAGAAAACAGGTGCTTTTGAGGATGGAGTCTGCAGGAAAGCAGAGAGGGCCAAATTGTCTATGGCATTTGAAGAGGTTCCAGGAGGCAGTGAGGACCAGCATCACTTTTCCCCGCTGGCACCTTTGCTGTGGCAGCAAAAGCTGGACGTTTGTCTTTTTACCACCGGAGGGCGCCGAAAGTGAAAAAAGGTGCTTTTGAGGATAGAGTCCGTAGTAATGCAGAGAGGGCCAAATTGTCTGTGGCATTTGAAAGGGTTCCAGGAGGCAGTGAGAACCAGCCTTAGTTTTCTCCGCTGGCACCTTTGCTGTGGCAGCAAAAGCTGGACGTTTGTCTTTTTTGCTCCGGAGGCTGCCGAAAGCGAAAACAGGTGCTTTTGAGGATGGAGTCCGCAGGAAAGCAGAGAGGGCCAAATTGTCTGTGGCATTTGAAAGGGTTCCAGGAGGCAGTGAGAACCAGCATTACTTTTCCCCGCTGGTACCTTTGCTGTGGCAGCAAATGCTGGACGTTTGTCTCTTTTTGCTCCGGAGGTTGCCGAAAGAGAAAACAGGTGCTTTTGAGGATGGAGTCTGCAGGAAAGCAGAGAGGGCCAAATTGTCTATGGCATTTGAAGAGGTTCCAGGAGGCAGTGAGGACCAGCATCACTTTTCCCCGCTGGTACCTTTGCTGTGGCAGCAAAAGCTGGACGTTTGTCTTTTTACCACCGGAGGGCGCCGAAAGTGAAAAAAGGTGCTTTTGAGAATAGAGTCCGTAGTAATGCAGAGAGGGCCAAATTGTCTGTGGCATTTGAAAGGGTTCCAGGAGGCAGTGAGAACCAGCCTTAGTTTTCTCCGCTGGCACCTTTGCTGTGGCAGCAAAAGCTGGACGTTTGTCTTTTTTGCTTTGGAGGATGCCGAAAGCGAAAACAGGTGCTTTTGAGGATGGAGTCCGCAGGAAAGCAGAGAGGGCCAAATTGTCTGGGGCATTTGAAGAGGTTCCAGGAGGCAGTGAGAACCAGCATCACTTTTCCCCGCTGGTACCTTTGCTGTGGCAGCAAATGCTGGACGTTTGTCTTTTTTGCTCCGGAGGTTGCCGAAAGCGAAAACAGGTGCTTTTGAGGATGGAGTCCGCAGGAAAGCAGAGAGGGCCAAATTGTCTGTGGCATTTGAAGAGGTTCCAGGAGGCAGTGAGAACCAGCATTACTGTTCCCCGCTGGCACCTTTGCTGTGGCAGCAAAAGCTGGACGTTTGTCTTTTTTGCTCCTGACGTTGCCGAAAGCGAAAACAGGTGCTTTTGAGGATGGAGTCCGCAGGAAAGCAGAGAGTGCCAAATTGTCTGTGGCATTTGAAAGAGTTCCAGGAGGCAGTGAGAAGCAGTATCACTTTTCCCCGCTGGCACCTTTGCTGTGGCAGCAAAAGCTGGACGTTTGTCTTTTTACCACCGGAGGGCGCTGAAAGTGAAAAAAGGTGCTTTTGAGGATGGAGTCCGCAGTAAAGCAGAGAGGGCCAAGTTGTCTGTGGCATTTGAAAGAGTTCCAGGAGGCAGTGTGAACCAGCATTATTTTTCTCTGCTGGCAACTTTGCTGTGGCAGCAAAAGGTGGACGTTTGTCTTTTTTGCTCCGGAGGCTGCCGAAAGCGAAAACAGGTGCTTTTGAGGATGGAGTCCGCAGGAAAGCAGAGAGGGCCAAATTGTCTGTGGCATTTGAAAGGGTTCCAGGAGGCAGTGAGAACCAGCATTACTTTTCCCCGCTGGCACCATTGCTGTGGCAGCAAAAGCTGGACGTTTGTCTTTTTTGCTCCGGAGGCTGCCGAAAGCGAAAACAGGTGCTTTTGAGGATGGAGTCCGCAGGAAAGCAGAGAGGGCCAAATTGTCTGGGGCATTTGAAGAGGTTCCAGGAGGCAGTGAGAACCAGCATCACTTTTCCCCGCTGGCACCTTTGCTGTGGCAGCAAAAGCTGGACGTTTGTCTTTTTTGCTCCGGAGGCTGCCGAAAGCGAAAACAGGTGCTTTTGAGGATGGAGTCCGCAGGAAAGCAGAGAGGGCCAAATTGTCTGGGGTATTTGAAAGGGTTCCAGGAGGCAGTGAGGACCAGCATTACTTTTCCCCGCTGGCACCTTTGCTGTGGCAGCAAAAGCATGACGTTTGTCTTTTTTGCTCCGGGGGACTGCCGAAAGCGAAAACAGGTGCTTTTGAGGATGGAGTCCGCAGGAAAGCAGAGAGGGCCAAATTGTCTGTGGCATTTGAAAGGGTTCCAGGAGGCAGTGAGAACCAGCATTACTTTTCCCCGCTGGCACCTTTGCTGTGGCAGCAAAAGCTGGACGTTTGTCTTTTTTGCTCCGGAGGCTGCCGAAAGCGAAAACAGGTGCTTTTGAGGATGGAGTCCGCAGGAAAGCAGAGAGGGCCAAATTGTCTGTGGCATTTGAAGAGGTTCCAGGAGACAGTGAGAACCAGCATCACTTTTCCCCGCTGGCACCTTTGCTGTGGCAGCAAAAGCTGGACGTTTGTCTTTTTTGCTCCGGAGGTTGCCGAAAGAGAAAACAGGTGCTTTTGAGGATGGAGTCTGCAGGAAAGCAGAGAGGGCCAAATTGTCTATGGCATTTGAAGAGGTTCCAGGAGGCAGTGAGAACCAGCATCACTTTTCCCCGCTGGCACCTTTGCTGTGGCAGCAAAAGCTGGACGTTTGTCTTTTTACCACCGTAGGGCGCCGAAAGTGAAAAAAGGTGCTTTTGAGGATAGAGTCCGTAGTAATGCAGAGAGGGCCAAATTGTCTGTGGCATTTGAAAGGGTTCCAGGAGGCAGTGAGAACCAGCCTTAGTTTTCTCCGCTGGCACCTTTGCTGTGGCAGCAAAAGCTCGACGTTTGTCTTTTTTGCTCCTGAGGCTGCCGAAAGCGAAAACAGGTGCTTTTGAGGATGGAGTCCGCAGGAAAGCAGAGAGGGCCAAATTGTCTGGGGTATTTGAAAGGGTTCCAGGAGGCAGTGAGGACCAGCATTACTTTTCCCCGCTGGCACCTTTGCTGTGGCAGCAAAAGCTGGACGTTTGTCTTTTTTGCTCCGGGGGCTGCCGAAAGCGAAAACAGGTGCTTTTGAGGATGGAGTCCGCAGGAAAGCAGAGAGGGCCAAATTGTCTGTGGCATTTGAAAGGGTTCCAGGAGGCAGTGAGAACCAGCATTACTTTTCCCCGCTGGCACCTTTGCTGTGGCAGCAAAAGCTGGACGTTTGTCTTTTTTGCTCCGGAGGCTGCCGAAAGCGAAAACAGGTGCTTTTGAGGATGGAGTCCGCAGGAAAGCAGAGAGGGCCAAATTGTCTGTGGCATTTGAAGAGGTTCCAGGAGGCAGTGAGAACCAGCATTACTTTTCCCCGCTGGCACCTTTGCTGTGGCAGCAAAAGCTGGACGTTTGTTTCTTTTTGCTCCGGAGGTTGCCGAAAGAGAAAACAGGTGCTTTTGAGGATGGAGTCTGCAGGAAAGCAGAGAGGGCCAAATTGTCTATGGCATTTGAAGAGGTTCCAGGAGGCAGTGAGAACCAGCATCACTTTTCCCCGCTGGCACCTTTGCTGTGGCAGCAAAAGCTGGACGTTTGTCTTTTTACCACCGTAGGGCGCCGAAAGTGAAAAAAGGTGCTTTTGAGGATAGAGTCCGTAGTAATGCAGAGAGGGCCAAATTGTCTGTGGCATTTGAAAGGGTTCCAGGAGGCAGTGAGAACCAGCCTTAGTTTTCTCCGCTGGCACCTTTGCTGTGGCAGCAAAAGCTCGACGTTTGTCTTTTTTGCTCCTGAGGCTGCCGAAAGCGAAAACAGGTGCTTTTGAGGATGGAGTCCGCAGGAAAGCAGAGAGGGCCAAATTGTCTGGGGTATTTGAAAGGGTTCCAGGAGGCAGTGAGGACCAGCATTACTTTTCCCCGCTGGCACCTTTGCTGTGGCAGCAAAAGCTGGACGTTTGTCTTTTTTGCTCCGGGGGCTGCCGAAAGCGAAAACAGGTGCTTTTGAGGATGGAGTCCGCAGGAAAGCAGAGAGGGCCAAATTGTCTGTGGCATTTGAAAGGGTTCCAGGAGGCAGTGAGAACCAGCATTACTTTTCCCCGCTGGCACCTTTGCTGTGGCAGCAAAAGCTGGACGTTTGTCTTTTTTGCTCCGGAGGCTGCCGAAAGCGAAAACAGGTGCTTTTGAGGATGGAGTCCGCAGGAAAGCAGAGAGGGCCAAATTGTCTGTGGCATTTGAAGAGGTTCCAGGAGGCAGTGAGAACCAGCATTACTTTTCCCCGCTGGCACCTTTGCTGTGGCAGCAAAAGCTGGACGTTTGTTTCTTTTTGCTCCGGAGGTTGCCGAAAGAGAAAACAGGTGCTTTTGAGGATGGAGTCTGCAGGAAAGCAGAGAGGGCCAAATTGTCTATGGCATTTGAAGAGGTTCCAGGAGGCAGTGAGGACCAGCATCACTTTTCCCCGCTGGCACCTTTGCTGTGGCAGCAAAAGCTGGACGTTTGTCTTTTTACCACCGGAGGGCGCCGAAAGTGAAAAAAGGTGCTTTTGAGGATAGAGTCCGTAGTAATGCAGAGAGGGCCAAATTGTCTGTGGCATTTGAAAGGGTTCCAGGAGGCAGTGAGAACCAGCCTTAGTTTTCTCCGCTGGCACCTTTGCTGTGGCAGCAAAAGCTGGACGTTTGTCTTTTTTGCTCCGGAGGCTGCCGAAAGCGAAAACAGGTGCTTTTGAGGATGGAGTCCGCAGGAAAGCAGAGAGGGCCAAATTGTCTGTGGCATTTGAAAGGGTTCCAGGAGGCAGTGAGAACCAGCATTACTTTTCCCCGCTGGTACCTTTGCTGTGGCAGCAAATGCTGGACGTTTGTCTCTTTTTGCTCCGGAGGTTGACGAAAGCGAAAACAGGTGCTTTTGAGGATGGAGTCTGCAGGAAAGCAGAGAGGGCCAAATTGTCTATGGCATTTGAAGAGGTTCCAGGAGGCAGTGAGGACCAGCATCACTTTTCCCCGCTGGCACCTTTGCTGTGGCAGCAAAAGCTGGACGTTTGTCTTTTTACCACCGGAGGGCGCCGAAAGTGAAAAAAGGTGCTTTTGAGGATAGAGTCCGTAGTAATGCAGAGAGGGCCAAATTGTCTGTGGCATTTGAAAGGGTTCCAGGAGGCAGTGAGAACCAGCCTTAGTTTTCTCCGCTGGCACCTTTGCTGTGGCAGCAAAAGCTGGACGTTTGTCTTTTTTGCTCCGGAGGCTGCCGAAAGCGAAAACAGGTGCTTTTGAGGATGGAGTCCGCAGGAAAGCAGAGAGGGCCAAATTGTCTGGGGCATTTGAAAGGGTTCCAGGAGGCAGTGAGAACCAGCATTACTTTTCCCCGCTGGCACCTTTGCTGTGGCAGCAAAAGCTGGACGTTTGTCTTTTTTGCTTTGGAGGATGCCGAAAGCGAAAACAGGTGCTTTTGAGGATGGAGTCCGCAGGAAAGCAGAGAGGGCCAAATTGTCTGGGGCATTTGAAGAGGTTCCAGGAGGCAGTGAGAACCAGCATCACTTTTCCCCGCTGGTACCTTTGCTGTGGCAGCAAATGCTGGACGTTTGTCTTTTTTGCTCCGGAGGTTGCCGAAAGCGAAAACAGGTGCTTTTGAGGATGGAGTCCGCAGGAAAGCAGAGAGGGCCAAATTGTCTGTGGCATTTGAAGAGGTTCCAGGAGGCAGTGAGAACCAGCATTACTGTTCCCCGCTGGCACCTTTGCTGTGGCAGCAAAAGCTGGACGTTTGTCTTTTTTGCTCCTGACGTTGCCGAAAGCGAAAACAGGTGCTTTTGAGGATGGAGTCCGCAGGAAAGCAGAGAGGGCCAAATTGTCTGGGGCATTTGAAGAGGTTCCAGGAAGCAATGCGGAGTAGCATCACTTTTCCCCGCTGGAACCTTTGCTGTGGCAGGAAAAGCTGGACGTTTGTCTTTTTTGCTCCGGAGGTTGCCGAAAGCGAAAAAAGGTGCTTTTGAGGATGGAGTCCGCAGGAAAGCAGAGAGGGCCAAATTGTCTGGGGCATTTGAAAGGGTTCCAGGAGGCAGTGAGAACCAGCATTACTTTTCCCCGCTGGCATTTTTGCTGTGGCAGCAAAAGCTGGACGTTTGTCTTTTTTGCTCCAGAGGTTGCCGAAAGCGAAAACAGGTGCTTTTGAGGATGGAGTCCACAGGAAAGCAGAGAGGGGCAAATTGTCTGGGGCATTTGAAGGGGTTCCAGGAGGCAGTGAGAACCAGCATCACTTTTCCCCGCTGGCACCTTTGCTGTGGCAGCAAAAGCTGGACGTTTGTCTTTTTTGCTCCGGAGGTTGCCGAAAGCGAAAACAGGTGCTTTTGAGGATGGAGTCCGCAGGAAAGCAGAGAGGGCCAAATTGTCTGGGGCATTTGAAAGGGTTCCAGGAGGCAGTGAGGACCAGCATCACTTTTCCCCGCTGGCACCTTTGCTGTGGCAGGAAAAGCTGGACGTTTGTCTTTTTTGCTCCGGAGGTTGCCGAAAGCGAAAACAGCTGCTTTTGAGGACGGAGTCCGCAGGAAAGGAGAGAGGGCCAAATTGTCTGTGGCATTTGAAAGAGTTCCAGGAGGCAGTGAGAACCAGCATTACTTTTCCCCGCTGGCACCTTTGCTGTGGCAGCAAAAGCTGTACGTTTGTCTTTCTTGCTCCGGAGGCTGCCGAAAGCGAAAACAGGTGCTTTTGAGGATGGAGTCCGCAGGAAAGCAGAGAGGGCCAAATTGTCAGGGGCATTTGAAGGGGTTCCAGGAGGCAGTGAGAACCAGCATCACTTTTCCCCGCTGGCACCTTTGCTGTGGCAGCAAAAGCTGGACGTTTGTTTCTTTTTGCTCCGGAGGTTGCCGAAAGAGAAAACAGGTGCTTTTGAGGATGGAGTCTGCAGGAAAGCAGAGAGGGCCAAATTGTCTATGGCATTTGAAGAGGTTCCAGGAGGCAGTGAGGACCAGCATCACTTTTCCCCGCTGGCACCTTTGCTGTGGCAGCAAAAGCTGGACGTTTGTCTTTTTACCACCGGAGGGCGCCGAAAGTGAAAAAAGGTGCTTTTGAGGATGGAGTCCGTAGTAATGCAGAGAGGGCCAAATTGTCTGTGGCATTTGAAAGGGTTCCAGGAGGCAGTGAGAACCAGCCTTAGTTTTCTCCGCTGGCACCTTTGCTGTGGCAGCAAAAGCTGGACGTTTGTCTTTTTTGCTCCGGAGGTTGCCGAAAGCGAAAACAGGTGCTTTTGAGGATGGAGTCCGCAGGAAAGCAGAGAGGGCCAAATTGTCTGGGGCATTTGAAAGGGTTCCAGGAGGCAGTGAGAACCAGCATTACTTTTCCCCGCTGGTACCTTTGCTGTGGCAGCAAATGCTGGACGTTTGTCTCTTTTTGCTCCGGAGGTTGCCGAAAGAGAAAACAGGTGCTTTTGAGGATGGAGTCTGCAGGAAAGCAGAGAGGGCCAAATTGTCTATGGCATTTGAAGAGGTTCCAGGAGGCAGTGAGGACCAGCATCACTTTTCCCCGCTGGCACCTTTGCTGTGGCAGCAAAAGCTGGACGTTTGTCTGTTTACCACCGGAGGGCGCCGAAAGTGAAAAAAGGTGCTTTTGAGGATAGAGTCCGTAGTAATGCAGAGAGGGCCAAATTGTCTGTGGCATTTGAAAGGGTTCCAGGAGGCAGTGAGAACCAGCCTTACTTTTCTCCGCTGGCACCTTTGCTGTGGCAGCAAAAGCTGGACGTTTGTCTTTTTTGCTCCGGAGGCTGCCGAAAGCGAAAACAGGTGCTTTTGAGGATGGAGTCCGCAGGAAAGCAGAGAGGGCCAAATTGTCTGGGGCATTTGAAAGGGTTCCAGGAGGCAGTGAGAACCAGCATTACTTTTCCCCGCTGGCACCTTTGCTGTGGCAGCAAAAGCTGGACGTTTGTCTTTTTTGCTTTGGAGGATGCCGAAAGCGAAAACAGGTGCTTTTGAGGATGGAGTCCGCAGGAAAGCAGAGAGGGCCAAATTGTCTGGGGCATTTGAAGAGGTTCCAGGAGGCAGTGAGAACCAGCATCACTTTTCCCCGCTGGTACCTTTGCTGTGGCAGCAAATGCTGGACGTTTGTCTTTTTTGCTCCGGAGGTTGCCGAAAGCGAAAACAGGTGCTTTTGAGGATGGAGTCCGCAGGAAAGCAGAGAGGGCCAAATTGTCTGTGGCATTTGAAGAGGTTCCAGGAGGCAGTGAGAACCAGCATTACTGTTCCCCGCTGGCACCTTTGCTGTGGCAGCAAAAGCTGGACGTTTGTCTTTTTTGCTCCTGACGTTGCCGAAAGCGAAAACAGGTGCTTTTGAGGATGGAGTCCGCAGGAAAGCAGAGAGGGCCAAATTGTCTGGGGCATTTGAAGAGGTTCCAGGAAGCAATGCGGAGTAGCATCACTTTTCCCCGCTGGAACCTTTGCTGTGGCAGGAAAAGCTGGACGTTTGTCTTTTTTGCTCCGGAGGTTGCCGAAAGCGAAAAAAGGTGCTTTTGAGGATGGAGTCCGCAGGAAAGCAGAGAGGGCCAAATTGTCTGGGGCATTTGAAAGGGTTCCAGGAGGCAGTGAGAACCAGCATTACTTTTCCCCGCTGGCACCTTTGCTGTGGCAGCAAAAGCTGTACGTTTGTCTTTTTTGCTCCGGAGGCTGCCGAAAGCGAAAACAGGTGCTTTTGAGGATGGAGTCCACAGGAAAGCAGAGAGGGGCAAATTGTCTGGGGCATTTGAAGGGGTTCCAGGAGGCAGTGAGAACCAGCATCACTTTTCCCCGCTGGCACCTTTGCTGTGGCAGCAAAAGCTGGACGTTTGTCTTTTTTGCTCCGGAGGTTGCCGAAAGCGAAAACAGGTGCTTTTGAGGATGGAGTCCGCAGGAAAGCAGAGAGGGCCAAATTGTCTGGGGCATTTGAAAGGGTTCCAGGAGGCAGTGAGGACCAGCATCACTTTTCCCCGCTGGCACCTTTGCTGTGGCAGGAAAAGCTGGACGTTTGTCTTTTTTGCTCCGGAGGTTGCCGAAAGCGAAAACAGCTGCTTTTGAGGACGGAGTCCGCAGGAAAGCAGAGAGGGCCAAATTGTCTGTGGCATTTGAAAGAGTTCCAGGAGGCAGTGAGAACCAGCATTACTTTTCCCCGCTGGCACCTTTGCTGTGGCAGCAAAAGCTGTACGTTTGTCTTTCTTGCTCCGGAGGCTGCCGAAAGCGAAAACAGGTGCTTTTGAGGATGGAGTCCGCAGGAAAGCAGAGAGGGCCAAATTGTCAGGGGCATTTGAAGGGGTTCCAGGAGGCAGTGAGGACCAGCATTACTTTTCCCCGCTGGCACCTTTGCTGTGGCAGGAAAAGCTGGACGTTTGTCTTTTTTGCTCCGGAGGTTGCCGAAAGCGAAAACAGCTGCTTTTGAGGACGGAGTCCGCAGGAAAGCAGAGAGGGCCAAATTGTCTGTGGCATTTGAAAGAGTTCCAGGAGGCAGTGAGAACCAGCATTACTTTTCCCCGCTGGCACCTTTGCTGTGGCAGCAAAAGCTGTACGTTTGTCTTTTTTGCTCCGGAGGCTGCCGAAAGCGAAAACAGCTGCTTTTGAGGATGGAGTCCGCAGGAAAGCAGAGAGGGCCAAATTGTCAGGGGCATTTGAAGGGGTTCCAGGAGGCAGTGAGGACCAGCATCACTTTTCCCCGCTGGCACATTTGCTGTGGCAGCAAAAGCTGGACGTTTGTCTTTTTTGCTCCGGAGGTTGCCGAAAGCGAAAACAGGTGCTTTTGAGGACGGAGTCCGCAGGAAAGCAGAGAGGGCCAAATTGTCTGGGGCATTTGAAAGGGTTCCAGGAGGCAGTGAGAACCAGCATTACTTTTCGCCGCTGGCACCTTTGCTGTGGCAGCAAAAGCTGGACGTTTGTCTTTTTTGCTCCGGAGGCTGCCGAAAGCGAAAACAGGTGCTTTTGAGGATGGAGTCTGCAGGAAAGCAGAGAG
This sequence comes from Vanellus vanellus, assembly GCF_965231255.1. Taxonomy (NCBI): domain Eukaryota; kingdom Metazoa; phylum Chordata; class Aves; order Charadriiformes; family Charadriidae; genus Vanellus; species Vanellus vanellus. The sequence continues at coordinate 47,607 of NW_028128266.1, forward strand.
GGCCAAATTGTCTGGGGCATTTGAAGGGGTTCCAGGAGGCAGTGAGGACCAGCATTACTTTTCCCCGCTGGCACCTTTGCTGTGGCAGCAAAAGCTGGACATTTGTCTTTTTTGCTCCGGAGGTTGCCGAAAGCGAAAACAGGTGCTTTTGAGGATGGAGTCCGCAGGAAAGCAGAGAGGGCCAAATTGTCTGTGGCATTTGAAAGAGTTCCAGGAGGCAGTGAGAACCAGCATTACTTTTCCCCGCTGGCACCTTTGCTGTGGCAGCAAAAGCTGGACGTTTGTCTTTTTTTCTCCGGAGGTTGCCGAAAGCGAAAACAGGTGCTTTTGAGGATGGAGTCCGCAGGAAAGCAGAGAGGGCCAAATTGTCTTGGGCATTTGAAGAAGTTCCAGGAGGTAATGAGGACCAGCATCACTTTTCCCCGCTGGCACCTTTGCTGTAGCAGCAAAAGCTGGACGTTTGTCTTTTTTGCTCCGGAGGTTGCCGAAAGCGAAAACAGGTGCTTTTGAGGATGGAGTCCGCAGGAAAGCAGAGAGGGCCAAATTGTCTGGGGCATTTGAAAGGGTTCCAGGAGGCAGTGAGATCCACCATTACTTTTCTCCTCTGGCATCTTTGCTGTGGCAGCAAAAGCTGGACGTTTGTCTTTTTTGCTCCGGAGGTTGCCGAAAGAGAAAACAGGTGCTTTTGAGGATGGAGTCTGCAGGAAAGCAGAGAGGGCCAAATTGTCTATGGCATTTGAAGAGGTTCCAGGAGGCAGTGAGGACCAGCATCACTTTTCCCCGGTGGCACCTTTGCTGTGGCAGCAAAAGCTGGACGTTTGTCTTTTTACCACCGGAGGGCGCCGAAAGTGAAAAAAGGTGCTTTTGAGGATAGAGTCCGTAGTAATGCAGAGAGGGCCAAATTGTCTGGGGCATTTGAAAGGGTTCCAGGAGGCAGTGAGAACCAGCCTTAGTTTTCTCCGCTGGCACCTTTGCTGTGGCAGCAAAAGCTGGACGTTTGTCTTTTTTGCTCCGGAGGCTGCCGAAAGCGAAAACAGGTGCTTTTGAGGATGGAGTCCGCAGGAAAGCAGAGAGAGCCAAATTGTCTGGGGCATTTGAAGGGGTTCCAGGAGGCAGTGAGGACCAGCATTACTTTTCCCCGCTGGCACCTTTGCTGTGGCAGCAAAAGCTGGACGTTTGTCTTTTTTGCTCCGGGGGCTGCCGAAAGCGAAAAAAGGTGCTTTTGAGGATGGAGTCCGCAGGAAAGCAGAGAGGGCCAAATTGTCTGGGGCATTTGAAAGGGTTCCAGGAGGCAGTGAGAACCAGCATTACTTTTCCCCGCTGGCATTTTTGCTGTGGCAGCAAAAGCTGGACGTTTGTCTTTTTTGCTCCAGAGGTTGCCGAAAGCGAAAACAGGTGCTTTTGAGGATGGAGTCCACAGGAAAGCAGAGAGGGGCAAATTGTCTGGGGCATTTGAAGGGGTTCCAGGAGGCAGTGAGAACCAGCATCACTTTTCCCCGCTGGCACCTTTGCTGTGGCAGCAAAAGCTGGACGTTTGTCTTTTTTGCTCCGGAGGTTGCCGAAAGCGAAAACAGGTGCTTTTGAGGATGGAGTCCGCAGGAAAGCAGAGAGGGCCAAATTGTCTGGGGCATTTGAAAGGGTTCCAGGAGGCAGTGAGGACCAGCATCACTTTTCCCCGCTGGCACCTTTGCTGTGGCAGGAAAAGCTGGACGTTTGTCTTTTTTGCTCCGGAGGTTGCCGAAAGCGAAAACAGCTGCTTTTGAGGACGGAGTCCGCAGGAAAGCAGAGAGGGCCAAATTGTCTGTGGCATTTGAAAGAGTTCCAGGAGGCAGTGAGAACCAGCATTACTTTTCCCCGCTGGCACCTTTGCTGTGGCAGCAAAAGCTGGACGTTTGTCTTTCTTGCTCCGGAGGCTGCCGAAAGCGAAAACAGGTGCTTTTGAGGATGGAGTCCGCAGGAAAGCAGAGAGGGCCAAATTGTCAGGGGCATTTGAAGGGGTTCCAGGAGGCAGTGAGGACCAGCATTACTTTTCCCCGCTGGCACCTTTGCTGTGGCAGGAAAAGCTGGACGTTTGTCTTTTTTGCTCCGGAGGTTGCCGAAAGCGAAAACAGCTGCTTTTGAGGACGGAGTCCGCAGGAAAGCAGAGAGGGCCAAATTGTCTGTGGCATTTGAAAGAGTTCCAGGAGGCAGTGAGAACCAGCATTACTTTTCCCCGCTGGCACCTTTGCTGTGGCAGCAAAAGCTGTACGTTTGTCTTTTTTGCTCCGGAGGCTGCCGAAAGCGAAAACAGCTGCTTTTGAGGATGGAGTCCGCAGGAAAGCAGAGAGGGCCAAATTGTCAGGGGCATTTGAAGGGGTTCCAGGAGGCAGTGAGGACCAGCATCACTTTTCCCCGCTGGCACATTTGCTGTGGCAGCAAAAGCTGGACGTTTGTCTTTTTTGCTCCGGAGGTTGCCGAAAGCGAAAACAGGTGCTTTTGAGGACGGAGTCCGCAGGAAAGCAGAGAGGGCCAAATTGTCTGTGGCATTTGAAAGGGTTCCAGGAGGCAGTGAGAACCAGCATTACTTTTCGCCGCTGGCACCTTTGCTGTGGCAGCAAAAGCTGGACGTTTGTCTTTTTTGCTCCGGAGGCTGCCGAAAGCGAAAACAGGTGCTTTTGAGGATGGAGTCTGCAGGAAAGCAGAGAGGGCCAAATTGTCTGGGGCATTTGAAGGGGTTCCAGGAGGCAGTGAGGACCAGCATTACTTTTCCCCGCTGGCACCTTTGCTGTGGCAGCAAAAGCTGGACATTTGTCTTTTTTGCTCCGGAGGTTGCCGAAAGCGAAAACAGGTGCTTTTGAGGATGGAGTCCGCAGGAAAGCAGAGAGGGCCAAATTGTCTGTGGCATTTGAAAGAGTTCCAGGAGGCAGTGAGAACCAGCATTACTTTTCCCCGCTGGCACCTTTGCTGTGGCAGCAAAAGCTGGACGTTTGTCTTTTTTTCTCCGGAGGTTGCCGAAAGCGAAAACAGGTGCTTTTGAGGATGGAGTCCGCAGGAAAGCAGAGAGGGCCAAATTGTCTTGGGCATTTGAAGAAGTTCCAGGAGGTAATGAGGACCAGCATCACTTTTCCCCGCTGGCACCTTTGCTGTAGCAGCAAAAGCTGGACGTTTGTCTTTTTTGCTCCGGAGGTTGCCGAAAGCGAAAACAGGTGCTTTTGAGGATGGAGTCCGCAGGAAAGCAGAGAGGGCCAAATTGTCTGGGGCATTTGAAAGGGTTCCAGGAGGCAGTGAGATCCACCATTACTTTTCTCCTCTGGCATCTTTGCTGTGGCAGCAAAAGCTGGACGTTTGTCTTTTTTGCTCCGGAGGTTGCCGAAAGAGAAAACAGGTGCTTTTGAGGATGGAGTCTGCAGGAAAGCAGAGAGGGCCAAATTGTCTATGGCATTTGAAGAGGTTCCAGGAGGCAGTGAGGACCAGCATCACTTTTCCCCGGTGGCACCTTTGCTGTGGCAGCAAAAGCTGGACGTTTGTCTTTTTACCACCGGAGGGCGCCGAAAGTGAAAAAAGGTGCTTTTGAGGATAGAGTCCGTAGTAATGCAGAGAGGGCCAAATTGTCTGGGGCATTTGAAAGGGTTCCAGGAGGCAGTGAGAACCAGCCTTAGTTTTCTCCGCTGGCACCTTTGCTGTGGCAGCAAAAGCTGGACGTTTGTCTTTTTTGCTCCGGAGGCTGCCGAAAGCGAAAACAGGTGCTTTTGAGGATGGAGTCCGCAGGAAAGCAGAGAGAGCCAAATTGTCTGGGGCATTTGAAGGGGTTCCAGGAGGCAGTGAGGACCAGCATTACTTTTCCCCGCTGGCACCTTTGCTGTGGCAGCAAAAGCTGGACGTTTGTCTTTTTTGCTCCGGGGGCTGCCGAAAGCGAAAACAGGTGCTTTTGAGGATGGAGTCCGCAGGAAAGAAGAGAGGGCCAAATTGTCTGTGGCATTTGAAAGGGTTCCAGGAGGCAGTGAGAACCAGCATTACTTTTCCCCGCTGGCACCTTTGCTGTGGCAGCAAAAGCTGGACGTTTGTCTTTTTTGCTCCGGAGGCTGCCGAAAGCGAAAACAGGTGCTTTTGAGGATGGAGTCCGCAGGAAAGCAGAGAGGGCCAAATTGTCTGTGGCATTTGAAGAGGTTCCAGGAGGCAGTGAGAACCAGCATCACTTTTCCCCGCTGGCACCTTTGCTGTGGCAGCAAAAGCTGGACGTTTGTCTTTTTTGCTCCGGAGGCTGCCGAAAGCGAAAACAGGTGCTTTTGTGGATGGAGTCTGCAGGAAAGCAGAGAGGGCCAAATTGTCTGTGGCATTTGAAGAGGTTCCAGGAGGCAGTGAGGACCAGCATCACTTTTCCCCGCTGGCACCTTTGCTGTGGCAGCAAAAGCTGGACGTTTGTCTTTTTACCACCGGAGGGCGCCGAAAGTGAAAAAAGGTGCTTTTGAGGATAGAGTCCGTAGTAATGCAGAGAGGGCCAAATTGTCTGTGGCATTTGAAAGGGTTCCAGGAGGCAGTGAGAACCAGCCTTAATTTTCTCCGCTGGCACCTTTGCTGTGGCAGCAAAAGCTGGACGTTTGTCTTTTTTGCTCCGGAGGCTGCCGAAAGAGAAAACAGGTGCTTTTGAGGATGGAGTCCGCAGGAAAGCAGAGAGGGCCAAATTGTCTGGGGCATTTGAAAGGGTTCCAGGAGGCAGTGAGAACCAGCATTACTTTTCACCGCTGGCACCTTTGCTGTGGCAGCAAAAGCTGGACGTTTGTCTTTTTTGCTCCGGAGGCTGCCGAAAGCGAAAACAGGTGCTTTTGAGGATGGAGTCCGCAGGAAAGCAGAGAGGGCCAAATTGTCTGGGGCATTTGAAGAGGTTCCAGGAGGCAGTGAGAACCAGCATCACTTTTCCCCGCTGGCACCTTTGCTGTGGCAGCAAATGCTGGACGTTTGTCTTTTTTGCTCCTGACGTTGCCGAAAGCGAAAACAGGTGCTTTTGAGGATGGAGTCCGCAGGAAAGCAGAGAGGGCCAAATTGTCTGTGGCATTTGAAAGAGTTCCGGGAGGCAGTGAGAAGCAGCATCACTTTTCCCCTCTGGCACCTTTGCTGTGGCAGCAAAAGCTGGACGTTTGTCTTTTTACCACCGGAGGGCGCCGAAAGTGAAAAAAGGTGCTTTTGAGGATGGAGTCCGCAGTAAAGCAGAGAGGGCCAAATTGTCTGTGGCATTTGAAAGAGTTCCAGGAGGCAGTGAGAACCAGCATTATTTTTCTCTGCTGGCAACTTTGCTGTGGCAGCAAAAGCTGGACGTTTGTCTTTTTTGCTCCAGAGGCTGCCGAAAGCGAAAACAGGTGCTTTTGAGGATGGAGTCCACAGGAAAGCAGAGAGGGCCAAATTGTCTGTGGCATTTGAAAGGGTTCCAGGAGGCAGTGAGAACCAGCATTACTTTTCCCCGCTGGCACCTTTGCTGTGGCAGCAAAAGCTGGACGTTTGTCTTTTTTGCTCCGGAGGCTGCCGAAAGCGAAAACAGGTGCTTTTGAGGATGGAGTCCGCAGGAAAGCAGAGAGGGAAAAATTGTCTGGGGCATTTGAAGAGGTTCCAGGAGGCAGTGAGAACCAGCATCACTTTTCCCCGCTGGCACCTTTGCTGTGGCAGCAAAATCTGGACGTTTGTCTTTTTTGCTCCTGAGGTTGCCGAAAGCGAAAACAGGTGCTTTTGAGGATGGAGTCCGCAGGAAAGCAGAGAGGGCCAAATTGTCTGGGGCATTTGAAAGAGTTCCAGGAGGCAATGCGGAGTAGCATCACTTTTCCCCGCTGGCACCTTTGCTGTGGCAGCAAAAGCTGGACGTTTGTCTTTTTTGCTCCGGAGGTTGCCGATAGCGAAAAAAGGTGCTTTTGAGGATGGAGTCCGCAGGAAAGCAGAGAGGGCCAAATTGTCTGGGGCATTTGAAAGGGTTCCAGGAGGCAGTGAGGACCAGCATCACTTTTCCCCGCTGGCACCTTTGCTGTGGCAGCAAAAGCTGGACGTTTGTCTTTTTTGCTCCGGAGGTTGCCGAAAGCGAAAACAGGTGCTTTTGAGGACGGAGTCCGCAGGAAAGCAGAGAGGGCCAAATTGTCTGTGGCATTTGAAAGAGTTCCAGGAGGCAGTGAGAACCAGCATTACTTTTCCCCGCTGGCACCTTTGCTGTGGCAGCAAAAGCTGGACGTTTGTCTTTTTTGCTCCGGAGGCTGCCGAAAGCGAAAACAGGTGCTTTTGAGGATGGAGTCCGCAGGAAAGCAGAGAGGGCCAAATTGTCTGGGGCATTTGAAGGGGTTCCCGGAGGCAGTGAGGACCAGCATCACTTTTCCCCGCTGGCATATTTGCTGTGGCAGCAAAAGCTGGACGTTTGTCTTTTTTGCTCCGGAGGTTGCCGAAAGCGAAAACAGCTGCTTTTGAGGACGTAGTCCGCAGGAAAGCAGAGAGGGCCAAATTGTCTGTGGCATTTGAATAAGTTCCAGGAGGCAGTGAGAACCAGCATTACTTTTCCCCGCTGGCACCTTTGCTGTGGCAGCAAAAGCTGGACGTTTGTCTTTTCTGCTCCGGAGGCTGCCGAAAGCGAAAAAAGGTGCTTTTGAGGATGGAGTCCGCAGGAAAGCAGAGAGGGCCAAATTGTCTGTGGCATTTGAAAGGGTTCCAGGAGGCAGTGAGAACCAGCATTACTTTTCCCCGTTGGCACCTTTGCTGTGGCAGCAAAAGCTAGACGTTTGTCTTTTTTGCTCCGGAGGTTGCCGAAAGCGAAAACAGGTGCTTTTGAGGATGGAGTCCGCAGGAAAGCAGAGAGGGCCAAATTGTCTGGGGCATTTGAAGAAGTTCCAGGAGGTAATGAGGACCAGCATCACTTTTCCCCGCTGGCACCTTTGCTGTAGCAGCAAAAGCTGGACGTTTGTCTTTCTTGCTCCGGAGGTTGCCGAAAGCGAAAACAGGTGCTTTTGAGGATGGAGTCCGCAGGAAAGCAGAGAGGGCCAAATTGTCTGTGGCATTTGAAAGGGTTCCAGGAGGCAGTGAGAACCACCGTTACTTTTCCCCGCTGGCACCTTTGCTGTGGCAGCAAAAGCTGGACGTTTGTCTTTTTTGCTCCGGAGGTTGCCGAAAGCGAAAACAGGTGCTTTTGAGGATGGAGTCCGCAGGAAAGCAGAGAGGGCCAAATTGTCTGGGGCATTTGAAGGGGTTCCAGGAGGCAGTGAGGACCAGCATTACTTTTCCCCGCTGGCACCTTTGCTGTGGCAGCAAAAGCTGGACGTTTGTCTTTTTTGCTCCGGAGGTTGCCGAAAGCGAAAAAAGGTGCTTTTGAGGATGGAGTCCGCAGGAAAGCAGAGAGGGCCAAATTGTCTGTGGCATTTGAAAGAGTTCCAGGAGGCAGTGAGAACCAGCATTACTTTTCCCCGCTGGCACCTTTGCTGTGGCAGCAAAAGCTGGACGTTTGTCTTTTTTTCTCCGGAGGTTGCCGAAAGCGAAAACAGGTGCTTTTGAGGATGGAGTCCGCAGGAAAGCAGAGAGGACCAAATTGTCTGGGGCATTTGAAGAAGTTCCAGGAGGTAATGAGGACCAGCATCACTTTTCCCCGCTGGCACCTTTGCTGTAGCAGCAAAAGCTGGACGTTTGTCTTTTTTGCTCCGGAGGCTGCCGAAAGCGAAAAAAGGTGCTTTTGAGGATAGAGTCCGTAGTAATGCAGAGAGGGCCAAATTGTCTGTGGCATTTGAAAGGGTTCCAGGAGGCAGTGAGAACCAGCATTACTTTTCCCCGCTGGCACCTTTGCTGTGGCAGCAAAAGCTGGACGTTTGTCTTTTTTGCTCCGGAGGCTGCCGAAAGCGAAAACAGGTGCTTTTGAGGATGGAGTCCGCAGGAAAGCAGAGAGAGCCAAATTGTCTGTGGCATTTGAAGGGGTTCCAGGAGGCAGTGAGGACCAGCATCACTTTTCCCCGCTGGCACCTTTGCTGTGGCAGGAAAAGCTGGACGTTTGTCTTTTTTGCTCCTGAGGTTGCCGAAAGCGAAAACAGGTGCTTTTAAGGATGGAGTCCGCAGGAAAGCAGAGAGGGCCAAATTGTCTGGGGTATTTGAAAGGGTTCCAGGAGGCAGTGAGGACCAGCATTACTTTTCCCCGCTGGCACCTTTGCTGTGGCAGCAAAAGCTGGACGTTTGTCTTTTTTGCTCCGGGGGCTGCCGAAAGCGAAAACAGGTGCTTTTGAGGATGGAGTCCGCAGGAAAGCAGAGAGGGCCAAATTGTCTGTGGCATTTGAAAGGGTTCCAGGAGGCAGTGAGAACCAGCATTACTTTTCCCCGCTGGCACCTTTGCTGTGGCAGCAAAAGCTGGACGTTTGTCTTTTTTGCTCCGGAGGCTGCCGAAAGCGAAAACAGGTGCTTTTTGAGGATGGAGTCCGCAGGAAAGCAGAGAGGGCCAAATTGTCTGTGGCATTTGAAGAGGTTCCAGGAGGCAGTGAGAACCAGCATCACTTTTCCCCACTGGCACCTTTGCTGTGGCAGCAAAAGCTGGACGTTTGTCTTTTTTGCTCCGGAGGCTGCCGAAAGCGAAAACAGGTGCTTTTGAGGATGGAGTCTGCAGGAAAGCATAGAGGGCCAAATTGTCTGTGGCATTTGAAGAGGTTCCAGGAGGCAGTGAGGACCAGCATTACTTTTCCCCGCTGGCACCTTTGCTGTGGCAGCAAAAGCTGGACGTTTGTCTTTTTACCACCAGAGGGCGACGAAAGTGAAAAAAGGTGCTTTTGAGGATAGAGTCTGTAGTAATGCAGAGAGGGCCAAATTGTCTGTGGCATTTGAAAGGGTTCCAGGAGGCAGTGAGAACCAGCCTTAATTTTCTCCGCTGGCACCTTTGCTGTGGCAGCAAAAGCTGGACGTTTGTCTTTTTTGCTCCGGAGGCTGCCGAAAGCGAAAACAGGTGCTTTTGAGGATGGAGTCCGCAGGAAAGCAGAGAGGGCCAAATTGTCTGGGGCATTTGAAGAGGTTCCAGGAGGCAGTGAGAACCAGCATCACTTTTCCCCGCTGGCACCTTTGCTGTGGCAGCAAATGCTGGACGTTTGTCTTTTTTGCTCCGGAGGTTGCCGAAAGCGAAAACAGGTGCTTTTGAGGATGGAGTCCGCAGGAAAGCAGAGAGGGCCAAATTGTCTGTGGCATTTGAAGGGGTTCCAGGAGGCAGTGAGAACCAGCATTACTGTTCCTCGCTGCTGTGGCAGCTAAAGCTGGACGTTTGTCTTTTTTGCTCCGGAGGATGCCGAAAGCGAAAACAGGTGCTTTTGAGGATGGAGTCCGCAGGAAAGCAGAGAGGGCCAAATTGTCTAGGCCATTTGAAAGCGTTCCAGGAGGCAGTGAGAACCAGCATTACTTTTCCCCGCTGGCACCTTTGCTGTGGTAGCAAAAGCTGGACGTTTGTCTTTTTTGCTCCTGACGTTGCCGAAAGCGAAAACAGGTGCTTTTGAGGATGGAGTCCGCAGGAAAGCAGAGAGGGCCAAATTGTCTGTGGCATTTGAAAGAGTTCCAGGAGGCAGTGAGAAGCAGCATCACTTTTCCCCTCTGGCACCTTTGCTGTGGCAGCAAAAGCTGGACGTTTGTCTTTTTACCACCGGAGGGCGCCGAAAGTGAAAAAAGGTGCTTTTGAGGATGGAGTCCGCAGTAAAGCAGAGAGGGCCAAGTTGTCTGTGGCATTTGAAAGAGTTCCAGGAGGCAGTGAGAACCAGCATTATTTTTCTCTGCTGGCAACTTTGCTGTGGCAGCAAAAGCTGGACGTTTGTCTTTTTTGCTCCGGAGGCTGCCGAAAGCGAAAACAGGTGCTTTTGAGGATGGAGTCCACAGGAAAGCAGAGAGAGCCAAATTGTCTGTGGCATTTGAAAGGGTTCCAGGAGGCAGTGAGAACCAGCATTACTGTTCCCCGCTGGCACCTTTGCTGTGGCAGCAAAACCTGGACGTTTGTCTTTTTTGCTCCGGAGGCTGCCGAAAGCGAAAACAGGTGCTTTTGAGGATGGAGTCCGCAGGAAAGCAGAGAGGGAAAAATTGTCTGGGGCATTTGAAGAGGTTCCAGGAGGCAGTGAGAACCAGCATCACTTTTCCCCGCTGGCACCTTTGCTGTGGCAGCAAATGCTGGACGTTTGTCTTTTTTGCTCCGGAGGTTGCCGAAAGCGAAAACAGGTGCTTTTGAGGATGGAGTCCGCAGGAAAGCAGAGAGGGCCAAATTGTCTGGGGCATTTGAAGAGGTTCCAGGAGGCAATGCGGAGTAGCATCACTTTTCCCCGCTGGCACCTTTGCTGTGGCAGCAAAAGCTGGACGTTTGTCTTTTTTGCTCCGGAGGTTGCCGATAGCGAAAACAGGTGCTTTTGAGGATGGAGTCCGCAGGAAAGCAGAGAGGGCCAAATTGTCTGTGGCATTTGAAAGGGTTCCAGGAGGCAGTGAGAACCAGCATTACTTTTCCCCGCTGGCACCTTTGCTGTGGCAGCAAAAGCTGGACGTTTGTCTTTTTTGCTCCGGAGGCTGCCGAAAGCGAAAACAGGTGCTTTTGAGGATGGAGTCCGCAGGAAAGCAGAGAGGGCCAAATTGTCTGTGGCATTTGAAGAGGTTCCAGGAGGCAGTGAGAACCAGCATCACTTTTCCCCGCTGGCACCTTTGCTGTGGCAGCAAAAGCTGGACGTTTGTCTTTTTACCACCGGAGGGCGCCGAAAGTGAAAAAAGGTGCTTTTGAGGATAGAGTCCGTAGTAATGCAGAGAGGGCCAAATTGTCTGTGGCATTTGAAAGGGTTCCAGGAGGCAGTGAGAACCAGCCTTAATTTTCTCCGCTGGCACCTTTGCTGTGGCAGCAAAAGCTGGACGTTTGTCTTTTTTGCTCCGGAGGCTGCCGAAAGCGAAAACAGGTGCTTTTGAGGATGGAGTCCGCAGGAAAGAAGAGAGGGCCAAATTGTCTGGGGCATTTGAAAGGGTTCCAGGAGGCAGTGAGAACCAGCATTACTTTTCACCGCTGGCACCTTTGCTGTGGCAGCAAAAGCTGGACGTTTGTCTTTTTTGCTCCGGAGGCTGCCGAAAGCGAAAACAGGTGCTTTTGAGGATGGAGTCCGCAGGAAAGCAGAGAGGGCCAAATTGTCTGGGACATTTGAAGAGGTTCCAGGAGGCAGTGAGAACCAGCATCACTTTTCCCCGCTGGCACCTTTGCTGTGGCAGCAAATGCTGGACGTTTGTCTTTTTTGCTCCGGAGGTTGCCGAAAGCGAAAACAGGTGCTTTTGAGGATGGAGTCCGCAGGAAAGCAGAGAGGGCCAAATTGTCTGTGGCATTTGAAGGGGTTCCAGGAGGCAGTGAGAACCAGCATTACTGTTCCCCGCTGCTGTGGCAGCTAAAGCTGGACGTTTGTCTTTTTTGCTCCGGAGGATGCCGAAAGCGAAAACAGGTGCTTTTGAGGATGGAGTCCACAGGAAAGCAGAGAGAGCCAAATTGTCTGTGGCATTTGAAAGGGTTCCAGGAGGCAGTGAGAACCAGCATTACTTTTCCCCGCTGGCACCTTTGCTGTGGCAGCAAAAGCTGGACGTTTGTCTTTTTTGCTCCGGAGGCTGCCGAAAGCGAAAACAGGTGCTTTTGAGGATGGAGTCCGCAGGAAAGCAGAGAGGGAAAAATTGTCTGGGGCATTTGAAGAGGTTCCAGGAGGCAGTGAGAACCAGCATCACTTTTCCCCGCTGGCACCTTTGCTGTGGCAGCAAAAGCTGGACGTTTGTCTTTTTTGCTCCGGAGGCTGCCGAAAGCGAAAAAAGGTGCTTTTGAGGATGGAGTCCGCAGGAAAGCAGAGAGGGCAAAATTGTCTGTGGCATTTGAAAGGGTTCCAGGAGGCAGTGAGAACCAGCATTACTTTTCCCCGTTGGCACCTTTGCTGTGGCAGCAAAAGCTAGACGTTTGTCTTTTTTGCTCCGGAGGTTGCCGAAAGCGAAAACAGGTGCTTTTGAGGATGGAGTCCGCAGGAAAGCAGAGAGGGCAAAATTGTCTGGGGCATTTGAAGAAGTTCCAGGAGGTAATGAGGACCAGCATCACTTTTCCCCGCTGGCACCTTTGCTGTTGCAGCAAAAGCTGGACGTTTGTCTTTCTTGCTCCGGAGGTTGCCGAAAGCGAAAACAGGTGCTTTTGAGGATGGAGTCCGCAGGAAAGCAGAGAGGGCGAAATTGTCTGGGGCATTTGAATGAGTTCCAGGAGGCAGTGAGAACCAGCATTACTTTTCTCCGCTGGCACCTTTGCTGTGGCAGCAAAAGCTGGACGTTTGTCTTTTTTGCTCCGGAGGTTGCCGAAAGCGAAAACAGGTGCTTTTGAGGATGGAGTCCGCAGGAAAGCAGAGAGGGCCAAATTGTCTCTGGCATTTGAAAGGGTTCCAGGAGGCAGTGAGAACCAGCATTACTTTTCCCCGCTGGCACCTTTGCTGTGGCAGCAAAAGCTGGACGTTTGTCTTTTTTGCTCCGGAGGTTGCCGAAAGCGAAAACAGGTGCTTTTGAGGATGGAGTCCGCAGTAAAGCAGAGAGGGCCAAATTGTCTGTGGCATTTGAAAGGGTTCCAGGAGGCAGTGAGAACCAGCATCACTTTTCCCCGCTCGCACCTTTGCTGTGGCAGCAAAAGCTGGACGTTTGTCTTTCTTGCTCCGGAGGCTGCCGAAAGCGAAAACAGGTGCTTTTGAGGATGGAGTCCGCAGGAAAGCAGAGAGTGCCAAATTGTCTGTGGCATTTGAAAGGGTTCCAGGAGGCAGTGAGAACCAGCATTACTTTTCCCCGCTGGCACCTTTGCTGTGGCAGCAAAAGCTGGACGTTTGTCTTTTTTGCTCCGGAGGTGGCCGAAAGCGAAAAAAGGTGCTATTGAGGATGGAGTCCGCAGACAAGCAGAGAGGGCCAAATTGTCTGGGGCATTTGAAGGAGTTCCAGGAGGCAGTGAGGACCAGCATCACTTTTCCCCGCTGGCACCTTTGCTGTGGCAGGAAAAGCTAGACGTTTGTCTTTTTTGCTCCGGAGGTTGCCGAAAGCGAAAACAGGTGCTTTTGAGGATGGAGTCCGCAGGAAAGCAGAGAGGGCCAAATTGTCTGGGGCATTTGAAGGAGTTCCAGGAGGCAGTGAGGACCAGCATCACTTTTCCCCGCTGGCACCTTTGCTGTGGCAGCAAAAGCTGGACGTTTGTCTTTTTTTCTCCGGAGGCTGCCGAAAGAGAAAACAGGTGCTTTTGAGGATGAAGTCCGCAGGAAAGCAGAGAGGGCCAAATTGTCTGTGGCATTTGAAAGGGTTCCAGGAGGCAGTAAGAACCAGCATTACTTTTCCCCGCTGGCACATTTGCTGTGGCAGGAAAAGCTGGACGTTTGTCTTTTTTGCTCCGGAGGTTGCCGAAAGCGAAAACAGGTGCTTTTGAGGATGGAGTCCGCAGGAAAGCAGAGAGGGCCAAATTGTCTGGGGCATTTGAAGGGGTTCCAGGAGGCAGTGAGAACCAGCATTACTTTTCCCCGCTGGCACCTTTGCTGTGGCAGCAAAAGCTGGACGTTTGTCTATTTGCTCCGGAGGTTGCCGAAAGCGAAAACAGGTGCTTTTGAGGATGGAGTCCGCAGTAAAGCAGAGAGGGCCAAATTGTCTGTGGCATTTGAAAGGGTTCCAGGAGGCAGTGAGAACCAGCATCACTTTTCCCCGCTGGCACCTTTGCTGTGGCAGCAAAAGCTGGACGTCTGTCTTTCTTGCTCTGGAGGCTGCCGAAAGCGAAAACAGGTGCTTTTGAGGATGGAGTCCGCAGGAAAGCAGAGAGTGCCAAATTGTCTGGGGCATTTGAAAGGGTTCCAGGAGGCAGTGAGAACCAGCATTACTTTTCCCCGCTGGCACCTTTGCTGTGGCAGCAAAAGCTGGACGTTTGTCTTTTTTGCTCCGGAGGTGGCCGAAAGCGAAAAAAGGTGCTATTGAGGATGGAGTCCGCAGACAAGCAGAGAGGGCCAAATTGTCTGTGGCATTTGAAAGGGTTCCAGGAGGCAGTGAGAACCAGCATTACTTTTCCCCGCTGGCACCTTTGCTGTGGCAGCAAAAGCTGGACGTTTGTCTTTTTTGCTCCGGAGGCTGCCGAAAGCGAAAACAGGTGCTTTTGAGGATGGAGTCCGCAGGAAAGCAGAGAGGGCCAAATTGTCTGGGGCATTTGAAGGGGTTCCAGGAGGCAATAAGGACCAGCATCACTTTTCCCCGCTGGCACCTTTGCTGTGGCAGGAAAAGCTAGACGTTTGTCTTTTTTGCTCCGGATGTTGCCGAAAGCGAAAACAGGTGCTTTTGAGGATGGAGTCCGCAGGAAAGCAGAGAGGGCCAAATTGTCTGGGGCATTTGAAGGAGTTCCAGGAGGCAGTGAGGACCAGCATCACTTTTCCCCGCTGGCACCTTTGCTGTGGCAGCAAAAGCTGGACGTTTGTCTTTTTTTCTCCGGAGGCTGCCGAAAGAGAAAACAGGTGCTTTTGAGGATGAAGTCTGCAGGAAAGCAGAGAGGGCCAAATTGTCTGTGGCATTTGAAAGGGTTCCAGGAGGCAGTGAGGACCAGCATCACATTTCCCCGCTGGCACCTTTGCTGTGGCAGCAAAAGCTGGACGTTTGTCTTTTTACCACCGGAGGGCGCCGAAAGTGAAAAAAGGTGCTTTTGAGGATAGAGTCCGCAGGAAAGCAGAGAGGGCCAAGTTGTCTGTGGCATTTGAAAGAGTTCCAGGAGGCAGTGAGAACCAGCATTACTTTTCTCCTCTGGCACCTTTGCTGTGGCAGCAAAAGCTGGACGTTTGTCTTTTTTCCTCCGGAGGCTGCCGAAAGCGAAAACAGGTGCTTTTGAGGATGGAGTCCACAGGAAAGCAGAGAGGGCCAAATTGTCTGTGGCATTTGAAAGGGTTCCAGGAGGCAGTGAGAACCAGCATCACTTTTCCCCGCTGGCACCTTTGCTGTGGCAGCAAAAGCTGGACGTTTGTCTTTTTTGCTCCGGAGGCTGCCGAAAGCGAAAACAGGTGCTTTTGAGGATGGAGTCCGCAGGAAAGCAGAGAGGGCCAAATTGTCTGGGGCATTTGAAGAGGTTCCAGGAGGCAGTGAGAACCAGCATCACTTTTTCCCGCTGGCACCTTTGCTGTGACAGAAAAGCTGGACGTTTGTCTTTTTTGCTCCGGAGGCTGCCGAAAACGAAAACAGGTGCTTTTGAGGATGGAGTCCGCAGGAAAGCAGAGAGGGCCAAATTGTCTGTGGCATTTGAAAGGGTTCCAGGAGGCAATGAGGACCAGCATCACTTTTCCCCGCTGGCACCTTTGCTGTGGCAGCAAAAGCTGGACGTTTGTCTTTTTTGCTCCGGAGGCTGCCGAAAACGAAAACAGGTGCTTTTGAGGATGGAGTCCGCAAGAAAAGCAGAGAGGGCCAAATTGTCTGGGGCATTTGAAGAGGTTCCAGGAGGCAATGAGGACCAGCATCACTTTTCCCCGCTGGCACCTTTGCTGTGGCAGCAAAAGCTGGACGTTTGTCTTTTTTGCTCCTGAGGCTGCCGAAAACGAAAACAGGTGCTTTTGAGCATAGAGTCCACAGGAAAGCAGAGAGGGCCAAATAGTCTGTGGCATTTGAAAGGGTTCCAGGAGGCAGTGAGAACCAGCATTACTTTTCCCCGCTGGCACCTTTGCTGTGGCAGCAAAAGCTGGACGTTTGTCTTTTTTGCTCCGGAGGCTGCCGAAAGCGAAAACAGGTGCTTTTGAGGATGGAGTCCGCAGGAAAGCAGAGAGGGCCAAATTGTCTGGGGCATTTGAAAGGGTTCCAGGAGGCAGTGAGAACCAGCATCACTTTTCCCCGCTGGCACCTTTGCTGTGGCAGCAAAAGCTGGACGTTTGTCTTTTTTGCTCCGGAGGTTGCCGAAAGCGAAAACAGGTGCTTTTGAGGATGGAGTCCGCAGGAAAGCAGAGAGGGCCAAATTGTCTGGGGCATTTGAAGGAGTTCCAGGAGGCAGTGAGGACCAGCATCACTTTTCCCCGCTGGCACCTTTGCTGTGGCAGCAAAAGCTGGACGTTTGTCTTTTTTTCTCCGGAGGCTGCCGAAAGAGAAAACAGGTGCTTTTGAGGATGAAGTCCGCAGGAAAGCAGAGAGGGCCAAATTGTCTGTGGCATTTGAAAGGGTTCCAGGAGGCAGTAAGAACCAGCATTACTTTTCCCCGCTGGCACATTTGCTGTGGCAGGAAAAGCTGGACGTTTGTCTTTTTTGCTCCGGAGGTTGCCGAAAGCGAAAACAGGTGCTTTTGAGGATGGAGTCCGCAGGAAAGCAGAGAGGGCCAAATTGTCTGGGGCATTTGAAGGGGTTCCAGGAGGCAGTGAGAACCAGCATTACTTTTCCCCGCTGGCACCTTTGCTGTGGCAGCAAAAGCTGGACGTTTGTCTTTTTTGCTCCGGAGGTTGCCGAAAGCGAAAACAGGTGCTTTTGAGGATGGAGTCCGCAGGAAAGCAGAGAGGGCCAAATTGTCTGTGGCATTTGAAAGGGTTCCAGGAGGCAATGAGGACCAGCATCACTTTTCCCCGCTGGCACCTTTGCTGTGGCAGCAAAAGCTGGACGTTTGTCTTTCTTGCTCTGGAGGCTGCCGAAAGCGAAAACAGGTGCTTTTGAGGATGGAGTCCGCAGGAAAGCAGAGAGTGCCAAATTGTCTGGGGCATTTGAAAGGGTTCCAGGAGGCAGTGAGAACCAGCATTACTTTTCCCCGCTGGCACCTTTGCTGTGGCAGCAAAAGCTGGACGTTTGTCTTTTTTGCTCCGGAGGTGGCCGAAAGCGAAAAAAGGTGCTATTGAGGATGGAGTCCGCAGACAAGCAGAGAGGGCCAAATTGTCTGTGGCATTTGAAAGGGTTCCAGGAGGCAGTGAGAACCAGCATTACTTTTCCCCGCTGGCACCTTTGCTGTGGCAGCAAAAGCTGGACGTTTGTCTTTTTTGCTCCGGAGGCTGCCGAAAGCGAAAACAGGTGCTTTTGAGGATGGAGTCCGCAGGAAAGCAGAGAGGGCCAAATTGTCTGGGGCATTTGAAGGGGTTCCAGGAGGCAATAAGGACCAGCATCACTTTTCCCCGCTGGCACCTTTGCTGTGGCAGGAAAAGCTAGACGTTTGTCTTTTTTGCTCCGGATGTTGCCGAAAGCGAAAACAGGTGCTTTTGAGGATGGAGTCCGCAGGAAAGCAGAGAGGGCCAAATTGTCTGGGGCATTTGAAGGAGTTCCAGGAGGCAGTGAGGACCAGCATCACTTTTCCCCGCTGGCACCTTTGCTGTGGCAGCAAAAGCTGGACGTTTGTCTTTTTTTCTCCGGAGGCTGCCGAAAGAGAAAACAGGTGCTTTTGAGGATGAAGTCTGCAGGAAAGCAGAGAGGGCCAAATTGTCTGTGGCATTTGAAAGGGTTCCAGGAGGCAGTGAGGACCAGCATCACATTTCCCCGCTGGCACCTTTGCTGTGGCAGCAAAAGCTGGACGTTTGTCTTTTTACCACCGGAGGGCGCCGAAAGTGAAAAAAGGTGCTTTTGAGGATAGAGTCCACAGGAAAGCAGAGAGGGCCAAGTTGTCTGTGGCATTTGAAAGAGTTCCAGGAGGCAGTGAGAACCAGAATTACTTTTCTCCTCTGGCACCTTTGCTGTGGCAGCAAAAGCTGGACGTTTGTCTTTTTTCCTCCGGAGGCTGCCGAAAGCGAAAACAGGTGCTTTTGAGGATGGAGTCCACAGGAAAGCAGAGAGGGCCAAATTGTCTGTGGCATTTGAAAGGGTTCCAGGAGGCAGTGAGAACCAGCATTACTTTTCCCCGCTGGCACCTTTGCTGTGGCAGCAAAAGCTGGACGTTTGTCTTTTTTGCTCCGGAGGCTGCCGAAAGCGAAAACAGGTGCTTTTGAGGATGGAGTCCGCAGGAAAGCAGAGAGGGCCAAATTGTCTGGGGCATTTGAAGAGGTTCCAGGAGGCAGTGAGAACCAGCATCACTTTTCCCCGCTGGCACCTTTGCTGTGGCAGAAAAGCTGGACGTTTGTCTTTTTGCTCCGGAGGCTGCCGAAAACGAAAACAGGTGCTTTTGAGGATGGAGTCCGCAGGAAAGCAGAGAGGGCCAAATTGTCTGTGGCATTTGAAAGGGTTCCAGGAGGCAATGAGGACCAGCATCACTTTTCCCCGCTGGCACCTTTGCTGTGGCAGCAAAAGATGGACGTTTGTCTTTTTTGCTCCGGAGGCTGCCGAAAACGAAAACAGGTGCTTTTGAGGATGGAGTCCGCAAGAAAAGCAGAGAGGGCCAAATTGTCTGGGGCATTTGAAGGGGTTCCAGGAGGCAATGAGGACCAGCATCACTTTTCCCCGCTGGCACCTTTGCTGTGGCAGCAAAAGCTGGACGTTTGTCTTTTTTGCTCCTGAGGCTGCCGAAAACGAAAACAGGTGCTTTTGAGCATAGAGTCCACAGGAAAGCAGAGAGGGCCAAATAGTCTGTGGCATTTGAAAGGGTTCCAGGAGGCAGTAAGAACCAGCATTACTTTTCCCCGCTGGCACATTTGCTGTGGCAGGAAAAGCTGGACGTTTGTCTTTTTTGCTCCGGAGGTTGCCGAAAGCGAAAACAGGTGCTTTTGAGGATGGAGTCCGCAGGAAAGCAGAGAGGGCCAAATTGTCTGGGGCATTTGAAGGGGTTCCAGGAGGCAGTGAGAACCAGCATTACTTTTCCCCGCTGGCACCTTTGCTGTGGCAGCAAAAGCTGGACGTTTGTCTTTTTTGCTCCGGAGGTTGCCGAAAGCGAAAACAGGTGCTTTTGAGGATGGAGTCCGCAGTAAAGCAGAGAGGGCCAAATTGTCTGTGGCATTTGAAAGGGTTCCAGGAGGCAGTGAGAACCAGCATCACTTTTCCCCGCTGGCACCTTTGCTGTGGCAGCAAAAGCTGGACGTTTGTCTTTCTTGCTCTGGAGGCTGCCGAAAGCGAAAACAGGTGCTTTTGAGGATGGAGTCCGCAGGAAAGCAGAGAGTGCCAAATTGTCTGGGGCATTTGAAAGGGTTCCAGGAGGCAGTGAGAACCAGCATTACTTTTCCCCGCTGGCACCTTTGCTGTGGCAGCAAAAGCTGGACGTTTGTCTTTTTTGCTCCGGAGGTGGCCGAAAGCGAAAAAAGGTGCTATTGAGGATGGAGTCCGCAGACAAGCAGAGAGGGCCAAATTGTCTGTGGCATTTGAAAGGGTTCCAGGAGGCAGTGAGAACCAGCATTACTTTTCCCCGCTGGCACCTTTGCTGTGGCAGCAAAAGCTGGACGTTTGTCTTTTTTGCTCCGGAGGCTGCCGAAAGCGAAAACAGGTGCTTTTGAGGATGGAGTCCGCAGGAAAGCAGAGAGGGCCAAATTGTCTGGGGCATTTGAAGGGGTTCCAGGAGGCAATAAGGACCAGCATCACTTTTCCCCGCTGGCACCTTTGCTGTGGCAGGAAAAGCTAGACGTTTGTCTTTTTTGCTCCGGATGTTGCCGAAAGCGAAAACAGGTGCTTTTGAGGATGGAGTCCGCAGGAAAGCAGAGAGGGCCAAATTGTCTGGGGCATTTGAAGGAGTTCCAGGAGGCAGTGAGGACCAGCATCACTTTTCCCCGCTGGCACCTTTGCTGTGGCAGCAAAAGCTGGAC
The DNA here is from genome assembly GCF_965231255.1 of Vanellus vanellus. Classification (NCBI taxonomy): domain Eukaryota; kingdom Metazoa; phylum Chordata; class Aves; order Charadriiformes; family Charadriidae; genus Vanellus; species Vanellus vanellus. The sequence continues at coordinate 67,199 of NW_028128266.1, forward strand.
GTTTGTCTTTTTTTCTCCGGAGGCTGCCGAAAGAGAAAACAGGTGCTTTTGAGGATGAAGTCTGCAGGAAAGCAGAGAGGGCCAAATTGTCTGTGGCATTTGAAAGGGTTCCAGGAGGCAGTGAGGACCAGCATCACATTTCCCCGCTGGCACCTTTGCTGTGGCAGCAAAAGCTGGACGTTTGTCTTTTTACCACCGGAGGGCGCCGAAAGTGAAAAAAGGTGCTTTTGAGGATAGAGTCCGCAGGAAAGCAGAGAGGGCCAAGTTGTCTGTGGCATTTGAAAGAGTTCCAGGAGGCAGTGAGAACCAGAATTACTTTTCTCCTCTGGCACCTTTGCTGTGGCAGCAAAAGCTGGACGTTTGTCTTTTTTCCTCCGGAGGCTGCCGAAAGCGAAAACAGGTGCTTTTGAGGATGGAGTCCACAGGAAAGCAGAGAGGGCCAAATTGTCTGTGGCATTTGAAAGGGTTCCAGGAGGCAGTGAGAACCAGCATTACTTTTCCCCGCTGGCACCTTTGCTGTGGCAGCAAAAGCTGGACGTTTGTCTTTTTTGCTCCGGAGGCTGCCGAAAGCGAAAACAGGTGCTTTTGAGGATGGAGTCCGCAGGAAAGCAGAGAGGGCCAAATTGTCTGGGGCATTTGAAGAGGTTCCAGGAGGCAGTGAGAACCAGCATCACTTTTCCCCGCTGGCACCTTTGCTGTGGCAGAAAAGCTGGACGTTTGTCTTTTTTGCTCCGGAGGCTGCCGAAAACGAAAACAGGTGCTTTTGAGGATGGAGTCCGCAGGAAAGCAGAGAGGGCCAAATTGTCTGTGGCATTTGAAAGGGTTCCAGGAGGCAATGAGGACCAGCATCACTTTTCCCCGCTGGCACCTTTGCTGTGGCAGCAAAAGCTGGACGTTTGTCTTTTTTGCTCCGGAGGCTGCCGAAAACGAAAACAGGTGCTTTTGAGGATGGAGTCCGCAAGAAAAGCAGAGAGGGCCAAATTGTCTGGGGCATTTGAAGGGGTTCCAGGAGGCAGTGAGGACCAGCATCACTTTTCCCCGCTGGCACCTTTGCTGTGGCAGCAAAAGCTGGACGTTTGTCTTTTTTGCTCCTGAGGCTGCCGAAAACGAAAACAGGTGCTTTTGAGCATAGAGTCCACAGGAAAGCAGAGAGGGCCAAATAGTCTGTGGCATTTGAAAGGGTTCCAGGAGGCAGTGAGAACCAGCATTACTTTTCCCCGCTGGAACCTTTGCTGTGGCAGCAAAAGCTGGACGTTTGTCTTTTTTGCTCCGGAGGCTGCCGAAAGCGAAAACAGGTGCTTTTGAGGATGGAGTCCGCAGGAAAGCAGAGAGGGCCAAATTGTCTGGGGCATTTGAAAGGGTTCCAGGAGGCAGTGAGAACCAGCATCACTTTTCCCCGCTGGCACCTTTGCTGTGGCAGCAAAAGCTGGACGTTTGTCTTTTTTGCTCCGGAGGTTGCCGAAAGCGAAAACAGGTGCTTTTGAGGATGGAGTCCGCAGGAAAGCAGAGAGGGCCAAATTGTCTGTGGCATTTGAAAGGGTTCCAGGAGGCAATGAGGACCAGCATCACTTTTCCCCGCTGGCACCTTTGCTGTGACAGCAAAAGCTGGACGTTTGTCTTTTTTGCTCCTGAGGCTGCCGAAAGCGAAAACAGGTGCTTTTGAGGATGGAGTCCGCAGGAAAGCAGAGAGGGCCAAATTGTCTGGGGCATTTGAAGAGGTTCCAGGAGGCAATGAGGACCAGCATCACTTTTCCCCGCTGGCACCTTTGCTGTGGCAGGAAAAGCTGGACGTTTGTCTTTTTTGCTCCGGAGGTTGCCGAAAGCGAAAACAGGTGCTTTTGAGGATGGAGTCCGCAGGAAAGCAGAGAGGGCCAAATTGTCTGGGGCATTTGAAGGGGTTCCAGTAGGCAGTGAGGACCAGCATCACATTTACCCGCTGGCACCTTTGCTGTGGCAGCAAAAGCTGGACGTTTGTCTTTTTTGCTCCGGAGGTTGCCGAAAGTGAAAACAGGTGCTTTTGAGGATGGAGTCCGCAGGAAAGCAGAGAGTGCCAAATTGTCTGGGGCATTTGAAAGAGTTCCAGGAGGCAGTGAGAACCAGCATTACTTTTCCCCGCTGGCACCTTTGCTGTGGCAGCAAAAGCTGGACGTTTGTCTTTGTACAACCGGAGGGCGCGGAAAGTGAAAAAAGGTGCTTTTGAGGATAGAGTTCGCAGTAAAGCAGAGAGGGCCAAGTTGTCTGTGGCATTTGAAAGAGTTCCAGGAGGCAGTGAGAACCAGCATTACTTTTCTCCTCTGGCACCTTTGCTGTGGCAGGAAAAGCTGGACGTTTGTCTTTTTTCCTCCGGAGGCTGCCGAAAGCGAAAAGAGGTGCTTTTGAGGATGGAGTCCGCAGGAAAGCAGAGAGGGCCAAATTGTCTGGGGCATTTGAAGAGGTTCCAGGAGGCAGTGAGAACCAGCATCACTTTTCCCCGCTGGCACCTTTGCTGTGGCAGCAAAAGCTGGACGTTTGTCTTTTTTGCTCCGGAGGTTGCCCAAAGCGAAAACAGGTGCTTTTGAGGATGGAGTCCGCAGGAAAGCAGAGAGGGCCAAATTGTCTGTGGCATTTGAAAGAGTTCCAGGAGGCAGTGAGAACGAGCATTACTTTTCCCCGCTGGCACCTTTGCTGTGGCAGCAAAAGCTGGACGTTTGTCTTTTTTGCTCCGGAGGCTGCCGAAAGCGAAAACAGGTGCTTTTGAGGATGGAGTCCGCAGGAAAGCAGAGAGGGCCAAATTGTCTGTGGCATTTGAAAGGGTTCCAGGAGGCAATGAGGACCAGCATCACTTTTCCCCGCTGGCACCTTTGCTGTGGCAGCAAAAGCTGGACGTTTGTCTTTTTTGCTCCGGAGGCTGCCGAAAACGAAAACAGGTGCTTTTGAGGATGGAGTCCGCAGGAAAGCAGAGAGGGCCAAATTGTCTGTGGCATTTGAAGAGGTTCCAGGAGGCAATGAGGACCAGCATCACTTTTCCCCGCTGGCACCTTTGCTGTGGCAGCAAAAGCTGGACGTTTGTCTTTTTTGCTCCGGAGGCTGCAGAAAACGAAAACAGGTGCTTTTGAGGATAGAGTCCGCAGGAAAGCAGAGAGGGCCAAATTGTCTGGGGCATTTGAAAGGGTTCCAGGAGGCAGTGAGGACCAGCATCACTTTTCCCCGCTGGCACCTTTGCTGTGGCAGGAAAAGCTGGACGTTTGTCTTTTTTGCTACGGAGGCTGCAGAAAACGAAAACAGGTGCTTTTGAGGATGGAGTCCGCAGGAAAGCAGAGAGGGCCAAATTGTCTGGGGAATTTGAAAGGGTTCCAGGAGGCAGTGAGGACCAGCATCACTTTTCCCCGCTGGCACCTTTGCTGTGGCAGCAAAAGCTGGACGTTTGTTTTTTTTGCTCCTGAGGTTGCCGAAAGCGAAAACAGTTGCTTTTGAGGATGGAGTCCGCAGGAAAGCAGAGAGGGCCAAATTGTCTGTGGCATTTGAAAGAGTTTCAGGAGGCAATGAGAACAAGCATTACTTTTCCCCGCTGGCACCTTTGCTGTGGCAGCAAAAGCTGGACGTTTGTCTTTTTTGCTCCGGAGGTTGCCGAAAGTGAAAACAGGTGCTTTTGAGGATGGAGTCCGCAGGAAAGCAGAGAGTGCCAAATTGTCTGGGGCATTTGAAAGAGTTCCAGGAGGCAGTGAGAACCAGCATTACTTTTCCCCGCTGGCACCTTTGCTGTGGCAGCAAAAGCTGGACGTTTGTCTTTTTACAACCGGAGGGCGCGGAAAGTGAAAAAAGGTGCTTTTGAGGATAGAGTTCGCAGTAAAGCAGAGAGGGCCAAGTTGTCTGTGGCATTTGAAAGAGTTCCAGGAGGCAGTGAGAACCAGCATTACTTTTCTCCTCTGGCACCTTTGCTGTGGCAGGAAAAGCTGGACGTTTGTCTTTTTTCCTCCGGAGGCTGCCGAAAGCGAAAACAGGTGCTTTTGAGGATGGAGTCCACAGGAAAGCAGAGAGGGCCAAATTGTCTGTGGCATTTGAAAGGGTTCCAGGAGGCAGTGAGAACCAGCATTACTTTTCCCCGCTGGCACCTTTGCTGTGGCAGCAAAAGCTGGACGTTTGTCTTATTTGCTCCGGAGGCTGCCGAAAGCGAAAAGAGGTGCTTTTGAGGATGGAGTCCGCAGGAAAGCAGAGAGGGCCAAATTGTCTGGGGCATTTGAAGAGGTTCCAGGAGGCAGTGAGAACCAGCATCACTTTTCCCCGCTGGCACCTTTGCTGTGGCAGCAAAAGCTGGACGTTTGTCTTTTTTGCTCCGGAGGCTGCCGAAAGCGAAAACAGGTACTTTTGAGGATGGAGTCCGCAGGAAAGCAGAGAGGGCCAAATTGTCTGTGGCATTTGAAAGAGTTCCAGGAGGCAGTGAGAACGAGCATTACTTTTCCCCGCTGGCACCTTTGCTGTGGCAGCAAAAGCTGGACGTTTGTCTTTTTTGCTCCGGAGGCTGCCGAAAGCGAAAACAGGTGCTTTTGAGGATGGAGTCCGCAGGAAAGCAGAGAGGGCCAAATTGTCTGTGGCATTTGAAAGGGTTCCAGGAGGCAATGAGGACCAGCATCACTTTTCCCCGCTGGCACCTTTGCTGTGGCAGCAAAAGCTGGACGTTTGTCTTTTTTGCTCCGGAGGCTGCCGAAAACGAAAACAGGTGCTTTTGAGGATGGAGTCCGCAGGAAAGCAGAGAGGGCCAAATTGTCTGGGGCATTTGAAGAGGTTCCAGGAGGCAATGAGGACCAGCATCACTTTTCCCCGCTGGCACCTTTGCTGTGGCAGCAAAAGCTGGACGTTTGTCTTTTTTGCTCCGGAGGCTGCAGAAAACGAAAACAGGTGCTTTTGAGGATAGAGTCCGCAGGAAAGCAGAGAGGGCCAAATTGTCTGGGGCATTTGAAAGGGTTCCAGGAGGCAGTGAGGACCAGCATCACTTTTCCCCGCTGGCACCTTTGCTGTGGCAGGAAAAGCTGGACGTTTGTCTTTTTTGCTACGGAGGCTGCAGAAAACGAAAACAGGTGCTTTTGAGGATAGAGTCCGCAGGAAAGCAGAGAGGGCCAAATTGTCTGGGGAATTTGAAAGGGTTCCAGGAGGCAGTGAGGACCAGCATCACTTTTCCCCGCTGGCACCTTTGCTGTGACAGCAAAAGCTGGACGTTTGTTTTTTTTGCTCCTGAGGTTGCCGAAAGCGAAAACAGGTGCTTTTGAGGATGGAGTCCGCAGGAAAGCAGAGAGGGCCAAATTGTCTGTGGCATTTGAAAGAGTTTCAGGAGGCAATGAGAACAAGCATTACTTTTCCCCGCTGGCACCTTTGCTGTGGCAGCAAAAGCTGGACGTTTGTCTTTTTTGCTCCGGAGGCTGCCGGAAGCGAAAACAGGTGCTTTTGAGGATGGAGTCCGCAGGAAAGCAGAGAGGGCCAAATTGTCTGTGGCATTTGAAGGGGTTCCAGGAGGCAGTGAGGACCAGCATCACTTTTCCCCGCTGGCACCTTTGCTGTGGCAGGAAAAGCTGGACGTTTGTCTTTTTTGCTCCGGAGGTTGCCGAAAGCGAAAACAGGTGCTTTTGAGGATGGAGTCCGCAGGAAAGCAGAGAGGGCCAAATTGTCTGGGGCATTTGAAAGAGTTCCAGGAGGCAGTGAGGACCAGCATCACTTTTCCCCGCTGGCACCTTTGCTGTGGCAGGAAAAGCTGGACGTTTGTCTTTTTTGCTCCGGAGGTTGCCGAAAGCGAAAACAGGTGCTTTTGAGGACGGAGTCCGCAGGAAAGCAGAGAGGGCCAAATTGTCTGTGGCATTTGAAAGAGTTCCAGGAGGCAGTGAGAACCAGCATTACTTTTCCCCGCTGGCACCTTTGCTGTGGCAGCAAAAGCTGGACGTTTGTCTTTTTTGCTCCGGAGGCTGCCGAAAGCGAAAACAGGTGCTTTTGAGGATGGAGTCCGCAGGAAAGCAGAGAGGGCCAAATTGTCTGTGGCATTTGAAAGGGTTCCAGGAGGCAATGAGGACCAGCATCACTTTTCCCCGCTGGCACCTTTGCTGTGGCAGCAAAAGCTGGACGTTTGTCTTTCTTGCTCCGGAGGCTGCCGAAAGCGAAAACAGGTGCTTTTGAGGATGGAGTCCGCAGGAAAGCAGAGAGGGCCAAATTGTCTGTGGCATTTGAAAGGGTTCCAGAAGGCAGTGAGAACCAGCATTACTTTTCCCCGCTGGCACCTTTGCTGTGGCAGCAAAAGCTGGACGTTTGTCTTTTTTGCTCCGGAGGTTGCCGAAAGCGAAAACAGGTGCTTTTGAGGATGGAGTCCGCAGGAAAGCAGAGAGGGCCAAATTGTCTAGCCCATTTGAAAGGGTTCCAGAAGGCAGTGAGAACCAGCATTACTTTTCCCCGTTGGCACCTTTGCTGTGGCAGCAAAAGCTGGACGTTTGTCTTTTATACCACCGGAGGGCGCCGAAAGTGAAAAAAGGTGCTTTTGAGGATAGAGTCCGCAGGAAAGCAGAGAGGGCCAAATTGTCTGTGGCATTTGAAAGGGTTCCAGGAGGCAGTGAGAACCAGCACTACTTTTCCCCGCTGGCACCTTTTCTGTGGCAGCAAAAGCTGGACGTTTGTCTTTTTTGCTCCGGAGGTTGCCGAAAGCGAAAACAGGTGCTTTTGAGGATGGAGTCCGCAGGAAAGCAGAGAGGGCCAAATTGTCTGTGGCATTTGAAAGGGTTCCAGGAGGCAATGAGGACCAGCATCACTTTTCCCCGCTGGCACCTTTGCTGTGGCAGCAAAAGCTGGACGTTTGTCTTTCTTGCTCCGGAGGCTGCCGAAAGCGAAAACAGGTGCTTTTGAGGATGGAGTCCGCAGGAAAGCAGAGAGGGCCAAATTGTCTGGGGCATTTGAAAGGGTTCCAGGAGGCAGTGAGAACCAGCATTACTTTTCCCCGCTGGCACCTTTGCTGTGGCAGCAAAAGCTGGACGTTTGTCTTTTTTGCTCCGGAGGTTGCCGAAAGAGAAAAAAGGTGCTTTTGAGGATGGAGTCCGCAGGAAAGCAGAGAGGGCCAAATTGTCTGGGGCATTTGAAGGGGTTCCAGGAGGCAGTGAGAACCAGCATCACTTTTCCCCGCTGGCACCTTTGCTGTGGCAGGAAAAGCTGGACGTTTGTCTTTTTTGCTCCTGAGGTTGCCGAAAGCGAAAACAGGTGCTTTTGAGGATGGAGTCCGCAGGAAAGCAGAGAGGGCCAAATTGTCTGTGGCATTTGAAAGAGTTTCAGGAGGCAATGAGAACAAGCATTACTTTTCCCCGCTGGCACCTTTGCTGTGGCAGCAAAAGCTGGACGTTTGTCTTTTTTGCTCCGGAGGCTACCGAAAGCGAAAACAGGTGCTTTTGAGGATGGAGTCCGCAGGAAAGCAGAGAGGGCCAAATTGTCTGGGGCATTTGAAGGGGTTGCAGGAGGCAGTGAGGACCAGCATCACTTTTCCCCGCTGGCACCTTTGCTGTCGCAGCAAAAGCTGGACGTTTGTCTTTTTTGCTCCGGAGGTTGCCGAAAGCGAAAACAGGTGCTTTTGAGGACGGAGTCCGCAGGAAAGCAGAGAGGGCCAAATTGTCTTTGGCATTTGAAGAGGTTCCAGGAGACAGTGAGAACCAGCATTACTTTTCCCCGTTGGCACCTTTGCTGTGGCAGCAAAAGCTGGACGTTTGTCTTTTATACCACCGGAGGGCGCCGAAAGTGAAAAAAGGTGCTTTTGAGGATAGAGTCCGCAGGAAAGCAGAGAGGGCCAAATTGTCTGTGGCATTTGAAAGAGTTCCAGGAGGCAGTGAGAACCAGCACTACTTTTCCCCGCTGGCACCTTTGCTGTGGCAGCAAAAGCTGGACGTTTGTCTTTTTTGCTCCGGAGGTTGCCGAAAGCGAAAACAGGTGCTTTTGAGGATGGAGTCCGCAGGAAAGCAGAGAGGGCCAAATTGTCTGGGGCATTTGAAGAGGTTCCAGGAGGCAATGCGGAGTAGCATCACTTTTCCCCGCTGGCACCTTTGCTGTGGCAGCAAAAGCTGGACGTTTGTCTTTTTTGCTCCGGAGGTTGCCGAAAGCGAAAACAGGTGCTTTTGAGGATGGAGTCCGCAGGAAAGCAGAGAGGGCCAAATTGTCTGTGGCATTTGAAGGAGTTCCAGGAGGCAGTGAGGACCAGCATCACTTTTCCCCGCTGGCACCTTTGCTGTGGCAGGAAAAGCTGGACGTTTGTCTTTTTTGCTACGGAGGCTGCAGAAAACGAAAACAGGTGCTTTTGAGGATAGAGTCCGCAGGAAAGCAGAGAGGGCCAAATTGTCTGGGGAATTTGAAAGGGTTCCAGGAGGCAGTGAGGACCAGCATCACTTTTCCCCGCTGGCACCTTTGCTGTGACAGCAAAAGCTGGACGTTTGTTTTTTTTGCTCCTGAGGTTGCCGAAAGCGAAAACAGGTGCTTTTGAGGATGGAGTCCGCAGGAAAGCAGAGAGGGCCAAATTGTCTGTGGCATTTGAAAGAGTTTCAGGAGGCAATGAGAACAAGCATTACTTTTCCCCGCTGGCACCTTTGCTGTGGCAGCAAAAGCTGGACGTTTGTCTTTTTTGCTCCGGAGGCTGCCGGAAGCGAAAACAGGTGCTTTTGAGGATGGAGTCCGCAGGAAAGCAGAGAGGGCCAAATTGTCTGTGGCATTTGAAGGGGTTCCAGGAGGCAGTGAGGACCAGCATCACTTTTCCCCGCTGGCACCTTTGCTGTGGCAGGAAAAGCTGGACGTTTGTCTTTTTTGCTCCGGAGGTTGCCGAAAGCGAAAACAGGTGCTTTTGAGGATGGAGTCCGCAGGAAAGCAGAGAGGGCCAAATTGTCTGGGGCATTTGAAAGAGTTCCAGGAGGCAGTGAGGACCAGCATCACTTTTCCCCGCTGGCACCTTTGCTGTGGCAGGAAAAGCTGGACGTTTGTCTTTTTTGCTCCGGAGGTTGCCGAAAGCGAAAACAGGTGCTTTTGAGGACGGAGTCCGCAGGAAAGCAGAGAGGGCCAAATTGTCTGTGGCATTTGAAAGAGTTCCAGGAGGCAGTGAGAACCAGCATTACTTTTCCCCGCTGGCACCTTTGCTGTGGCAGCAAAAGCTGGACGTTTGTCTTTTTTGCTCCGGAGGCTGCCGAAAGCGAAAACAGGTGCTTTTGAGGATGGAGTCCGCAGGAAAGCAGAGAGGGCCAAATTGTCTGTGGCATTTGAAAGGGTTCCAGGAGGCAATGAGGACCAGCATCACTTTTCCCCGCTGGCACCTTTGCTGTGGCAGCAAAAGCTGGACGTTTGTCTTTCTTGCTCCGGAGGTTGCCGAAAGCGAAAACAGGTGCTTTTGAGGATGGAGTCCGCAGGAAAGCAGAGAGGGCCAAATTGTCTAGCCCATTTGAAAGGGTTCCAGGAGGCAGTGAGAACCAGCATTACTTTTCCCCGCTGGCACCTTTGCTGTGGCAGCAAAAGCTGGACGTTTGTCTTTTTTGCTCCGGAGGTTGCCGAAAGCGAAAACAGGTGCTTTTGAGGATGGAGTCCGCAGGAAAGCAGAGAGGGCCAAATTGTCTGGGGCATTTGAAGGGGTTCCAGGAGGCAGTGAGAACCAGCATCACTTTTCCCCGCTGGCACCTTTGCTGTGGCAGCAAAAGCTGGACGTTTGTCTTTTTTGCTCCTGAGGTTGCCGAAAGCGAAAACAGGTGCTTTTGAGGATAGAGTCCGCAGGAAAGCAGAGAGGGCCAAATTGTCTGTGGAATTTGAAAGGGTTCCAGGAGACAGTGAGAACCAGCATTACTTTTCCCCATTGGCACCTTTGCTGTGGCAGCAAAAGCTGGACGTTTGTCTTTTATACCACCGGAGGGCGCCGAAAGTGAAAAAAGGTGCTTTTGAGGATAGAGTCCGCAGGAAAGCAGAGAGGGCCAAATTGTCTGTGGCATTTGAAAGGGTTCCAGGAGGCAGTGAGAACCAGCACTACTTTTCCCCGCTGGCACCTTTTCTGTGGCAGCAAAAGCTGGACGTTTGTCTTTTTTGCTCCGGAGGTTGCCGAAAGCGAAAACAGGTGCTTTTGAGGATGGAGTCCGCAGGAAAGCAGAGAGGGCCAAATTGTCTGTGGCATTTGAAAGGGTTCCAGGAGGCAATGAGGACCAGCATCACTTTTCCCCGCTGGCACCTTTGCTGTGGCAGCAAAAGCTGGACGTTTGTCTTTCTTGCTCCGGAGGCTGCCGAAAGCGAAAACAGGTGCTTTTGAGGATGGAGTCCGCAGGAAAGCAGAGAGGGCCAAATTGTCTGGGGCATTTGAAAGGGTTCCAGGAGGCAGTGAGAACCAGCATTACTTTTCCCCGCTGGCACCTTTGCTGTGGCAGCAAAAGCTGGACGTTTGTCTTTTTTGCTCCGGAGGTTGCCGAAAGAGAAAAAAGGTGCTTTTGAGGATGGAGTCCGCAGGAAAGCAGAGAGGGCCAAATTGTCTGGGGCATTTGAAGGGGTTCCAGGAGGCAGTGAGAACCAGCATCACTTTTCCCCGCTGGCACCTTTGCTGTGGCAGGAAAAGCTGGACGTTTGTCTTTTTTGCTCCTGAGGTTGCCGAAAGCGAAAACAGGTGCTTTTGAGGATGGAGTCCGCAGGAAAGCAGAGAGGGCCAAATTGTCTGTGGCATTTGAAAGAGTTTCAGGAGGCAATGAGAACAAGCATTACTTTTCCCCGCTGGCACCTTTGCTGTGGCAGCAAAAGCTGGACGTTTGTCTTTTTTGCTCCGGAGGCTACCGAAAGCGAAAACAGGTGCTTTTGAGGATGGAGTCCGCAGGAAAGCAGAGAGGGCCAAATTGTCTGGGGCATTTGAAGGGGTTGCAGGAGGCAGTGAGGACCAGCATCACTTTTCCCCGCTGGCACCTTTGCTGTGGCAGCAAAAGCTGGACGTTTGTCTTTTTTGCTCCGGAGGTTGCCGAAAGCGAAAACAGGTGCTTTTGAGGACGGAGTCCGCAGGAAAGCAGAGAGGGCCAAATTGTCTGTGGCATTTGAAAGAGTTCCAGGAGGCAGTGAGAACCAGCATTACTTTTCCCCGCTGGCACCTTTGCTGTGGTAGCAAAAGCTGGACGTTTGTCTTTTTTGCTCCGGAGGCTGCCGAAAGCGAAAACAGGTGCTTTTGAGGATGGAGTCCGCAGGAAAGCAGAGAGGGCCAAATTGTCTGGGGCATTTGAAGGGGTTCCAGGAGGCAGTGAGGACCAGCATCACTTTTCCCCGCTGGCACCTTTGCTGTGGCAGCAAAAGCTGGACGTTTGTCTTTTTTGCTCCGGAGGTTGCCGAAAGCGAAAACAGGTGCTTTTGAGGATGGAGTCCGCAGGAATGCAGAGAGGGCCAAATTGTCTGTGGAATTTGAAGAGGTTCCAGGAGACAGTGAGAACCAGCATTACTTTTCCCCGTTGGCACCTTTGCTGTGGCAGCAAAAGCTGGACGTTTGTCTTTTATACCACCGGAGGGCGCCGAAAGTGAAAAAAGGTGCTTTTGAGGATAGAGTCCGCAGGAAAGCAGAGAGGGCCAAATTGTCTGTGGCATTTGAAAGAGTTCCAGGAGGCAGTGAGAACCAGCACTACTTTTCCCCGCTGGCACCTTTGCTGTGGCAGCAAAAGCTGGACGTTTGTCTTTTTTGCTCCGGAGGTTGCCGAAAGCGAAAACAGGTGCTTTTGAGGATGGAGTCCGCAGGAAAGCAGAGAGGGCCAAATTGTCTGTGGCATTTGAAAGGGTTCCAGGAGGCAATGAGGACCAGCATCACTTTTCCCCGCTGGCACCTTTGCTGTGGCAGCAAAAGCTGGACGTTTGTCTTTTTTGCTCCGGAGGTTGCCGAAAGCGAAAACAGGTGCTTTTGAGGATGGAGTCCGCAGGAAAGCAGAGAGGGCCAAATTGTCTGGGGCATTTGAAGGAGTTCCAGGAGGCAGTGAGGACCAGCATCACTTTTCCCCGCTGGCACCTTTGCTGTGGCAGCAAAAGCTGGATGTTTGTCTTTTTTTCTCCGGAGGCTGCCGAAAGAGAAAACAGGTGCTTTTGAGGATGGAGTCCACAGGAAAGCAGAGAGGGCCAAATTGTCTGTGGCATTTGAAAGGGTTCCAGGAGGCAGTGAGAACCAGCATTACTTTTCCCCGCTGGCACCTTTGCTGTGGCAGCAAAAGCTGGACGTTTGTCTTTTTTGCTCCGGAGGCTGCCGAAAGCGAAAACAGGTGCTTTTGAGGATGGAGTCCGCAGGAAAGCAGAGAGGGCCAAATTGTCTGGGGCATTTGAAGAGGTTCCATGAGGCAGTGAGAACCAGCATCACTTTTCCCCGCTGGCACCTTTGCTGTGGCAGAAAAGCTGGACGTTTGTCTTTTTTGCTCCGGAGGCTGCCGAAAACGAAAACAGGTGCTTTTGAGGATGGAGTCCGCAGGAAAGCAGAGAGGGCCAAATTGTCTGGGGCATTTGAAGAGGTTCCAGGAGGCAATGAGGACCAGCATCACTTTTCCCCGCTGGCACCTTTGCTGTGGCAGCAAAAGCTGGACGTTTGTCTTTTTTGCTCCTGAGGCTGCCGAAAACGAAAACAGGTGCTTTTGAGGATAGAGTCCACAGGAAAGCAGAGAGGGCCAAATAGTCTGTGGCATTTGAAAGGGTTCCAGGAGGCAGTGAGAACCAGCATTACTTTTCCCCGCTGGCACCTTTGCTGTGGCAGCAAAAGCTGGACGTTTGTCTTTTTTGCTCCGGAGGCTGCCGAAAGCGAAAACAGGTGCTTTTGAGGATGGAGTCCGCAGGAAAGCAGAGAGGGCCAAATTGTCTGGGGCATTTGAAAGGGTTCCAGGAGGCAGTGAGAACCAGCATTACTTTTCCCCGCTGGCACCTTTGCTGTGGCAGCAAAACCTGGACGTTTGTCTTTTTTGCTCCGGAGGTTGCCGAAAGCGAAAACAGGTGCTTTTGAGGATGGAGTCCGCAGGAAAGCAGAGAGGGCCAAATTGTCTGTGGCATTTGAAAGGGTTCCAGGAGGCAATGAGGACCAGCATCACTTTTCCCCGCGGGCACCTTTGCTGTGACAGCAAAAGCTGGACGTTTGTCTTTTTTGCTACGGAGGCTGCCGAAAACGAAAACAGGTGCTTTTGAGGATGGAGTCCGCAGGAAAGCAGAGAGGGCCAAATTGTCTGGGGCATTTGAAGAGGTTCCAGGAGGCAATGAGGACCAGCATCACTTTTCCCCGCTGGCACCTTTGCTGTGGCAGCAAAAGCTGGACGTTTGTCTTTTTTGCTCCTGAGGCTGCCGAAAACGAAAACAGGTGCTTTTGAGGATAGAGTCCGCAGGAAAGCAGACAGGGCCAAATTGTCTGTGGCATTTGAAAGGGTTCCAGGAGGCAGTGAGAACCAGCATTACTTTTCCCCGCTGGCACCTTTGCTGTGGCAGGAAAAGCTGGACGTTTGTCTTTTTTGCTCCGGAGGTTGCCGAAAGCGAAAACAGGTGCTTTTGAGGATGGAGTCCGCAGGAAAGCAGAGAGGGCCAAATTGTCTGGGGCATTTGAAGGGGTTCCAGGAGGCAGTGAGAACCAGCATCACTTTTCCCCGCTGGCACCTTTGCTGTGGCAGCAAAAGCTGGACGTTTGTCTTTTTTGCTCCGGAGGTTGCCGAAAGTGAAAACAGGTGCTTTTGAGGATGGAGTCCGCAGGAAAGCAGAGAGTGCCAAATTGTCTGGGGCATTTGAAAGAGTTCCAGGAGGCAGTGAGAACCAGCATTACTTTTCCCCGCTGGCACCTTTGCTGTGGCAGCAAAAGCTGGACGTTTGTCTTTTTACCACCGGAGGGCGCCGAAAGTGAAAAAAGGTGCTTTTGAGGATAGAGTTCGCAGTAAAGCAGAGAGGGCCAAGTTGTCTGTGGCATTTGAAAGAGTTCCAGGAGGCAGTGAGAACCAGCATTACTTTTCTCCTCTGGCACCTTTGCTGTGGCAGCAAAAGCTGGACGTTTGTCTTTTTTCCTCCGGAGGCTGCCGAAAGCGAAAACAGGTGCTTTTGAGGATGGAGTCCACAGGAAAGCAGAGAGGGCCAAATTGTCTGTGGCATTTGAAAGGGTTCCAGGAGGCAGTGAGAACCAGCATTACTTTTCCCCGCTGGCACCTTTGCTGTGGCAGCAAAAGCTGGACGTTTGTCTTATTTGCTCCGGAGGCTGCCGAAAGCGAAAAGAGGTGCTTTTGAGGATGGAGTCCGCAGGAAAGCAGAGAGGGCCAAATTGTCTGGGGCATTTGAAGAGGTTCCAGGAGGCAGTGAGAACCAGCATCACTTTTCCCCGCTGGCACCTTTGCTGTGGCAGCAAAAGCTGGACGTTTGTCTTTTTTGCTCCGGAGGCTGCCGAAAGCGAAAACAGGTACTTTTGAGGATGGAGTCCGCAGGAAAGCAGAGAGGGCCAAATTGTCTGTGGCATTTGAAAGAGTTCCAGGAGGCAGTGAGAACCAGCATCACTTTTCCCCGCTGGCACCTTTGCTGTGGCAGCAAAAGCTGGACGTTTGTCTTTTTTGCTCCGGAGGCTGCCGAAAGCGAAAACAGGTGCTTTTGAGGATGGAGTCCGCAGGAAAGCAGAGAGGGCCAAATTGTCTGTGGCATTTGAAAGGGTTCCAGGAGGCAATGAGGACCAGCATCACTTTTCCCCGCTGGCACCTTTGCTGTGGCAGCAAAAGCTGGACGTTTGTCTTTTTTGCTCCGGAGGCTGCCGAAAACGAAAACAGGTGCTTTTGAGGATGGAGTCCGCAGGAAAGCAGAGAGGGCCAAATTGTCTGTGGCATTTGAAGAGGTTCCAGGAGGCAATGAGGACCAGCATTACTTTTCCCCGCTGGCACCTTTGCTGTGGCAGCAAAAGCTGGACGTTTGTCTTTTTTGCTCCTGAGGCTGCCGAAAACGAAAACAGGTGCTTTTGAGGATGGAGTCCGCAGGAAAGCAGACAGGGCCAAATTGTCTGTGGCATTTGAAAGGGTTCCAGGAGGCAGTGAGAACCAGCATTACTTTTCCCCGCTGGCACCTTTGCTGTGGCAGGAAAAGCTGGACGTTTGTCTTTTTTGCTCCGGAGGTTGCCGAAAGCGAAAACAGGTGCTTTTGAGGATGGAGTCCGCAGGAAAGCAGAGAGGGCCAAATTGTCTGTGGCATTTGAAGGGGTTCCAGGAGGCAGTGAGAACCAGCATCACTTTTCCCCGCTGGCACCTTTGCTGTGGCAGCAAAAGCTGGACGTTTGTCTTTTTTGCTCCGGAGGTTGCCGAAAGTGAAAACAGGTGCTTTTGAGGATGGAGTCCGCAGGAAAGCAGAGAGTGCCAAATTGTCTGGGGCATTTGAAAGAGTTCCAGGAGGCAGTGAGAACCAGCATTACTTTTCCCCGCTGGCACCTTTGCTGTGGCAGCAAAAGCTGGACGTTTGTCTTTTTACCACCGGAGGGCGCCGAAAGTGAAAAAAGGTGCTTTTGAGGATAGAGTTCGCAGTAAAGCAGAGAGGGCCAAGTTGTCTGTGGCATTTGAAGAGGTTCCAGGAGGCAATGAGGACCAGCATCACTTTTCCCCGCTGGCACCTTTGCTGTGGCAGCAAAAGCTGGACGTTTGTCTTTTTTGCTCCGGAGGCTGCAGAAAACGAAAACAGGTGCTTTTGAGGATGGAGTCCGCAGGAAAGCAGAGAGGGCCAAATTGTCTGGGGCATTTGAAGGGGTTCCAGGAGGCAGTGAGAACCAGCATCACTTTTCCCCGCTGGCACCTTTGCTGTGGCAGCAAAAGCTGGACGTTTGTCTTTTTTGCTCCGGAGGTTGCCGAAAGTGAAAACAGGTGCTTTTGAGGATGGAGTCCGCAGGAAAGCAGAAAGTGCCAAATTGTCTGGGGCATTTGAAAGAGTTCCAGGAGGCAGTGAGAACCAGCATTACTTTTCCCCGCTGGCACCTTTGCTGTGGCAGCAAAAGCTGGACGTTTGTCTTTTTACCACCGGAGGGCGCCGAAAGTGAAAAAAGGTGCTTTTGAGGATAGAGTTCGCAGTAAAGCAGAGAGGGCCAAGTTGTCTGTGGCATTTGAAAGAGTTCCAGGAGGCAGTGAGAACCAGCATTACTTTTCTCCTCTGGCACCTTTGCTGTGGCAGCAAAAGCTGGACGTTTGTCTTTTTTCCTCCGGAGGCTGCCGAAAGCGAAAACAGGTGCTTTTGAGGATGGAGTCCACAGGAAAGCAGAGAGGGCCAAATTGTCTGTGGCATTTGAAAGGGTTCCAGGAGGCAGTGAGAACCAGCATTACTTTTCCCCGCTGGCACCTTTGCTGTGGCAGCAAAAGCTGGACGTTTGTCTTATTTGCTCCGGAGGCTGCCGAAAGCGAAAAGAGGTGCTTTTGAGGATGGAGTCCGCAGGAAAGCAGAGAGGGCCAAATTGTCTGGGGCATTTGAAGAGGTTCCAGGAGGCAGTGAGAACCAGCATCACTTTTCCCCGCTGGCACCTTTGCTGTGGCAGCAAAAGCTGGACGTTTGTCTTTTTTGCTCCGGAGGCTGCCGAAAGCGAAAACAGGTACTTTTGAGGATGGAGTCCGCAGGAAAGCAGAGAGGGCCAAATTGTCTGTGGCATTTGAAAGAGTTCCAGGAGGCAGTGAGAACCAGCATCACTTTTCCCCGCTGGCACCTTTGCTGTGGCAGCAAAAGCTGGACGTTTGTCTTTTTTGCTCCGGAGGCTGCCGAAAGCGAAAACAGGCGCTTTTGAGGATGGAGTCCGCAGGAAAGCAGAGAGGGCCAAATTGTCTGTGGCATTTGAAAGGGTTCCAGGAGGCAATGAGGACCAGCATCACTTTTCCCCGCTGGCACCTTTGCTGTGGCAGCAAAAGCTGGACGTTTGTCTTTTTTGCTCCGGAGGCTGCCGAAAACGAAAACAGGTGCTTTTGAGGATGGAGTCCGCAGGAAAGCAGAGAGGGCCAAATTGTCTGTGGCATTTGAAGAGGTTCCAGGAGGCAATGAGGACCAGCATTACTTTTCCCCGCTGGCACCTTTGCTGTGGCAGCAAAAGCTGGACGTTTGTCTTTTTTGCTCCTGAGGCTGCCGAAAACGAAAACAGGTGCTTTTGAGGATGGAGTCCGCAGGAAAGCAGACAGGGCCAAATTGTCTGTGGCATTTGAAAGGGTTCCAGGAGGCAGTGAGAACCAGCATTACTTTTCCCCGCTGGCACCTTTGCTGTGGCAGGAAAAGCTGGACGTTTGTCTTTTTTGCTCCGGAGGTTGCCGAAAGCGAAAACAGGTGCTTTTGAGGATGGAGTCCGCAGGAAAGCAGAGAGGGCCAAATTGTCTGTGGCATTTGAAGGGGTTCCAGGAGGCAGTGAGAACCAGCATCACTTTTCCCCGCTGGCACCTTTGCTGTGGCAGCAAAAGCTGGACGTTTGTCTTTTTTGCTCCGGAGGTTGCCGAAAGTGAAAACAGGTGCTTTTGAGGATGGAGTCCGCAGGAAAGCAGAGAGTGCCAAATTGTCTGGGGCATTTGAAAGAGTTCCAGGAGGCAGTGAGAACCAGCATTACTTTTCCCCGCTGGCACCTTTGCTGTGGCAGCAAAAGCTGGACGTTTGTCTTTTTACCACCGGAGGGCGCCGAAAGTGAAAAAAGGTGCTTTTGAGGATAGAGTTCGCAGTAAAGCAGAGAGGGCCAAGTTGTCTGTGGCATTTGAAGAGGTTCCAGGAGGCAATGAGGACCAGCATCACTTTTCCCCGCTGGCACCTTTGCTGTGGCAGCAAAAGCTGGACGTTTGTCTTTTTTGCTCCGGAGGCTGCAGAAAACGAAAACAGGTGCTTTTGAGGATAGAGTCCGCAGGAAAGCAGAGAGGGCCAAATTGTCTGGGGCATTTGAAAGGGTTCCAGGAGGCAGTGAGGACCAGCATCACTTTTCCCCGCTGGCACCTTTGCTGTGGCAGCAAAAGCTGGACGTTTGTCTTTTTTGCTCCTGAGGTTGCCGAAAGCGAAAACAGGTGCTTTTGAGGATGGAGTCCGCAGGAAAGCAGAGAGGGCCAAATTGTCTGTGGCATTTGAAAGAGTTTCAGGAGGCAATGAGAACAAGCATTACTTTTCCCCGCTGGCACCTTTGCTGTGGCAGCAAAAGCTGGACGTTTGTCTTTTTTGCTCCGGAGGCTGCCGGAAGCGAAAACAGGTGCTTTTGAGGATGGAGTCCGCAGGAAAGCAGAGAGGGCCAAATTGTCTGTGGCATTTGAAAGGGTTCCAGGAGGCAATGAGGACCAGCATCACTTTTCCCCGCTGGCACCTTTGCTGTGGCAGGAAAAGCTGGACGTTTGTCTTTTTTGCTCCGGAGGTTGCCGAAAGCGAAAACAGGTGCTTTTGAGGACGGAGTCCGCAGGAAAGCAGAGAGGGCCAAATTATCTGGGGCATTTGAAAGAGTTCCAGGAGGCAGTGAGAACCAGCATTACTTTTCCCCGCTGGCACCTTTGCTGCGGCAGCAAAAGCTGGACGTTTGTCTTTTTTGCTCCGGAGGCTGCCGAAAGCGAAAACAGGTGCTTTTGAGGATGGAGTCCGCAGGAAAGCAGAGAGGGCCAAATTGTCTGGGGCATTTGAAGGGGTTGCAGGAGGCAGTGAGGACCAGCATCACTTTTCCCCGCTGGCACCTTTGCTGTGGCAGGAAAAGCTGGACGTTTGTCTTTTTTGCTCCGGAGGTTGCCGAAAGCGAAAACAGGTGCTTTTGAGGACGGAGTCCGCAGGAAAGCAGAGAGGGCCAAATTGTCTGTGGCATTTGAAAGAGTTCCAGGAGGCAGTGAGAACCAGCATTACTTTTCCCCGCTGGCACCTTTGCTGTGGCAGCAAAAGCTGGACGTTTGTCTTTTTTGCTCCGGAGGCTGCCGAAAGCGAAAACAGGTTCTTTTGAGGATGGAGTCCGCAGGAAAGCAGAGAGGGCCAAATTGTCTGTGGCATTTGAAAGGGTTCCAGGAGGCAATGAGGACCAGCATCACTTTTCCCCGCTGGCACCTTTGCTGTGGCAGCAAAAGCTGGACGTTTGTCTTTCTTGCTCCGGAGGCTGCCGAAAGCGAAAACAGGTGCTTTTGAGGATGGAGTCCGCAGGAAAGCAGAGAGGGCCAAATTGTCTGGGGCATTTGAAAGGGTTCCAGGAGGCAGTGAGAACCAGCATTACTTTTCCCCGCTGGCACCTTTGCTGTGGCAGCAAAAGCTGGACGTTTGTCTTTTTTGCTCCGGAGGTTGCCGAAAGCGAAAACAGGTGCTTTTGAGGATGGAGTCCGCAGGAAAGCAGAGAGGGCCAAATTGTCTGGGGCATTTGAAGGGGTTCCAGGAGGCAGTGAGAACCAGCATCACTTTTCCCCGCTGGCACCTTTGCTGTGGCAGCAAAAGCTGGACGTTTGTCTTTTTTGCTCCTGAGGTTGCCGAAAGCGAAACCAGGTGCTTTTGAGGATAGAGTCCGCAGGAAAGCAGAGAGGGCCAAATTGTCTGTAGAATTTGAAGAGGTTCCAGGAGACAGTGAGAACCAGCATTACTTTTCCCCGTTGGCACCTTTGCTGTGGCAGCAAAAGCTGGACGTTTGTCTTTTATACCACCGGAGGGCGCCGAAAGTGAAAAAAGGTGCTTTTGAGGATAGAGTCCGCAGGAAAGCAGAGAGGGCCAAATTGTCTGTGGCATTTGAAAGGGTTCCAGGAGGCAGTGAGAACCAGCACTACTTTTCCCCGCTGGCACCTTTGCTGTGGCAGCAAAAGCTGGACGTTTGTCTTTTTTGCTCCGGAGGTTGCCGAAAGCGAAAACAGGTGCTTTTGAGGATGGAGTCCGCAGGAAAGCAGAGAGGGCCAAATTGTCTGTGGCATTTGAAAGGGTTCCAGGAGGCAATGAGGACCAGCATCACTTTTCCCCGCTGGCACCTTTGCTGTGGCAGCAAAAGCTGGACGTTTGTCTTTCTTGCTCCTAAGGTTGCCGAAAGCGAAAAAAGGTGCTTTTGAGGATAGAGTCCGCAGGAAAGCAGAGAGGGCCAAATTGTCTGGGGCATTTGAGAGGGTTCCAGGAGGCAGTGAGAACCAGCATTACTTTTCCCCGCTGGCACCTTTGCTGTGGCAGCAAAAGCTGGACGTTTGTCTTTTTTGCTCCGGAGGCTGCCGAAAGCGAAAACAGGTGCTTTTGAGGATGGAGTCCGCAGGAAAGCAGAGAGGGCCAAATTGTCTGGGGCATTTGAAAGGGTTCCAGGAGGCAGTGAGAACCAGCATTACTTTTCCCCGCTGGCACCTTTGCTGTGGCAGCAAAACCTGGACGTTTGTCTTTTTTGCTCCGGAGGTTGCCGAAAGCGAAAACAGGTGCTTTTGAGGATGGAGTCCGCAGGAAAGCAGAGAGGGCCAAATTGTCTGGGGCATTTGAAGGGGTTCCAGGAGGCAGTGAGAACCAGCATCACTTTTCCCCGCTGGCACCTTTGCTGTGGCAGCAAAAGCTGGACGTTTGTCTTTTTTGCTCCGGAGGTTGCCGAAAGTGAAAACAGGTGCTTTTGAGGATGGAGTCCGCAGGAAAGCAGAGAGTGCCAAATTGTCTGGGGCATTTGAAAGAGTTCCAGGAGGTAGTGAGAACCAGCATTACTTTTCCCCGCTGGCACCTTTGCTGTGGCAGCAAAAGCTGGACGTTTGTCTTTTTACCACCGGAGGGCGCCGAAAGTGAAAAAAGGTGCTTTTGAGGATAGAGTTCGCAGTAAAGCAGAGAGGGCCAAGTTGTCTGTGGCATTTGAAAGAGTTCCAGGAGGCAGTGAGAACCAGCATTACTTTTCTCCTCTGGCACCTTTGCTGTGGCAGCAAAAGCTGGACGTTTGTCTTTTTTCCTCCGGAGGCTGCCGAAAGCGAAAACAGGTGCTTTTGAGGATGGAGTCCACAGGAAAGCAGAGAGGGCCAAATTGTCTGTGGCATTTGAAAGGGTTCCAGGAGGCAGTGAGAACCAGCATTACTTTTCCCCGCTGGCACCTTTGCTGTGGCAGCAAAAGCTGGACGTTTGTCTTATTTGCTC
Source organism: Vanellus vanellus (assembly GCF_965231255.1). Lineage (NCBI taxonomy): Eukaryota > Metazoa > Chordata > Aves > Charadriiformes > Charadriidae > Vanellus > Vanellus vanellus. The sequence goes on from NW_028128266.1 coordinate 88,163, forward strand.
CGGAGGCTGCCGAAAGCGAAAAGAGGTGCTTTTGAGGATGGAGTCCGCAGGAAAGCAGAGAGGGCCAAATTGTCTGGGGCATTTGAAGAGGTTCCAGGAGGCAGTGAGGACCAGCATCACTTTTCCCCGCTGGCACCTTTGCTGTGGCAGCAAAAGCTGGACGTTTGTCTTTTTTGCTCCGGATGCTGCCGAAAGCGAAAACAGGTACTTTTGAGGATGGAGTCCGCAGGAAAGCAGAGAGGGCCAAATTGTCTGTGGCATTTGAAAGAGTTCCAGGAGGCAGTGAGAACCAGCATCACTTTTCCCCGCTGGCACCTTTGCTGTGGCAGCAAAAGCTGGACGTTTGTCTTTTTTGCTCCGGAGGCTGCCGAAAGCGAAAACAGGTGCTTTTGAGGATGGAGTCCGCAGGAAAGCAGAGAGGGCCAAATTGTCTGTGGCATTTGAAAGGGTTCCAGGAGGCAATGAGGACCAGCATCACTTTTCCCCGCTGGCACCTTTGCTGTGGCAGCAAAAGCTGGACGTTTGTCTTTTTTGCTCCGGAGGCTGCCGAAAACGAAAACAGGTGCTTTTGAGGATGGAGTCCGCAGGAAAGCAGAGAGGGCCAAATTGTCTGTGGCATTTGAAGAGGTTCCAGGAGGCAATGAGGACCAGCATTACTTTTCCCCGCTGGTACCTTTGCTGTGGCAGCAAAAGCTGGACGTTTGTCTTTTTTGCTCCTGAGGCTGCCGAAAACGAAAACAGGTGCTTTTGAGGATGGAGTCCGCAGGAAAGCAGACAGGGCCAAATTGTCTGTGGCATTTAAAAGGGTTCCAGGAGGCAGTGAGAACCAGCATTACTTTTCCCCGCTGGCACCTTTGCTGTGGCAGGAAAAGCTGGACGTTTGTCTTTTTTGCTCCGGAGGTTGCCGAAAGCGAAAACAGGTGCTTTTGAGGATGGAGTCCGCAGGAAAGCAGAGAGGGCCAAATTGTCTGGGGCATTTGAAGGGGTTCCAGGAGGCAGTGAGAACCAGCATCACTTTTCCCCGCTGGCACCTTTGCTGTGGCAGCAAAAGCTGGACGTTTGTCTTTTTTGCTCCGGAGGTTGCCGAAAGTGAAAACAGGTGCTTTTGAGGATGGAGTCCGCAGGAAAGCAGAGAGTGCCAAATTGTCTGGGGCATTTGAAAGAGTTCCAGGAGGCAGTGAGAACCAGCATTACTTTTCCCCGCTGGCACCTTTGCTGTGGCAGCAAAAGCTGGACGTTTGTCTTTTTACCACCGGAGGGCGCCGAAAGTGAAAAAAGGTGCTTTTGAGGATAGAGTTCGCAGTAAAGCAGAGAGGGCCAAGTTGTCTGTGGCATTTGAAGAGGTTCCAGGAGGCAATGAGGACCAGCATCACTTTTCCCCGCTGGCACCTTTGCTGTGGCAGCAAAAGCTGGACGTTTGTCTTTTTTGCTCCGGAGGCTGCAGAAAACGAAAACAGGTGCTTTTGAGGATAGAGTCCGCAGGAAAGCAGAGAGGGCCAAATTGTCTGGGGCATTTGAAAGGGTTCCAGGAGGCAGTGAGGACCAGCATCACTTTTCCCCGCTGGCACCTTTGCTGTGGCAGCAAAAGCTGGACGTTTGTCTTTTTTGCTCCTGAGGTTGCCGAAAGCGAAAACAGGTGCTTTTGAGGATGGAGTCCGCAGGAAAGCAGAGAGGGCCAAATTGTCTGTGGCATTTGAAAGAGTTTCAGGAGGCAATGAGAACAAGCATTACTTTTCCCCGCTGGCACCTTTGCTGTGGCAGCAAAAGCTGGACGTTTGTCTTTTTTGCTCCGGAGGCTGCCGGAAGCGAAAACAGGTGCTTTTGAGGATGGAGTCCGCAGGAAAGCAGAGAGGGCCAAATTGTCTGTGGCATTTGAAAGGGTTCCAGGAGGCAATGAGGACCAGCATCACTTTTCCCCGCTGGCACCTTTGCTGTGGCAGGAAAAGCTGGACGTTTGTCTTTTTTGCTCCGGAGGTTGCCGAAAGCGAAAACAGGTGCTTTTGAGGACGGAGTCCGCAGGAAAGCAGAGAGGGCCAAATTGTCTGGGGCATTTGAAAGAGTTCCAGGAGGCAGTGAGAACCAGCATTACTTTTCCCCGCTGGCACCTTTGCTGCGGCAGCAAAAGCTGGACGTTTGTCTTTTTTGCTCCGGAGGCTGCCGAAAGCGAAAACAGGTGCTTTTGAGGATGGAGTCCACAGGAAAGCAGAGAGGGCCAAATTGTCTGGGGCATTTGAAGGGGTTGCAGGAGGCAGTGAGGACCAGCATCACTTTTCCCCGCTGGCACCTTTGCTGTGGCAGGAAAAGCTGGACGTTTGTCTTTTTTGCTCCGGAGGTTGCCGAAAGCGAAAACAGGTGCTTTTGAGGACGGAGTCCGCAGGAAAGCAGAGAGGGCCTAATTGTCTGTGGCATTTGAAAGAGTTCCAGGAGGCAGTGAGAACCAGCATTACTTTTCCCCGCTGGCACCTTTGCTGTGGCAGCAAAAGCTGGACGTTTGTCTTTTTTGCTCCGGAGGCTGCCGAAAGCGAAAACAGGTTCTTTTGAGGATGGAGTCCGCAGGAAAGCAGAGAGGGCCAAATTGTCTGTGGCATTTGAAAGGGTTCCAGGAGGCAATGAGGACCAGCATCACTTTTCCCCGCTGGCACCTTTGCTGTGGCAGCAAAAGCTGGACGTTTGTCTTTCTTGCTCCGGAGGCTGCCGAAAGCGAAAACAGGTGCTTTTGAGGATGGAGTCCGCAGGAAAGCAGAGAGGGCCAAATTGTCTGGGGCATTTGAAAGGGTTCCAGGAGGCAGTGAGAACCAGCATTACTTTTCCCCGCTGGCACCTTTGCTGTGGCAGCAAAAGCTGGACGTTTGTCTTTTTTGCTCCGGAGGTTGCCGAAAGCGAAAACAGGTGCTTTTGAGGATGGAGTCCGCAGGAAAGCAGAGAGGGCCAAATTGTCTGGGGCATTTGAAGGGGTTCCAGGAGGCAGTGAGAACCAGCATCACTTTTCCCCGCTGGCACCTTTGCTGTGGCAGCAAAAGCTGGACGTTTGTCTTCTTTGCTCCTGAGGTTGCCGAAAGCGAAAACAGGTGCTTTTGAGGATAGAGTCCGCAGGAAAGCAGAGAGGGCCAAATTGTCTGTGGAATTTGAAGAGGTTCCAGGAGACAGTGAGAACCAGCATTACTTTTCCCCGTTGGCACCTTTGCTGTGGCAGCAAAAGCTGGACGTTTGTCTTTTATACCACCGGAGGGCGCCGAAAGTGAAAAAAGGTGCTTTTGAGGATAGAGTCCGCAGGAAAGCAGAGAGGGCCAAATTGTCTGTGGCATTTGAAAGGGTTCCAGGAGGCAGTGAGAACCAGCACTACTTTTCCCGCTGGCACCTTTGCTGTGGCAGCAAAAGCTGGACGTTTGTCTTTTTTGCTCCGGAGGTTGCCGAAAGCGAAAACAGGTGCTTTTGAGGATGGAGTCCGCAGGAAAGCAGAGAGGGCCAAATTGTCTGTGGCATTTGAAAGGGTTCCAGGAGGCAATGAGGACCAGCATCACTTTTCCCCGCTGGCACCTTTGCTGTGGCAGCAAAAGCTGGACGTTTGTCTTTCTTGCTCCGGAGGCTGCCGAAAGCGAAAACAGGTGCTTTTGAGGATGGAGTCCGCAGGAAAGCAGAGAGGGCCAAATTGTCTGTGGCATTTGAAAGGGTTCCAGAAGGCAGTGAGAACCAGCATTACTTTTCCCCGCTGGCACCTTTGCTGTGGCAGCAAAAGCTGGACGTTTGTCTTTTTTGCTCCTGAGGTTGCCGAAAGCGAAAACAGGTGCTTTTGAGGATGGAGTCCGCAGGAAAGCAGAGAGGGCCAAATTGTCTGGGGCATTTGAAAGGGTTCCAGGAGGCAGTGAGAACCAGCATTACTTTTCCCCGCTGGCACCTTTGCTGTGGCAGCAAAAGCTGGACGTTTGTCTTTTTTGCTCCGGAGGTTGCCGAAAGCGAAAACAGGTGCTTTTGAGGATGGAGTCCGCAGGAAAGCAGAGAGGGCCAAATTGTCTGGGGCATTTGAAGGGGTTCCAGGAGGCAGTGAGAACCAGCATCACTTTTCCCCGCTGGCACCTTTGCTGTGGCAGCAAAAGCTGGACGTTTGTCTTTTTTGCTCCGGAGGTTGCCGAAAGCGAAACCAGGTGCTTTTGAGGATAGAGTCCGCAGGAAAGCAGAGAGGGCCAAATTGTCTGTGGAATTTGAAGAGGTTCCAGGAGACAGTGAGAACCAGCATTACTTTTCCCCGTTGGCACCTTTGCTGTGGCAGCAAAAGCTGGACGTTTGTCTTTTATACCACCGGAGGGCGCCGAAAGTGAAAAAAGGTGCTTTTGAGGATAGAGTCCGCAGGAAAGCAGAGAGGGCCAAATTGTCTGTGGCATTTGAAAGGGTTCCAGGAGGCAGTGAGAACCAGCACTACTTTTCCCCGCTGGCACCTTTGCTGTGGCAGCAAAAGCTGGACGTTTGTCTTTTTTGCTCCGGAGGTTGCCGAAAGCGAAAACAGGTGCTTTTGAGGATGGAGTCCGCAGGAAAGCAGAGAGGGCCAAATTGTCTGTGGCATTTGAAAGGGTTCCAGGAGGCAATGAGGACCAGCATCACTTTTCCCCGCTGGCACCTTTGCTGTGGCAGCAAAAGCTGGACGTTTGTCTTTCTTGCTCCTGAGGTTGCCGAAAGCGAAAAAAGGTGCTTTTGAGGATTGAGTCCGCAGGAAAGCAGAGAGGGCCAAATTGTCTGGGGCATTTGAAAGGGTTCCAGGAGGCAGTGAGAACCAGCATTACTTTTCCCCGCTGGCACCTTTGCTGTGGCAGCAAAAGCTGGACGTTTGTCTTTTTTGCTCCGGAGGTTGCCGAAAGCGAAAACAGGTGCTTTTGAGGATGGAGTCCGCAGGAAAGCAGAGAGGGCCAAATTGTCTGGGGCATTTGAAGAGGTTCCAGGAGGCAATGAGGACCAGCATCACTTTTCCCCGATGGCACCTTTGCTGTGGCAGCAAAAGCTGGACGTTTGTCTTTTTTGCTCGGGAGGCTGCCGAAAGCGAAAACAGGTGCTTTTGAGGATAGAGTCCGCAGGAAATCAGAGAGGGCCAAATTGTCTGCGGCATTTGAAAGGGTTCCAGGAGGCAGTGAGAACCAGCATTACTTTTCCCCGCTGGCACCTTTGCTGTGGCAGCAAAAGCTGGACGTTTGTCTTTTTAACACCGGAGGGAGCCGAAAGAGAAAAAAGGTGCTTTTGAGGATAGAGTCCGCAGGAAAGCAGAGAGGGCCAAATTGTCTGTGGCATTTGAAAGGGTTCCAGAAGGCAGTGAGAACCAGCATTACTTTTCCCCGCTGGCACCTTTGCTGTGGCAGCAAAAGCTGGACGTTTGTCTTTTTTGCTCCTGAGGTTGCCGAAAGCGAAAACAGGTGCTTTTGAGGATGGAGTCCGCAGGAAAGCAGAGAGGGCCAAATTGTCTGGGGCATTTGAAAGGGTTCCAGGAGGCAGTGAGAACCAGCATTACTTTTCCCCGCTGGCACCTTTGCTGTGGCAGCAAAAGCTGGACGTTTGTCTTTTTTGCTCCGGAGGTTGCCGAAAGCGAAAACAGGTGCTTTTGAGGATGGAGTCCGCAGGAAAGCAGAGAGGGCCAAATTGTCTGGGGCATTTGAAGGGGTTCCAGGAGGCAGTGAGAACCAGCATCACTTTTCCCCGCTGGCACCTTTGCTGTGGCAGGAAAAGCTGGACGTTTGTCTTTTTTGCTCCTGAGGTTGCCGAAAGCGAAAACAGGTGCTTTTGAGGATGGAGTCCGCAGGAAAGCAGAGAGGGCCAAATTGTCTGGGGCATTTGAAAGAGTTTCAGGAGGCAATGAGAACAAGCATTACTTTTCCCCGCTGGCACCTTTGCTGTGGCAGCAAAAGCTGGACGTTTGTCTTTTTTGCTCCGGAGGCTACCGAAAGCGAAAACAGGTGCTTTTGAGGATGGAGTCCGCAGGAAAGCAGAGAGGGCCAAATTGTCTTTGGCATTTGAAAGAGTTCCAGGAGGCAGTGAGAACCATAATTACTTTTCCCCGTTGGCACCTTTGCTGTGGCAGCAAAAGCTGGACGTTTGTCTTTTATACCACCGGAGGGCGCCGAAAGTGAAAAAAGGTGCTTTTGAGGATAGAGTCCGCAGGAAAGCAGAGAGGGCCAAATTGTCTGTGGCATTTGAAAGGGTTCCAGGAGGCAGTGAGAACCAGCACTACTTTTCCCCGCTGGCACCTTTGCTGTGGCAGCAAAAGCTGGACGTTTGTCTTTTTTGCTCCGGAGGTTGCCGAAAGCGAAAACAGGTGCTTTTGAGGATGGAGTCCGCAGGAAAGCAGAGAGGGCCAAATTGTCTGTGGCATTTGAAAGGGTTCCAGGAGGCAATGAGGACCAGCATCACTTTTCCCCGCTGGCACCTTTGCTGTGGCAGCAAAAGCTGGACGTTTGTCTTTTTTGCTCCGGAGGTTGCCGAAAGCGAAAACAGGTGCTTTTGAGGATGGAGTCCGCAGGAAAGCAGAGAGGGCCAAATTGTCTGGGGCATTTGAAGAGGTTCCAGGAGGCAATGAGGACCAGCATCACTTTTCCCCGATGGCACCTTTGCTGTGGCAGCAAAAGCTGGACGTTTGTCTTTTTTGCTCGGGAGGCTGCCGAAAGCGAAAACAGGTGCTTTTGAGGATAGAGTCCGCAGGAAAGCAGAGAGGGCCAAATTGTCTGCGGCATTTGAAAGGGTTCCAGGAGGCAGTGAGAACCAGCATTACTTTTCCCCGCTGGCACCTTTGCTGTGGCAGCAAAAGCTGGACGTTTGTCTTTTTACCACCGGAGGGAGCCGAAAGAGAAAAAAGGTGCTTTTGAGGATGGAGTCCGCAGGAAAGCAGAGAGGGCCAAATTGTCTGTGGCATTTGAAGAGGTTCCAGGAGGCAATGCGGAGTAGCATCACTTTTCCCCGCTGGCACCTTTGCTGTGGCAGCAAAACCTGGACGTTTGTCTTTTTTGCTCCGGAGGTTGCCGAAAGCGAAAACAGGTGCTTTTGAGGATGGAGTCCGCAGGAAAGCAGAGAGGGCCAAATTGTCTGGGGCATTTGAAGGGGTTCCAGGAGGCAATGAGAATAAGCATTACTTTTCCCCGCTGGCACCTTTGCTGTGGCAGCAAAAGCTGGACGTTTGTCTTTTTTGCTCCGGAGGCTGCCGGAAGCGAAAACAGGTGCTTTTGAGGATGGAGTCCGCAGGAAAGCAAAGAGGGCCAAATTGTCTGTGGCATTTGAAAGGGTTCCAGGAGGCAGTGAGAACAAGCATTACTTTTCCCCGGTGGCACCTTTGCTGTGGCAGCAAAAGCTGGACGTTTGTCTTTTTTGCTCCGGAGGATGCCGAAAGCGAAAACAGGTGCTTTTGAAGATGGAGTCTGCAGGAAAGCAGAGAGGGCCAAATTGTCTGGGGCATTTGAAAGAGTTTCAGGAGGCAATGAGAATAAGCATTACTTTTCCCCGCTGGCACCTTTGCTGTGGCAGCAAAAGCTGGACGTTTGTCTTTTTTGCTCCGGAGGCTGCCGGAAGCGAAAACAGGTGCTTTTGAGGATGGAGTCCGCAGGAAAGCAAAGAGGGCCAAATTGTCTGGGGCATTTGAAAGGGTTCCAGGAGGCAGTGAGAACAAGCATTACTTTTCCCCGGTGGCACCTTTGCTGTGGCAGCAAAAGCTGGACGTTTGTCTTTTTTGCTCCGGAGGATGCCGAAAGCGAAAACAGGTGCTTTTGAAGATGGAGTCTGCAGGAAAGCAGAGAGGGCCAAATTGTCTGGGGCATTTGAAGGGGTTGCAGGAGGCAGTGAGGACCAGCATCACTTTTCCCCGCTGGCACCTTTGCTGTGGCAGGAAAAGCTGGACGTTTGTCTTTTTTGCTCCGGAGGTTGCCGAAAGCGAAAACAGGTGCTTTTGAGGACGGAGTCCGCAGGAAAGCAGAGAGGGCCAAATTGTCTTTGGCATTTGAAAGAGTTCCAGGAGGCAGTGAGAACCAGCATTACTTTTCCCCGCTGGCACCTTTGCTGTGGCAGCAAAAGCTGGACGTTTGTCTTTTTTGCTCCGGAGGTTGCCGAAAGCGAAAACAGGTGCTTTTGAGGATGGAGTCCGCAGAAAAGCAGAGAGGGCCAAATTGTCTGGGGCATTTGAAGGGGTTCCAGGAGGCAGTGAGGACCAGCATCACTTTTCCCCGCTGGCACCTTTGCTGTGGCAGCAAAAGCTGGATGTTTGTCTTTTTTGCTCCGGAGGTTGCCGAAAGCGAAAAAAAGTGCTTTTGAGGATGGAGTCCGCAGGAAAGCAGAGAGGGCCAAATTGTCTGTGGCATTTGAAAGAGTTCCAGGAGGCAGTGAGAACCAGCATTACTGTTCCCCGCTGGCACCTTTGCTGTGGCAGCAAAAGCTGGACGTTTGTCTTTTTACCACCGGAGGCTGCCGAAAGCGAAAACAGGCGCTTTTGAGGATGGAGTCCGCAGGAAAGCAGAGAGGGCCAAATTGTCTGTGGAATTTGAAGAGGTTCCAGGAGACAGTGAGAACCAGCATTACTTTTCCCCGTTGGCACCTTTGCTGTGGCAGCAAAAGCTGGACGTTTGTCTTTTATACCACCGGAGGGCGCCGAAAGTGAAAAAAGGTGCTTTTGAGGATAGAGTCCGCAGGAAAGCAGAGAGGGCCAAATTGTCTGTGGCATTTGAAAGGGTTCCAGGAGGCAGTGAGAACCAGCACTACTTTTCCCCGCTGGCACCTTTGCTGTGGCAGCAAAAGCTGGACGTTTGTCTTTTTTGCTCCGGAGGATGCCGAAAGCGAAAACAGGTGCTTTTGAAGATGGAGTCTGCAGGAAAGCAGAGAGGGCCAAATTGTCTGGGGCATTTGAAGGGGTTGCAGGAGGCAGTGAGGACCAGCATCACTTTTCCCCGCTGGCACCTTTGCTGTGGCAGGAAAAGCTGGACGTTTGTCTTTTTTGCTCCGGAGGTTGCCGAAAGCGAAAACAGGTGCTTTTGAGGACGGAGTCCGCAGGAAAGCAGAGAGGGCCAAATTGTCTTTGGCATTTGAAAGAGTTCCAGGAGGCAGTGAGAACCAGCATTACTTTTCCCCGCTGGCACCTTTGCTGTGGCAGCAAAAGCTGGACGTTTGTCTTTTTTGCTCCGGAGGTTGCCGAAAGCGAAAACAGGTGCTTTTGAGGATGGAGTCCGCAGAAAAGCAGAGAGGGCCAAATTGTCTGGGGCATTTGAAGGGGTTCCAGGAGGCAGTGAGGACCAGCATCACTTTTCCCCGCTGGCACCTTTGCTGTGGCAGCAAAAGCTGGATGTTTGTCTTTTTTGCTCCGGAGGTTGCCGAAAGCGAAAAAAAGTGCTTTTGAGGATGGAGTCCGCAGGAAAGCAGAGAGGGCCAAATTGTCTGTGGCATTTGAAAGAGTTCCAGGAGGCAGTGAGAACCAGCATTACTGTTCCCCGCTGGCACCTTTGCTGTGGCAGCAAAAGCTGGACGTTTGTCTTTTTACCACCGGAGGCTGCCGAAAGCGAAAACAGGTGCTTTTGAGGATGGAGTCCGCAGGAAAGCAGAGAGGGCCAAATTGTCTGTGGAATTTGAAGAGGTTCCAGGAGACAGTGAGAACCAGCATTACTTTTCCCCGTTGGCACCTTTGCTGTGGCAGCAAAAGCTGGACGTTTGTCTTTTATACCACCGGAGGGCGCCGAAAGTGAAAAAAGGTGCTTTTGAGGATAGAGTCCGCAGGAAAGCAGAGAGGGCCAAATTGTCTGTGGCATTTGAAAGGGTTCCAGGAGGCAGTGAGAACCAGCACTACTTTTCCCCGCTGGCACCTTTGCTGTGGCAGCAAAAGCTGGACGTTTGTCTTTTTTGCTCCGGAGGTTGCCGAAAGCGAAAACAGGTGCTTTTGAGGATGGAGTCCGCAGGAAAGCAGAGAGGGCCAAATTGTCTGTGGCATTTGAAAGGGTTCCAGGAGGCAATGAGGACCAGCATCACTTTTCCCCGCTGGCACCTTTGCTGTGGCAGGAAAAGCTGGACGTTTCTCTTTCTTGCTCCGGAGGCTGCCGGAAGCGAAAACAGGTGCTTTTGAGGATGGAGTCCGCAGGAAAGCAAAGAGGGCCAAATTGTCTGTGGCATTTGAAAGGGTTCCAGGAGGCAGTGAGAACAAGCATTACTTTTCCCCGGTGGCACCTTTGCTGTGGCAGCAAAAGCTGGACGTTTGTCTTTTTTGCTCCGGAGGATGCCGAAAGCGAAAACAGGTGATTTTGAAGATGGAGTCCGCAGGAAAGCAGAGAGGGCCAAATTGTCTGTGGAATTTGAAGAGGTTCCAGGAGACAGTGAGAACCAGCATTACTTTTCCCCGTTGGCACCTTTGCTGTGGCAGCAAAAGCTGGACGTTTGTCTTTTATACCACCGGAGGGCGCCGAAAGTGAAAAAAGGTGCTTTTGAGGATAGAGTCCGCAGGAAAGCAGAGAGGGCCAAATTGTCTGTGGCATTTGAAAGGGTTCCAGGAGGCAGTGAGAACCAGCACTACTTTTCCCCGCTGGCACCTTTGCTGTGGCAGCAAAAGCTGGACGTTTGTCTTTTTTGCTCCGGAGGTTGCCGAAAGCGAAAACAGGTGCTTTTGAGGATGGAGTCCGCAGGAAAGCAGAGAGGGCCAAATTGTCTGTGGCATTTGAAAGGGTTCCAGGAGGCAATGAGGACCAGCATCACTTTTCCCCGCTGGCACCTTTGCTGTGGCAGGAAAAGCTGGACGTTTCTCTTTCTTGCTCCGGAGGCTGCCGAAAGCGAAAACAGGTGCTTTTGAGGATGGAGTCCGCAGGAAAGCAGAGAGGGCCAAATTGTCTGGGGCATTTGAAAGAGTTTCAGGAGGCAATGAGAACAAGCATTACTTTTCCCCGCTGGCACCTTTGCTGTGGCAGCAAAAGCTGGACGTTTGTCTTTTTTGCTCCGGAGGCTACCGAAAGCGAAAACAGGTGCTTTTGAGGATGGAGTCCGCAGGAAAGCAGAGAGGGCCAAATTGTCTGGGGCATTTGAAGGAGTTGCAGGAGGCAGTGAGGACCAGCATCACTTTTCCCCGCTGGCACCTTTGCTGTGGCAGGAAAAGCTGGACGTTTGTCTTTTTTGCTCCGGAGGTTGCCGAAAGCGAAAACAGGTGCTTTTGAGGACGGAGTCCGCAGGAAAGCAGAGAGGGCCAAATTGTCTTTGGCATTTGAAAGAGTTCCAGGAGGCAGTGAGAACCAGCATTACTTTTCCCCGCTGGCACCTTTGCTGTGGCAGCAAAAGCTGGACGTTTGTCTTTTTTGCTCCGGAGGCTGCCGAAAGCGAAAACAGGTGCTTTTGAGGATGGAGTCCGCAGGAAAGCAGAGAGGGCCAAATTGTCTGGGGCATTTGAAGGGGTTCCAGGAGGCAGTGAGGACCAGCATCACTTTTCCCCGCTGGCACCTTTGCTGTGGCAGCAAAAGCTGGACGTTTGTCTTTTTTGCTCCGGAGGCTGCCGAAAGCGAAAAAAAGTGCTTTTGAGGATGGAGTCCGCAGGAAAGCAGAGAGGGCCAAATTGTCTGTGGAATTTGAAGAGGTTCCAGGAGACAGTGAGAACCAGCATTACTTTTCCCCGTTGGCACCTGTGCTGTGGCAGCAAAAGCTGGACGTTTGTCTTTTATACCACCGGAGGGCGCCGAAAGTGAAAAAAGGTGCTTTTGAGGATAGAGTCCGCAGGAAAGCAGAGAGGGCCAAATTGTCTGTGGCATTTGAAGGGGTTCCAGGAGGCAGTGAGGACCAGCATCACTTTTCCCCGCTGGCACCTTTGCTGTGGCAGCAAAAGCTGGACGTTTGTCTTTTTTGCTCCGGAGGTTGCCGAAAGCGAAAACAGGTGCTTTTGAGGATGGAGTCCGCAGGAAAGCAGAGAGGGCCAAATTGTCTGTGGCATTTGAAAGGGTTCCAGGAGGCAGTGAGAACCAGCATTACTTTTCCCCGCTGGCACCTTTGCTGTGGCAGCAAAAGCTGGACGTTTGTCTTTTTTGCTCCGGAGGTTGCCGAAAGTGAAAACAGGTGCTTTTGAGGATGGAGTCCGCAGGAAAGCAGAGAGGGCCAAATTGTCTGGGGCATTTGAAGGGGTTCCAGGAGGCAGTGAGGACCAGCATCACTTTTCCCCGCTGGCACCTTTGCTGTGGCAGGAAAAGCTGGACGTTTGTCTTTTTTGCTCCGGAGGTTGCCGAAAGCGAAAACAGGTGCTTTTGAGGACGGAGTCCGCAGGAAAGCAGAGAGGGCCAAATTGTCTGTGGCATTTGAAAGAGTTCCAGGAGGCAGTGAGAACCACCATTACTTTTCCCCGCTGGCACCTTTGCTGTGGCAGCAAAAGCTGGACGTTTGTCTTTTTTGCTCCGGAGGTTGCCGAAAGCGAAAACAGGTGCTTTTGAGGATGGAGTCCGCAGGAAAGCAGAGAGGGCCAAATTGTCTGGGGCATTTGAAGAGGTTCCAGGAGACAGTGAGAACCAGCATTACTTTTCCCCGCTGGCACCTTTGCTGTGGCAGCAAAAGCTGGACGTTTGTCTTTTTACCACCGGAGCGCGCCGAAAGTGAAAAAAGGTGCTTTTGAGGATAGAGTCCGCAGGAAAGCAGAGAGGGCCAAATTGTCTGGGGCATTTGAAAGGGTTCCAGGAGGCAATGAGGACCAGCATCACTTTTCCCCGCTGGCACCTTTGCTGTGGCAGCAAAAGCTGGACGTTTTTCTTTTTTGCTCCGGAGGTTGCCGAAAGCGAAAACAGGTGCTTTTGAGGATGGAGTCCGCAGGAAAGCAGAGAGGGCCAAATTGTCTGTGGCATTTGAAGAGGTTCCAGGAGGCAATGAGGACCAGCATCACTTGTCCCCGCTGGCACCTTTGCTGTGGCAGCAAAAGCTGGACGTTTGTCTTTTTTGCTCCTGAGGCTGCCGAAAGCGAAAACAGGTGCTTTTGAGGATGGAGTCCGCAGGAAAGCAGAGAGGGCCAAATTGTCTGGGGCATTTGAGGAGGTTCCAGGAGGCAATGAGGACCAGCATCACTTTTCCCCGCTGGCACCTTTGCTGTGGCAGCAAAAGCTGGACATTTGTCTTTTTTGCTCCGGAGGCTGCCGAAAGCGAAAACAGGTGCTTTTGAGGATAGAGTCCGCAGGAAAGCAGAGAGGGCCAAATTGTCTGTGGCATTTGAAAGGGTTCCAGGATGCAATGAGGACCAGCATCACTTTTCCCCGCTGGCACCTTTGCTGTGGCAGCAAAAGCTGGACGTTTGTCTTTCTTGCTCCGGAGGCTGCCGAAAGCGAAAACAGGTGCTTTTGAGGATGGAGTCCGCAGGAAAGCAGAGAGGGCCAAATTGTCTGGGGCATTTGAAGAGATTCCAGGAGGCAATGAGGACCAGCATTACTTTTCCCCGCTGGCACCTTTGCTGTGGCAGCAAAAGCTGGACGTTTGTCTTTTTTGCTCCGGAGGCTGCCGAAAGCGAAAACAGGTGCTTTTGAGGATGGAGTCCGCAGGAAAGCAGAGAGGGCCAAATTGTCTGGGGCATTTGAAAGAGTTTCAGGAGGCAATGAGAACAAGCATTACTTTTCCCCGCTGGCACCTTTGCTGTGGCAGCAAAAGCTGGACGTTTGTCTTTTTTGCTCCGGAGGCTACCGAAAGCGAAAACAGGTGCTTTTGAGGATGGAGTCCGCAGGAAAGCAGAGAGGGCCAAATTGTCTGTGGCATTTGAAGGGGTTGCAGGAGGCAGTGAGGACCAGCATCACTTTTCCCCGCTGGCACCTTTGCTGTGGCAGCAAAAGCTGGACGTTTGTCTTTTTTGCTCCGGAGGCTGCCGAAAGCGAAAAAAAGTGCTTTTGAGGATGGAGTCCGCAGGAAAGCAGAGAGGGCCAAATTGTCTGTGGAATTTGAAGAGGTTCCAGGAGACAGTGAGAACCAGCATTACTTTTCCCCGTTGGCACCTTTGCTGTGGCAGCAAAAGCTGGACGTTTGTCTTTTATACCACCGGAGGGCGCCGAAAGTGAAAAAAGGTGCTTTTGAGGATAGAGTCCGCAGGAAAGCAGAGAGGGCCAAATTGTCTGTGGCATTTGAAGGGGTTCCAGGAGGCAGTGAGGACCAGCATCACTTTTCCCCGCTGGCACCTTTGCTGTGGCAGCAAAAGCTGGACGTTTGTCTTTTTTGCTCCGGAGGTTGCCGAAAGCGAAAACAGGTGCTTTTGAGGATGGAGTCCGCAGGAAAGCAGAGAGGGCCAAATTGTCTGTGGCATTTGAAAGGGTTCCAGGAGGCAGTGAGAACCAGCATTACTTTTCCCCGCTGGCACCTTTGCTGTGGCAGCAAAAGCTGGACGTTTGTCTTTTTTGCTCCGGAGGTTGCCGAAAGTGAAAACAGGTGCTTTTGAGGATGGAGTCCGCAGGAAAGCAGAGAGGGCCAAATTGTCTGGGGCATTTGAAGGGGTTCCAGGAGGCAGTGAGGACCAGCATCACTTTTCCCCGCTGGCACCTTTGCTGTGGCAGGAAAAGCTGGACGTTTGTCTTTTTTGCTCCGGAGGTTGCCGAAAGCGAAAACAGGTGCTTTTGAGGACGGAGTCCGCAGGAAAGCAGAGAGGGCCAAATTGTCTGTGGCATTTGAAAGAGTTCCAGGAGGCAGTGAGAACCAGCATTACTTTTCCCCGCTGGCACCTTTGCTGTGGCAGCAAAAGCTGGACGTTTGTCTTTTTTGCTCCGGAGGTTGCCGAAAGCGAAAACAGGTGCTTTTGAGGATGGAGTCCGCAGGAAAGCAGAGAGGGCCAAATTGTCTGGGGCATTTGAAGAGGTTCCAGGAGACAGTGAGAACCAGCATTACTTTTCCCCGCTGGCACCTTTGCTGTGGCAGCAAAAGCTGGACGTTTGTCTTTTTACCACCGGAGCGCGCCGAAAGTGAAAAAAGGTGCTTTTGAGGATAGAGTCCGCAGGAAAGCAGAGAGGGCCAAATTGTCTGGGGCATTTGAAAGGGTTCCAGGAGGCAATGAGGACCAGCATCACTTTTCCCCGCTGGCACCTTTGCTGTGGCAGCAAAAGCTGGACGTTTTTCTTTTTTGCTCCGGAGGTTGCCGAAAGCGAAAACAGGTGCTTTTGAGGATGGAGTCCGCAGGAAAGCAGAGAGGGCCAAATTGTCTGTGGCATTTGAAGAGGTTCCAGGAGGCAATGAGGACCAGCATCACTTGTCCCCGCTGGCACCTTTGCTGTGGCAGCAAAAGCTGGACGTTTGTCTTTTTTGCTCCTGAGGCTGCCGAAAGCGAAAACAGGTGCTTTTGAGGATGGAGTCCGCAGGAAAGCAGAGAGGGCCAAATTGTCTGGGGCATTTGAGGAGGTTCCAGGAGGCAATGAGGACCAGCATCACTTTTCCCCGCTGGCACCTTTGCTGTGGCAGCAAAAGCTGGACATTTGTCTTTTTTGCTCCGGAGGCTGCCGAAAGCGAAAACAGGTGCTTTTGAGGATAGAGTCCGCAGGAAAGCAGAGAGGGCCAAATTGTCTGTGGCATTTGAAAGGGTTCCAGGATGCAATGAGGACCAGCATCACTTTTCCCCGCTGGCACCTTTGCTGTGGCAGCAAAAGCTGGACGTTTGTCTTTCTTGCTCCGGAGGCTGCCGAAAGCGAAAACAGGTGCTTTTGAGGATGGAGTCCGCAGGAAAGCAGAGAGGGCCAAATTGTCTGGGGCATTTGAAGAGATTCCAGGAGGCAATGAGGACCAGCATTACTTTTCCCCGCTGGCACCTTTGCTGTGGCAGCAAAAGCTGGACGTTTGTCTTTTTTGCTCCGGAGGCTGCCGAAAGCGAAAACAGGTGCTTTTGAGGATGGAGTCCGCAGGAAAGCAGAGAGGGCCAAATTGTCTGGGGCATTTGAAAGAGTTTCAGGAGGCAATGATAACAAGCATTACTTTTCCCCGCTGGCACCTTTGCTGTGGCAGCAAAAGCTGGACGTTTGTCTTTTTTGCTCCGGAGGCTACCGAAAGCGAAAACAGGTGCTTTTGAGGATGGAGTCCGCAGGAAAGCAGAGAGGGCCAAATTGTCTGTGGCATTTGAAGGGGTTGCAGGAGGCAGTGAGGACCAGCATCACTTTTCCCCGCTGGCACCTTTGCTGTGGCAGCAAAAGCTGGACGTTTGTCTTTTTTGCTCCGGAGGCTGCCGAAAGCGAAAAAAAGTGCTTTTGAGGATGGAGTCCGCAGGAAAGCAGAGAGGGCCAAATTGTCTGTGGAATTTGAAGAGGTTCCAGGAGACAGTGAGAACCAGCATTACTTTTCCCCGTTGGCACCTTTGCTGTGGCAGCAAAAGCTGGACGTTTGTCTTTTATACCACCGGAGGGCGCCGAAAGTGAAAAAAGGTGCTTTTGAGGATAGAGTCCGCAGGAAAGCAGAGAGGGCCAAATTGTCTGTGGCATTTGAAAGGGTTCCAGGATGCAATGCGGAGTAGCATCACTTTTCCCCGCTGGCACCTTTGCTGTGGCAGCAAAAGCTGGACGTTTGTCTTTTTTGCTCCTGAGGTTGCCGAAAGCGAAAACAGGTGCTTTTGAGGATGGAGTCCGCAGGAAAGCAGAGAGGGCCAAATTGTCTGGGGCATTTGAAGGGGTTCCAGGAGGCAGTGAGGACCAGCATCACTTTTCCCCGCAGGCACCTTTGCTGTGGCAGCAAAAGCTGGACGTTTGTCTTTTTTGCTCCGAAGGTTGCCCAAAGCGAAAACAGGTGCTTTTGAGGATGGAGTCCGCAGGAAAGCAGAGAGGGCCAAATTGTCTGGGGCATTTGAAGGGGTTCCAGGAGGCAGTGAGGACCAGCATCACTTTTCCCCGCAGGCACCTTTTCTGTGGCAGCAAAAGCTGGACATTTGTCTTTTTTGCTCCTGAGGTTGCCGAAAGCGAAAACAGGTGCTTTTGAGGATGGAGTCCGCAGGAAAGCAGAGAGGGCCAAATTGTCTGTGGCATTTGAAAGAGTTCCAGGAGGCAGTGAGAACCAGCATTACTTTTCCCCGCTGGCACCGTTGCTGTGGCAGCAAAACCTGGACGTTTGTCTTTTTTGCTCCGAAGGTTGCCCAAAGCGAAAACAGGTGCTTTTGAGGATGGAGTCCGCAGGAAAGCAGAGAGGGCCAAATTGTCTGGGGCATTTGAAGGGGTTCCAGGAGGCAGTGAGGACCAGCATCACTTTTCCCCGCAGGCACCTTTGCTGTGGCAGCAAAAGCTGGACGTTTGTCTTTTTTGCTCCGGAGGTTGCCGAAAGCGAAAAAAAGTGCTTTTGAGGATGGAGTCCGCAGGAAAGCAGAGAGGGCCAAATTGTCTGTGGCATTTGAAAGAGTTCCAGGAGGCAGTGAGAACCAGCATTACTGTTCCCCGCTGGCACCTTTGCTGTGGCAGCAAAAGCTGGACGTTTGTCTTTTATACCACTGGAGGGCGCCGAAAGCGAAAACAGGTGCTTTTGAGGATGGAGTCCGCAGGAAAGCAGAGAGGGACAAAATGTCTGGGGCATTTGAAAGGGTTCCAGGAGGCAATGAGGACCAGCATCACTTTTCCCCGCTGGCACCTTTGCTGTGGCAGCAAAAGCTGGACGTTTGTCTTTCTTGCTCCGGAGGCTGCCGAAAGCGAAAACAGGTGCTTTTGAGGATGGAGTCCGCAGGAAAGCAGAGAGGGCCAAATTGTCTGGGGCATTTGAAAGGGTTCCAGGAGGCAATGAGGACCAGCATCACTTTTCCCCGCTGGCACCTTTGCTGTGGCAGCAAAAGCTGGACGTTTGTCTTTTTTGCTCCGGAGGTTGCCGAAAGCGAAAACAGGTGCTTTTGAGGATGGAGTCCGCAGGAAAGCAGAGAGGGCCAAATTGTCTGTGGCATTTGAAGGGGTTCCAGGAGGCAGTGAGAACCAGCATTACTTTTCCCCGCTGGCACCTTTGCTGTGGCAGCAAAAGCTGGACGTTTGTCTTTTTTGCTCCGGAGGTTGCCGAAAGCGAAAACAGGTGCTTTTGAGGACGGAGTCCGCAGGAAAGCAGAGAGGGCCAAATTGTCTGGGGCATTTGAAAGAGTTCCAGGAGGCAGTGAGAACCAGCATTACTTTTCCCCGCTGGCACCTTTGCTGTGGCAGGAAAAGCTGGACGTTTGTCTTTTTTGCTCAGGAGGTTGCCGAAAGCGAAAACAGGTGCTTTTGAGGACGGAGTCCGCAGGAAAGCAGAGAGGGCCAAATTGTCTGTGGCATTTGAAAGAGTTCCAGGAGGCAGTGAGAACCAGCATTACTTTTCCCCGCTGGCACCTTTGCTGTGGCAGCAAAAGCTGGACGTTTGTCTTTTTTGCTCCGGAGGTTGCCGAAAGCGAAAACAGGTGCTTTTGAGGATGGAGTCCGCAGGAAAGCAGAGAGGGCCAAATTGTCTGGGGCATTTGAAGAGGTTCCAGGAGACAGTGAGAACCAGCATTACTTTTCCCCGCTGGCACCTTTGCTGTGGCAGCAAAAGCTGGACGTTTGTCTTTTTACCACCGGAGCGCGCCGAAAGTGAAAAAAGGTGCTTTTGAGGATAGAGTCCGCAGGAAAGCAGAGAGGGCCAAATTGTCTGGGGCATTTGAAAGGGTTCCAGGAGGCAATGAGGACCAGCATCACTTTTCCCCGCTGGCACCTTTGCTGTGGCAGCAAAAGCTGGACGTTTTTCTTTTTTGCTCCGAAGGTTGCCCAAAGCGAAAACAGGTGCTTTTGAGGATGGAGTCCGCAGGAAAGCAGAGAGGGCCAAATTGTCTGGGGCATTTGAAGGGGTTCCAGGAGGCAGTGAGGACCAGCATCACTTTTCCCCGCAGGCACCTTTGCTGTGGCAGCAAAAGCTGGACGTTTGTCTTTTTTGCTCCGGAGGTTGCCGAAAGCGAAAAAAAGTGCTTTTGAGGATGGAGTCCGCAGGAAAGCAGAGAGGGCCAAATTGTCTGTGGCATTTGAAAGAGTTCCAGGAGGCAGTGAGAACCAGCATTACTGTTCCCCGCTGGCACCTTTGCTGTGGCAGCAAAAGCTGGACGTTTGTCTTTTTACCACCGGAGGCTGCCGAAAGCGAAAACAGGCGCTTTTGAGGATGGAGTCCGCAGGAAAGCAGAGAGGGCCAAATTGTCTGTGGAATTTGGAGAGGTTCCAGGAGACAGTGAGAACCAGCATTACTTCTCCCCGTTGGCACCTTTGCTGTGGCAGCAAAAGCTGGACGTTTGTCTTTTATACCACTGGAGGGCGCCGAAAGCGAAAACAGGTGCTTTTGAGGATGCAGTCCGCAGGAAAGCAGAGAGGGACAAAATGTCTGGGGCATTTGAAAGGGTTCCAGGAGGCAATGAGGACCAGCATCACTTTTCCCCGCTGGCACCTTTGCTGTGGCAGCAAAAGCTGGACGTTTGTCTTTCTTGCTCCGGAGGCTGCCGAAAGCGAAAACAGGTGCTTTTGAGGATGGAGTCCGCAGGAAAGCAGAGAGGGCCAAATTGTCTGGGGCATTTGAAAGGGTTCCAGGAGGCAATGCGGAGTAGCATCACTTTTCCCCGCTGGCACCTTTGCTGTGGCAGCAAAACCTGGACGTTTGTCTTTTTTGCTCCGGACGTTGCCGAAAGTGAAAACAGGTGCTTTTGAGGATGGAGTCCGCAGGAAAGCAGAGAGGGCCAAATTGTTAGGGGCATTTGAAGGGGTTCCAGGAGGCAGTGAGGACCAGCATCACTTTTCCCCGCTGGCACCTTTGCTGTGGCAGGAAAAGCTGGACGTTTGTCTTTTTTGCTCCGGAGGTTGCCGAAAGCGAAAACAGGTGCTTTTGAGGACGGAGTCCGCAGGAAAGCAGAGAGGGCCAAATTGTCTGTGGCATTTGAAAGAGTTCCAGGAGGCAGTGAGAACCAGCATTACTTTTCCCCGCTGGCACCTTTGCTGTGGCAGCAAAAGCTGGACGTTTGTCTTTTTTGCTCCGGAGGTTGCCGAAAGCGAAAACAGGTGCTTTTGAGGATGGAGTCCGCAGGAAAGCAGAGAGGGCCAAATTGTTTGGGGCATTTGAAGAGGTTCCAGGAGACAGTGAGAACCAGCATTACTTTTCCCCGTTGGCACCTTTGCTGTGGCAGCAAAAGCTGGACGTTTGTCTTTTTACCACCGGAGCGCGCCGAAAGTGAAAAAAGGTGCTTTTGAGGATAGAGTCCGCAGGAAAGCAGAGAGGGCCAAATTGTCTGGGGCATTTGAAAGGGTTCCAGGAGGCAATGAGGACCAGCATCACTTTTCCCCGCTGGCACCTTTGCTGTGGCAGCAAAAGCTGGACGTTTTTCTTTTTTGCTCCGGAGGTTGCCGAAAGCGAAAACAGGTGCTTTTGAGGATGGAGTCCGCAGGAAAGCAGAGAGGGCCAAATTGTCTGTGGCATTTGAAGAGGTTCCAGGAGGAAATGAGGACCAGCATCACTTTTCCCCGCTGGCACCTTTGCTGTGGCAGGAAAAGCTGGACGTTTGTCTTTTTTGCTCCGGAGGTTGCCGAAAGCGAAAACAGGTGCTTTTGAGGATGGAGTCCGCAGGAAAGCAGAGAGTGCCAAATTGTCTGGGGCATTTGAAAGGGTTCCAGGAGGCAGTGAGAACCAGCATTACTTTTCCCCGCTGGCACCTTTGCTGTGGCAGCAAAACCTGGACGTTTGTCTTTTTTGCTCCGGAGGTTGCCGAAAGCGAAAACAGGTGCTTTTGAGGATGGAGTCCGCAGGAAAGCAGAGAGGGCCAAATTGTCTGGGGCATTTGAAGGGGTTCCAGGAGGCAGTGAGAACCAGCATCACTTTTCCCCGCTGGCACCTTTGCTGTGGCAGGAAAAGCTGGACGTTTGTCTTTTTTGCTCCGGAGGTTGCCGAAAGCGAAAAAAGGTGCTTTTGAGGATGGAGTCCGCAGGAAAGCAGAGAGGGCCAAATTGTCTGGGGCATTTGAAGAGGTTCCAGCAGGCAATGAAGACCAGCATCACTTTTCCCCGCTGGCACCTTTGCTGTGGCAGCAAAAGCTGGACATTTGTCTTTTTTGCTCCGGAGGCTGCCGAAAGCGAAAAAAGGTGCTTTTGAGGATAGAGTCCGCAGGAAAGCAGAGAGGGCCAAATTGTCTGTGGCATTTGAGAGGGTTCCAGGAGGCAGTGAGGACCAGCATCACTTTTCCCCGCTGGCACCTTTGCTGTGGCAGCAAAAGCTGGACGTTTGTCTTTCTTGCTCCGGAGGCTGCCGAAAGCGAAAACAGGTGCTTTTGAGGATGGAGTCCGCAGGAAAGCAGAGAGGGCCAAATTGTCTGTGGCATTTGAAAGGGTTCCAGGAGGCAATGCGGAGTAGCATCACTTTTCCCCGCTGGCACCTTTGCTGTGGCAGCAAAAGCTGGACGTTTGTCTTTTTTGCTCCGGAGGTTGCCGAAAGCGAAAACAGGTGCTTTTGAGGATGGAGTCCGCAGGAAAGCAGAGAGGGCCAAATTGTCTGTGGCATTTGAAGGGGTTCCAGGAGGCAGTGAGAACCAGCATTACTTTTCCCCGCTGGCACCTTTGCTGTGGCAGCAAAAGCTGGACGTTTGTCTTTTTTGCTCCGGAGGTTGCCGAAAGCGAAAACAGGTGCTTTTGAGGATGGAGTCCGCAGGAAAGCAGAGAGGGCCAAATTGTCTGGGGCATTTGAAGGGGTTCCAGGAGGCAGTGAGGACCAGCATCACTTTTCCCCGCTGGCACCTTTGCTGTGGCAGGAAAAGCTGGACGTTTGTCTTTTTTGCTCCGGAGGTTGCCGAAAGCGAAAACAGGTGCTTTTGAGGATGGAGTCCGCAGGAAAGCAGAGAGGGCCAAATTGTCTGGGGCATTTGAAGAGGTTCCAGGAGACAGTGAGAACCAGCATTACTTTTCCCCGCTGGCACCTTTGCTGTGGCAGCAAAAGCTGGACGTTTGTCTTTTTACCACCGGAGCGCGCCGAAAGTGAAAAAAGGTGCTTTTGAGGATAGAGTCCGCAGGAAAGCAGAGAGGGCCAAATTGTCTGGGGCATTTGAAAGGGTTCCAGGAGGCAATGAGGACCAGCATCACTTTTCCCCGCTGGCACCTTTGCTGTGGCAGCAAAAGCTGGACGTTTGTCTTTTTTGCTCCGGAGGTTGCCGAAAGCGAAACCAGGTGCTTTTGAGGATGGAGTCCGCAGGAAAGCAGAGAGGGCCAAATTGTCTGTGGCATTTGAAGAGGTTCCAGGAGGCAATGAGGACCAGCATCACTTTTCCCCGCTGGCACCTTTGCTGTGGCAGGAAAAGCTGGACGTTTGTCTTTTTTGCTCCGGAGGTTGCCGAAAGCGAAAACAGGTGCTTTTGAGGATGGAGTCCGCAGGAAAGCAGAGAGTGCCAAATTGTCTGGGGCATTTGAAAGGGTTCCAGGAGGCAGTGAGAACCAGCATTACTTTTCCCCGCTGGCACCTTTGCTGTGGCAGCAAAACCTGGACGTTTGTCTTTTTTGCTCCGGAGGTTGCCGAAAGCGAAAACAGGTGCTTTTGAGGATGGAGTCCGCAGGAAAGCAGAGAGGGCCAAATTGTCTGGGGCATTTGAAGGGGTTCCAGGAGGCAGTGAGAACCAGCATCACTTTTCCCCGCTGGCACCTTTGCTGTGGCAGCAAAAGCTGGACGTTTGTCTTTTTTGCTCCTGAGGTTGCCGAAAGCGAAAAAAGGTGCTTTTGAGGATGGAGTCCGCAGGAAAGCAGAGAGGGCCAAATTGTCTGGGGCATTTGAAGAGGTTCCAGGAGGCAATGAGGACCAGCATCACTTTTCCCCGCTGGCACCTTTGCTGTGGCAGCAAAAGCTGGACATTTGTCTTTTTTGCTCCGGAGGCTGCCGAAAGCGAAAAAAGGTGCTTTTGAGGATAGAGTCCGCAGGAAAGCAGAGAGGGCCAAATTGTCTGTGGCATTTGAAAGGGTTCCAGGAGGCAATGAGGACCAGCATCACTTTTCCCCGCTGGCACCTTTGCTGTGGCAGCAAAAGCTGGACGTTTGTCTTTCTTGCTCCGGAGGCTGCCGAAAGCGAAAACAGGTGCTTTTGAGGATGGAGTCCGCAGGAAAGCAGAGAGGGCCAAATTGTCTGGGGCATTTGAAGAGATTCCAGGAGGCAATGAGGACCAGCATTACTTTTCCCCGCTGGCACCTTTGCTGTGGCAGCAAAAGCTGGACGTTTGTCTTTTTTGCTCCGGAGGCTGCCGAAAGCGAAAACAGGTGCTTTTGAGGATGGAGTCCGCAGGAAAGCAGAGAGGGCCAAATTGTCTGTGGCATTTGAAGGGGTTCCAGGAGGCAGTGAGGACTAGCATCACTTTTCCCCGCTGGCACCTTTGCTGTGGCAGCAAAAGCTGGACGTTTGTCTTTCTTGCTCCGGAGGCTGCCGAAAGCGAAAACAGGTGCTTTTGAGGACGGAGTCCGCAGGAAAGCAGAGAGGGCCAAATTGTCTGTGGCATTTGAAAGAGTTCCAGGAGGCAGTGAGAACAAGCATTACTTTTCCCCGCTGGCACCTTTGCTGTGGCAGCAAAAGCTGGACGTTTGTCTTTTTTGCTCCGGAGGATGCCGAAAGCGAAAACAGGTGCTTTTGAGGATGGAGTCCGCAGGAAAGCAGAGAGGGCCAAATTGTCTGGGGCATTTGAAGGGGTTGCAGGAGGCAGTGAGGACCAGCAGCACTTTTCCCCGCTGGCACCTTTGCTATGGCAGCAAAAGCTGGACGTTTGTCTTTTTTGCTCCGGAGGTTGCCGATAGCGAAAACAGGTGCTTTTGAGGACGGAGTCCGCAGGAAAGCAGAGAGGGCCAAATTGTCTGTGGCATTTGAAAGAGTTCCAGGAGGCAGTGAGAACCAGCATTACTTTTCCCCGCTGGCACCTTTGCTGTGGCAGCAAAAGCTGGACGTTTGTCTTTTTTGCTCCGGAGGCTGCCGAAAGCGAAAACAGGTGCTTTTGAGGATGGAGTCCGCAGGAAAGCAGAGAGGGCCAAATTGTCTGGGGCATTTGAAAGGGTTCCAGGAGGCAGTGAGGACCAGCATCACTTTTCCCCGCTGGCACCTTTGCTGTGGCAGCTAAAGCTGGACGTTTGTCTTTTTTGCTCCGGAGGCTGCCGAAAGCGAAAACAGGTGCTTTTGAGGATGGAGTCCGCAGGAAAGCAGAGAGGGCCAAATTGTCTGTGGCATTTGAAGGGGTTCCAGGAGGCAGTGAGGACTAGCATCACTTTTCCCCGCTGGCACCTTTGCTGTGGCAGCAAAAGCTGGACGTTTGTCTTTCTTGCTCCGGAGGCTGCCGAAAGCGAAAACAGGTGCTTTTGAGGACGGAGTCCGCAGGAAAGCAGAGAGGGCCAAATTGTCTGTGGCATTTGAAAGAGTTCCAGGAGGCAGTGAGAACAAGCATTACTTTTCCCCGCTGGCACCTTTGCTGTGGCAGCAAAAGCTGGACGTTTGTCTTTTTTGCTCCGGAGGATGCCGAAAGCGAAAACAGGTGCTTTTGAGGATGGAGTCCGCAGGAAAGCAGAGAGGGCCAAATTGTCTGGGGCATTTGAAGGGGTTGCAGGAGGCAGTGAGGACCAGCATCACTTTTCCCCGCTGGCACCTTTGCTATGGCAGCAAAAGCTGGACGTTTGTCTTTTTTGCTCCGGAGGTTGCCGATAGCGAAAACAGGTGCTTTTGAGGACGGAGTCCGCAGGAAAGCAGAGAGGGCCAAATTGTCTGTGGCATTTGAAAGAGTTCCAGGAGGCAGTGAGAACCAGCATTACTTTTCCCCGCTGGCACCTTTGCTGTGGCAGCAAAAGCTGGACGTTTGTCTTTTTTGCTCCGGAGGCTGCCGAAAGCGAAAACAGGTGCTTTTGAGGATGGAGTCCGCAGGAAAGCAGAGAGGGCCAAATTGTCTGGGGCATTTGAAAGGGTTCCAGGAGGCAGTGAGGACCAGCATCACTTTTCCCCGCTGGCACCTTTGCTGTGGCAGCTAAAGCTGGACGTTTGTCTTTTTTGCTCCGGAGGCTGCCGAAAGCGAAAACAGGTGCTTTTGAGGATGGAGTCCGCAGGAAAGCAGAGAGGGCCAAATTGTCTGTGGCATTTGAAAGGGTTCCAGGAGGCAGTGAGAACCAGCATCACTTTTCCCCGCTGGCACCTTTGCTGTGGCAGCAAAAGCTGGACGTTTGTCTTTTTTGCTCCGGAGGTTGCCGAAAGCGAAAACAGGTGCTTTTGAGGATGGAGTCCGCAGGAAAGCAGAGAGGGCCAAATTGTCTGTGGCATTTGAAAGGGTTCCAGGAGGCAATGAGGACCAGCATCACTTTTCCCCGCTGGCACCTTTGCTGTGGCAGCAAAAGCTGGACGTTTGTCTTTTTTGCTCCGGAGGTTGCCGAAAGCGAAAACAGGTGCTTTTGAGGATGGAGTCCGCAGGAAAGCAGAGAGGGCCAAATTGTCTGGGGCATTTGAAAGGGTTCCAGGAGGCAGTGAGAACCAGCATCACTTTTCCCCGCTGGCACCTTTGCTGTGGCAGCAAAAGCTGGACGTTTGTCTTTTTTGCTTTGGAGGTTGCCGAAAGCGAAAACAGGTGCTTTTGAGGATGGAGTCCGCAGGAAAGCAGAGAGGGCCAAATTGTCTGTGGCATTTGAAAGGGTTCCAGGAGGCAATGAGGACCAGCATCACTTCTCCCCGCTGGCACCTTTGCTGTGACAGCAAAAGCTGGACGTTTGTCTTTTTTGCTACGGAGGCTGCCGAAAACGAAAACAGGTGCTTTTGAGGATGGAGTCCGCAGGAAAGCAGAGAGGGCCAAATTGTCTGGGGCATTTGAAGAGGTTCCAGGAGGCAATGAGGACCAGCATCACTTTTCCCCGCTGGCACCTTTGCTGTGGCAGCAAAAGCTGGACGTTTGTCTTTTTTGCTCCTGAGGTTGCCGAAAGCGAAAACAGGTGCTTTTGAGGATGGAGTCCGCAGGAAAGCAGAGAGGGCCAAATTGTCTGGGGCATTTGAAGGGGTTCCAGGAGGCAGTGAGAACCAGCATTACTTTTCCCCGCTGGCACCTTTGCTGTGGCAGCAAAAGCTGGACGTTTGTCTTTTTACCACCGGAGGGCGCCGAAAGTGAAAAAAGGTGCTTTTGAGGATAGAGTTCGCAGTAAAGCAGAGAGGGCCAAGTTGTCTGTGGCATTTGAAAGAGTTCCAGGAGGCAGTGAGAACCAGCATTACTTTTCTCCTCTGGCACCTTTGCTGTGGCAGCAAAAGCTGGACGTTTGTCTTTTTTCCTCCGGAGGCTGCCGAAAGCGAAAACAGGTGCTTTTGAGGATGGAGTCCACAGGAAAGCAGAGAGGGCCAAATTGTCTGTGGCATTTGAAAGGGTTCCAGGAGGCAGTGAGAACCAGCATTACTTTTCCCCGCTGGCACCTTTGCTGTGGCAGCAAAAGCTGGACGTTTGTCTTATTTGCTCCGGAGGCTGCCGAAAGCGAAAAGAGGTGCTTTTGAGGATGGAGTCCGCAGGAAAGCAGAGAGGGCCAAATTGTCTGGGGCATTTGAAGAGGTTCCAGGAGGCAGTGAGAACCAGCATCACTTTTCCCCGCTGGCACCTTTGCTGTGGCAGCAAAAGCTGGACGTTTGTCTTTTTTGCTCCGGAGGCTGCCGAAAGCGAAAACAGGTACTTTTGAGGATGGAGTCCGCAGGAAAGCAGAGAGGGCCAAATTGTCTGTGGCATTTGAAAGAGTTCCAGGAGGCAGTGAGAACCAGCATCACTTTTCCCCGCTGGCACCTTTGCTGTGGCAGCAAAAGCTGGACGTTTGTCTTTTTTGCTCCGGAGGCTGCCGAAAGCGAAAACAGGTGCTTTTGAGGATGGAGTCCGCAGGAAAGCAGAGAGGGCCAAATTGTCTGTGGCATTTGGAAGGGGTCCAGGAGGCAATGAGGACCAGCATCACTTTTCCCCGCTGGCACCTTTGCTGTGGCAGCAAAAGCTGGACGTTTGTCTTTTTTGCTCCGGAGGCTGCCGAAAACGAAAACAGGTGCTTTTGAGGATGGAGTCCGCAGGAAAGCAGAGAGGGCCAAATTGTCTGTGGCATTTGAAGAGGTTCCAGGAGGCAATGAGGACCAGCATCACTTTTCCCCGCTGGCACCTTTGCTGTGGCAGCAAAAGCTGGACGTTTGTCTTTTTTGCTCCGGAGGCTGCAGAAAACGAAAACAGGTGCTTTTGAGGATAGAGTCCGCAGGAAAGCAGAGAGGGCCAAATTGTCTGGGGCATTTGAAAGGGTTCCAGGAGGCAGTGAGGACCAGCATCACTTTTCCCCGCTGGCACCTTTGCTGTGGCAGCAAAAGCTGGACGTTTGTCTTTTTTGCTCCTAAGGTTGCCGAAAGCGAAAACAGGTGCTTTTGAGGATGGAGTCCGCAGGAAAGCAGAGAGGGCCAAATTGTCTGTGGCATTTGAAAGAGTTTCAGGAGGCAATGAGAACAAGCATTACTTTTCCCCGCTGGCACCTTTGCTGTGGCAGCAAAAGCTGGACGTTTGTCTTTTTTGCTCCTGAGGCTGCCGAAAACGAAAACAGGTGCTTTTGAGGATGGAGTCCGCAGGAAAGCAGACAGGGCCAAATTGTCCTGTGGCATTTGAAAGGGTTCCAGGAGGCAGTGAGAACCAGCATTACTTTTCCCCGCTGGCACCTTTGCTGTGGCAGCAAAAGCTGGACGTTTGTCTTTTTTGCTCCGGAGGTTGCCGAAAGCGAAAACAGGTGCTTTTGAGGATGGAGTCCGCAGGAAAGCAGAGAGGGCCAAATTGTCTGGGGCATTTGAAGGGGTTCCAGGAGGCAGTGAGAACCAGCATCACTTTTCCCCGCTGGCACCTTTGCTGTGGCAGCAAAAGCTGGACGTTTGTCTTTTTTGCTCCGGAGGTTGCAGAAAGTGAAAACAGGTGCTTTTGAGGATGGAGTCCGCAGGAAAGCAGAGAGTGCCAAATTGTATGGGGCATTTGAAAGAGTTCCAGGAGGCAGTGAGAACCAGCATTACTTTTCCCCGCTGGCACCTTTGCTGTGGCAGCAAAAGCTGGACGTTTGTCTTTTTACCACCGGAGGGCGCCGAAAGTGAAAAAAGGTGCTTTTGAGGATAGAGTTCGCAGTAAAGCAGAGAGGGCCAAGTTGTCTGTGGCATTTGAAGAGGTTCCAGGAGGCAATGAGGACCAGCATCACTTTTCCCCGCTGCCACCTTTGCTGTGGCAGCAAAAGCTGGACGTTTGTCTTTTTTGCTCCGGAGGCTGCAGAAAACGAAAACAGGTGCTTTTGAGGATAGAGTCCGCAGGAAAGCAGAGAGGGCCAAATTGTCTGGGGCATTTGAAAGGGTTCCAGGAGACAGTGAGAACCAGCATCACTTTTCCCCGCTGGCACCTTTGCTGTGGCAGCAAAAGCTGGACGTTTGTCTTTTTTGCTCCGGAGGTTGCCGAAAGCGAAAACAGGTGCTTTTGAGGATGGAGTCCGCAGGAAAGCAGAGAGGGCCAAATTGTCTGGGGCATTTGAAAGAGTTTCAGGAGGCAATGAGAACAAGCATTACTTTTCCCCGCTGGCACCTTTGCTGTGGCAGCAAAAGCTGGACGTTTGTCTTTTTTGCTCCGGAGGCTGCCGGAAGCGAAAACAGGTGCTTTTGAGGATGGAGTCCGCAGGAAAGCAGAGAGGGCCAAATTGTCTGTGGCATTTGAAAGGGTTCCAGGAGGCAATGAGGACCAGCATCACTTTTCCCCGCTGGCACCTTTGCTGTGGCAGGAAAAGCTGGACGTTTGTCTTTTTTGCTCCGGAGGTTGCCGAAAGCGAAAACAGGTGCTTTTGAGGACGGAGTCCGCAGGAAAGCAGAGAGGGCCAAATTGTCTGGGGCATTTGAAAGAGTTCCAGGAGGCAGTGAGAACCAGCATTACTTTTCCCCGCTGGCACCTTTGCTGTGGCAGCAAAAGCTGGACGTTTGTCTTTTTTGCTCCGGAGGCTGCCGAAAGCGAAAACAGGTGCTTTTGAGGATGGAGTCCGCAGGAAAGCAGAGAGGGCCAAATTGTCTGGGGAATTTGAAGGGGTTGCAGGAGGCAGTGAGGACCAGCATCACTTTTCCCCGCTGGCACCTTTGCTGTGGCAGGAAAAGCTGGACGTTTGTCTTTTTTGCTCCGGAGGTTGCCGAAAGCGAAAACAGGTGCTTTTGAGGACGGAGTCCGCAGGAAAGCAGAGAGGGCCAAATTGTCTGTGGCATTTGAAAGAGTTCCAGGAGGCAGTGAGAACCAGCATCACTTTTCCCCGCTGGCACCTTTGCTGTGGCAGCAAAAGCTGGACGTTTGTCTTTTTTGCTCCGGAGGCTGCCGAAAGCGAAAACAGGTTCTTTTGAGGATGGAGTCCGCAGGAAAGCAGAGAGGGCCAAATTGTCTGTGGCATTTGAAAGGGTTCCAGGAGGCAATGAGGACCAGCATCACTTTTCCCCGCTGGCACCTTTGCTGTGGCAGCAAAAGCTGGACGTTTGTCTTTCTTGCTCCGGAGGCTGCCGAAAGCGAAAACAGGTGCTTTTGAGGATGGAGTCCGCAGGAAAGCAGAGAGGGCCAAATTGTCTGTGGCATTTGAAAGGGTTCCAGAAGGCAGTGAGAACCAGCATTACTTTTCCCCGCTGGCACCTTTGCTGTGGCAGCAAAAGCTGGACGTTTGTCTTTTTTGCTCCTGAGGTTGCCGAAAGCGAAAACAGGTGCTTTTGAGGATGGAGTCCGCAGGAAAGCAGAGAGGGCCAAATTGTCTGGGGCATTTGAAAGGGTTCCAGGAGGCAGTGAGAACCAGCATTACTTTTCCCCGCTGGCACCTTTGCTGTGGCAGCAAAAGCTGGACGTTTGTCTTTTTTGCTCCGGAGGTTGCCGAAAGCGAAAACAGGTGCTTTTGAGGATGGAGTCCGCAGGAAAGCAGAGAGGGCCAAATTGTCTGGGGCATTTGAAGGGGTTCCAGGAGGCAGTGAGAACCAGCATCACTTTTCCCCGCTGGCACCTTTGCTGTGGCAGCAAAAGCTGGACGTTTGTCTTTTTTGCTCCGGAGGTTGCCGAAAGCGAAAACAGGTGCTTTTGAGGATAGAGTCCGCAGGAAAGCAGAGAGGGCCAAATTGTCTGTGGAATTTGAAGAGGTTCCAGGAGACAGTGAGAACCAGCATTACTTTTCCCCGTTGGCACCTTTGCTGTGGCAGCAAAAGCTGGACGTTTGTCTTTTATACCACCGGAGGGCGCCGAAAGTGAAAAAAGGTGCTTTTGAGGATAGAGTCCGCAGGAAAGCAGAGAGGGCCAAATTGTCTGTGGCATTTGAAAGGGTTCCAGGAGGCAGTGAGAACCAGCACTACTTTTCCCCGCTGGCACCTTTGCTCTGGCAGCAAAAGCTGGACGTTTGTCTTTTTTGCTCCGGAGGTTGCCGAAAGCGAAAACAGGTGCTTTTGAGGATGGAGTCCGCAGGAAAGCAGAGAGGGCCAAATTGTCTGTGGCATTTGAAAGGGTTCCAGGAGGCAATGAGGACCAGCATCACTTTCCCCGCTGGCACCTTTGCTGTGGCAGCAAAAGCTGGACGTTTGTCTTTCTTGCTCCTGAGGTTGCCGAAAGCGAAAAAAGGTGCTTTTGAGGATAGAGTCCGCAGGAAAGCAGAGAGGGCCAAATTGTCTGGGGCATTTGAAAGGGTTCCAGGAGGCAGTGAGAACCAGCATTACTTTTCCCCGCTGGCACCTTTGCTGTGGCAGCAAAAGCTGGACGTTTGTCTTTTTTGCTCCGGAGGTTGCCGAAAGCGAAAACAGGTGCTTTTGAGGATGGAGTCCGCAGGAAAGCAGAGAGGGCCAAATTGTCTGTGGCATTTGAAGAGGTTCCAGGAGGCAATGAGGACCAGCATCACTTTTCCCCGATGGCACCTTTGCTGTGGCAGCAAAAGCTGGACGTTTGTCTTTTTTGCTCGGGAGGCTGCCGAAAGCGAAAACAGGTGCTTTTGAGGATGGAGTCCGCAGGAAAGCAGAGAGGGCCAAATTGTCTGGGGCATTTGAAAGGGTTCCAGGAGGCAGTGAGAACCAGCATTACTTTTCCCCGCTGGCACCTTTGCTGTGGCAGCAAAAGCTGGACGTTTGTCTTTTTTGCTCCGGAGGTTGCCGAAAGCGAAAAACAGGTGCTTTTGAGGATGGAGTCCGCAGGAAAGCAGAGAGGGCCAAATTGTCTGGGGCATTTGAAGGGGTTCCAGGAGGCAGTGAGAACCAGCATCACTTTTCCCCGCTGGCACCTTTGCTGTGGCAGGAAAAGCTGGACGTTTGTCTTTTTTGCTCCTAAGGTTGCCGAAAGCGAAAACAGGTGCTTTTGAGGATGGAGTCCGGCAGGAAAGCAGAGAGGGCCAAATTGTCTGTGGCATTTGAAAGAGTTTCAGGAGGCAATGAGAACAAGCATTACTTTTCCCCGCTGGCACCTTTGCTGTGGCAGCAAAAGCTGGACGTTTGTCTTTTTTGCTCCGGAGGCTACCGAAAGCGAAAACAGGTGCTTTTGAGGATGGAGTCCGCAGGAAAGCAGAGAGGGCCAAATTGTCTGGGGCATTTGAAGGGGTTGCAGGAGGCAGTGAGGACCAGCATCACTTTCCCCGCTGGCACCTTTGCTGTGGCAGCAAAAGCTGGACGTTTGTCTTTTTTGCTCCGGAGGTTGCCGAAAGCGAAAACAGGTGCTTTTGAGGATAGAGTCCGCAGGAAATCAGAGAGGGCCAAATTGTCTGCGGCATTTGAAAGGGTTCCAGGAGTCAGTGAGAACCAGCATTACTTTTCCCCGCTGGCACCTTTGCTGTGGCAGCAAAAGCTGGACGTTTGTCTTTTTAACACCGGAGGGAGCCGAAAGAGAAAAAAGGTGCTTTTGAGGATAGAGTCCGCAGGAAAGCAGAGAGGGCCAAATTGTCTGTGGCATTTGAAAGGGTTCCAGAAGGCAGTGAGAACCAGCATTACTTTTCCCCGCTGGCACCTTTGCTGTGGCAGCAAAAGCTGGACGTTTGTCTTTTTTGCTCCGGAGGCTGCCGAAAGCGAAAACAGGTGCTTTTGAGGATGGAGTCCGCAGGAAAGCAGAGAGGGCCAAATTGTCTGGGGCATTTGAAAGGGTTCCAGGAGGCAGTGAGAACCAGCATTACTTTTCCCCACTGGCACCTTTGCTGTGGCAGCAAAAGCTGGACGTTTGTCTTTTTTGCTCCGGAGGCTGCCGAAAGCGAAAACAGGTGCTTTTGAGGATGGCGTCCGCAGGAAAGCAGAGAGGGCCAAATTGTCTGGGGCATTTGAAGGGGTTTCCAGGAGGCAGTGAGAACCAGCATCACTTTTCCCCGCTGGCACCTTTGCTGTGGCAGGAAAAGCTGGACGTTTGTCTTTTTTGCTCCTGAGGTTGCCGAAAGCGAAAACAGGTGCTTTTGAGGATGGAGTCCGCAGGAAAGCAGAGAGGGCCAAATTGTCTGTGGCATTTGAAAGAGTTTCAGGAGGCAATGAGAACAAGCATTACTTTTCCCCGCTGGCACCTTTGCTGTGGCAGCAAAAGCTGGACGTTTGTCTTTTTTGCTCCGGAGGCTACCGAAAGCGGAAAACAGGTGCTTTTGAGGATGGAGTCCGCAGGAAAGCAGAGAGGGCCAAATTGTCTGGGGCATTTGAAGGGGTTGCAGGAGGCAGTGAGGACCAGCATCACTTTTCCCCGCTGGCACCTTTGCTGTGGCAGCAAAAGCTGGACGTTTGTCTTTTTTGCTCCGGAGGTTGCCGAAAGCGAAAACAGGTGCTTTTGAGGACGGAGTCCGCAGGAAAGCAGAGAGGGCCAAATTGTCTTTGGCATTTGAAAGAGTTCCAGGAGGCAGTGAGAACCAGCATTACTTTTCCCCGCTGGCACCTTTGCTGTGGTAGCAAAAGCTGGACGTTTGTCTTTTTTGCTCCGGAGGCTGCCGAAAGCGAAAACAGGTGCTTTTGAGGATGGAGTCCGCAGGAAAGCAGAGAGGGCCAAATTGTCTGTGGCATTTGAAGGGGTTCCAGGAGGCAGTGAGGACCAGCATCACTTTTCCCCGCTGGCACCTTTGCTGTGGCAGCAAAAGCTGGACGTTTGTCTTTTTTGCTCCGGAGGTTGCCGAAAGCGAAAACAGGTGCTTTTGAGGATGGAGTCCGCAGGAAAGCAGAGAGGGCCAAATTGTCTGTGGAATTTGAAGAGGTTCCAGGAGACAGTGAGAACCAGCATTACTTTTCCCCGTTGGCACCTTTGCTGTGGCAGCAAAAGCTGGACGTTTGTCTTTTATACCACCGGAGGGCGCCGAAAGTGAAAAAAGGTGCTTTTGAGGATAGAGTCCGCAGGAAAGCAGAGAGGGCCAAATTGTCTGTGGCATTTGAAAGGGTTCCAGGAGGCAGTGAGAACCAGCATTACTTTTCCCCGCTGGCACCTTTGCTGTGGCAGCAAAAGCTGGACGTTTGTCTTTTTTGCTCCTGAGGTTGCCGAAAGCGAAAACAGGTGCTTTTGAGGATGGAGTCCGCAGGAAAGCAGAGAGGGCCAAATTGTCTGTGGCATTTGAAGAGGTTCCAGGAGGCAATGCGGAGTAGCATCACTTTTCCCCGCTGGCACATTTGCTGTGGCAGCAAAACCTGGACGTTTGCCTTTTTTGCTCCGGAGGTTGCCGAAAGCGAAAACAGGTGCTTTTGAGGATGGAGTCCGCAGGAAAGCAGAGAGGGCCAAATTGTCTGGGGCATTTGAAGGGGTTCCAGGAGGCAGTGAGAACCAGCATCACTTTTCCCCGCTGGCACCTTTGCTGTGGCAGCAAAAGCTGGACGTTTGTCTTTTTTGCTCCGGAGGCTACCGAAAGCGAAAACAGGTGCTTTTGAGGATGGAGTCCGCAGGAAAGCAGAGAGGGCCAAATTGTCTGGGGCATTTGAAGAGATTCCAGGAGGCAATGAGGACCAGCATTACTTTTCCCCGCTGGCACCTTTGCTGTGGCAGCAAAAGCTGGACGTTTGTCTTTTTTGCTCCGGAGGCTGCCGAAAGCGAAAACAGGTGCTTTTGAGGATGGAGTCCGCAGGAAAGCAGAGAGGGCCAAATTGTCTGGGGCATTTGAAAGAGTTTCAGGAGGCAATGAGAACAAGCATTACTTTTCCCCGCTGGCACCTTTGCTGTGGCAGCAAAAGCTGGACGTTTGTCTTTTTTGCTCCGGAGGCTACCGAAAGCGAAAACAGGTGCTTTTGAGGATGGAGTCCGCAGGAAAGCAGAGAGGGCCAAATTGTCTGGGGCATTTGAAGGGGTTGCAGGAGGCAGTGAGGACCAGCATCACTTTTCCCCGCTGGCACCTTTGCTGTGGCAGCAAAAGCTGGACGTTTGTCTTTTTTGCTCCGGAGGTTGCCGAAAGCGAAAACAGGTGCTTTTGAGGACGGAGTCCGCAGGAAAGCAGAGAGGGCCAAATTGTCTTTGGCATTTGAAAGAGTTCCAGGAGGCAGTGAGAACCAGCATTACTTTTCCCTGCTGGCACCTTTGCTGTGGCAGCAAAAGCTGGACGTTTGTCTTTTATACCACCGGAGGGCGCCGAAAGTGAAAAAAGGTGCTTTTGAGGATAGAGTCCGCAGGAAAGCAGAGAGGGCCAAATTGTCTGTGGCATTTGAAAGGGTTCCAGGAGGCAATGCGGAGTAGCATCACTTTTCCCCGCTGGCACCTTTGCTGTGGCAGCAAAAGCTGGACGTTTGTCTTTTTTGCTCCTGAGGTTGCCGAAAGCGAAAACAGGTGCTTTTGAGGATGGAGTCCGCAGGAAAGCAGAGAGGGCCAAATTGTCTGGGGCATTTGAAGGGGTTCCAGGAGGCAGTGAGGACCAGCATCACTTTTCCCCGCAGGCACCTTTGCTGTGGCAGCAAAAGCTGGACGTTTGTCTTTTTTGCTCCGAAGGTTGCCCAAAGAGAAAACAGGTGCTTTTGAGGATGGAGTCCGCAGGAAAGCAGAGAGGGCCAAATTGTCTGGGGCATTTGAAGGGGTTCCAGGAGGCAGTGAGGACCAGCATCACTTTTCCCCGCAGGCACCTTTGCTGTGGCAGCAAAATCTGGACGTTTGTCTTTTTTGCTCCTGAGGTTGCCGAAAGCGAAAACAGGTGCTTTTGAGGATGGAGTCCGCAGGAAAGCAGAGAGGGCCAAATTGTCTGTGGCATTTGAAAGAGTTCCAGGAGGCAGTGAGAACCAGCATTACTTTTCCCCGCTGGCACCGTTGCTGTGGCAGCAAAAGCTGGACGTTTGTCTTTTTTGCTCCGAAGGTTGCCCAAAGCGAAAACAGGTGCTTTTGAGGATGGAGTTCGCAGGAAAGCAGAGAGGGCCAAATTGTCTGGGGCATTTGAAGGGGTTCCAGGAGGCAGTGAGGACCAGCATCACTTTTCCCCGCAGGCACCTTTGCTGTGGCAGCAAAAGCTGGACGTTTGTCTTTTTTGCTCCGGAGGTTGCCGAAAGCGAAAAAAAGTGCTTTTGAGGATGGAGTCCGCAGGAAAGCAGAGAGGGCCAAATTGTCTGTGGCATTTGAAAGAGTTCCAGGAGGCAGTGAGAACCAGCATTACTGTTCCCCGCTGGCACCTTTGCTGTGGCAGCAAAAGCTGGACGTTTGTCTTTTTACCACCGGAGGCTGCCGAAAGCGAAAACAGGCGCTTTTGAGGATGGAGTCCGCAGGAAAGCAGAGAGGGCCAAATTGTCTGTGGAATTTGAAGAGGTTCCAGGAGACAGTGAGAACCAGCATTACTTTTCCCCGTTGGCACCTTTGCTGTGGCAGCAAAAGCTGGACGTTTGTCTTTTATACCACTGGAGGGCGCCGAAAGCGAAAACAGGTGCTTTTGAGGATGGAGTCCGCAGGAAAGCAGAGAGGGACAAAATGTCTGGGGCATTTGAAAGGGTTCCAGGAGGCAATGAGGACCTGCATCACTTTTCCCCGCTGGCACCTTTGCTGTGGCAGCAAAAGCTGGACGTTTGTCTTTCTTGCTCCGGAGGCTGCCGAAAGCGAAAACAGGTGCTTTTGAGGATGGAGTCCGCAGGAAAGCAGAGAGGGCCAAATTGTCTGGGGCAT
Organism: Vanellus vanellus; assembly: GCF_965231255.1. NCBI lineage: Eukaryota > Metazoa > Chordata > Aves > Charadriiformes > Charadriidae > Vanellus > Vanellus vanellus. The sequence continues at coordinate 124,062 of NW_028128266.1, forward strand.
TTGAAAGGGTTCCAGGAGGCAATGCGGAGTAGCATCACTTTTCCCCGCTGGCACCTTTGCTGTGGCAGCAAAAGCTGGACGTTTGTCTTTTTTGCTCCGGAGGTTGCCGAAAGCGAAAACAGGTGCTTTTGAGGATGGAGTCCGCAGGAAAGCAGAGAGGGCCAAATTGTCTGTGGCATTTGAAGGGGTTGCAGGAGGCAGTGAGAACCAGCATTACTTTTCCCCGCTGGCACCTTTGCTGTGGCAGCAAAAGCTGGACGTTTGTCTTTTTTGCTCCGGAGGTTGCCGAAAGTGAAAACAGGTGCTTTTGAGGATGGAGTCCGCAGGAAAGCAGAGAGGGCCAAATTGTCTGTGGCATTTGAAGGGGTTCCAGGAGGCAGTGAGAAACAGCATTACTGTTCCCCGCTGGCACCTTTGCTGTGGCAGCAAAAGCTGGACGTTTGTCTTTTTACCACCGGAGGCTGCCGAAAGCGAAAACAGGCGCTTTTGAGGATGGAGTCCGCAGGAAAGCAGAGAGGGCCAAATTGTCTGGGGCATTTGAAAGAGTTTCAGGAGGCAATGAGAACAAGCATTACTTTTCCCCGCTGGCACCTTTGCTGTGGCAGCAAAAGCTGGACGTTTGTCTTTTTTGCTCCGGAGGCTACCGAAAGCGAAAACAGGTGCTTTTGAGGATGGAGTCCGCAGGAAAGCAGAGAGGGCCAAATTGTCTGGGGCATTTGAAGGGGTTGCAGGAGGCAGTGAGGACCAGCATCACTTTTCCCCGCTGGCACCTTTGCTGTGGCAGCAAAAGCTGGACGTTTGTCTTTTTTGCTCCGGAGGTTGCCGAAAGCGAAAACAGGTGCTTTTGAGGACGGAGTCCGCAGGAAAGCAGAGAGGGCCAAATTGTCTTTGGCATTTGAAAGAGTTCCAGGAGGCAGTGAGAACCAGCATTACTTTTCCCCGCTGGCACCTTTGCTGTGGCAGCAAAAGCTGGACGTTTGTCTTTTTTGCTCCGGAGGCTGCCGAAAGCGAAAACAGGTGCTTTTGAGGATGGAGTCCGCAGGAAAGCAGAGAGGGCCAAATTGTCTGGGGCATTTGAAGGGGTTCCAGGAGGCAGTGAGGACCAGCATCACTTTTCCCCGCTGGCACCTTTGCTGTGGCAGCAAAAGCTGGACGTTTGTCTTTTTTGCTCCGGAGGCTGCCGAAAGCGAAAAAAAGTGCTTTTGAGGATGGAGTCCGCAGGAAAGCAGAGAGGGCCAAATTGTCTGTGGAATTTGAAGAGGTTCCAGGAGACAGTGAGAACCAGCATTACTTTTCCCCGTTGGCACCTTTGCTGTGGCAGCAAAAGCTGGACGTTTGTCTTTTATACCACCGGAGGGCGCCGAAAGTGAAAAAAGGTGCTTTTGAGGATAGAGTCCGCAGGAAAGCAGAGAGGGCCAAATTGTCTGTGGCATTTGAAAGGGTTCCAGGAGGCAATGCGGAGTAGCATCACTTTTCCCCGCTGGCACCTTTGCTGTGGCAGCAAAAGCTGGACGTTTGTCTTTTTTGCTCCTGAGGTTGCCGAAAGCGAAAACAGGTGCTTTTGAGGATGGAGTCCGCAGGAAAGCAGAGAGGGCCAAATTGTCTGTGGCATTTGAAAGAGTTCCAGGAGGCAGTGAGAACCAGCATTACTTTTCCCCGCTGGCACCGTTGCTGTGGCAGCAAAACCTGGACGTTTGTCTTTTTTGCTCCGAAGGTTGCCCAAAGCGAAAACAGGTGCTTTTGAGGATGGAGTCCGCAGGAAAGCAGAGAGGGCCAAATTGTCTGGGGCATTTGAAGGGGTTCCAGGAGGCAGTGAGGACCAGCATCACGTTTCCCCGCAGGCACCTTTGCTGTGGCAGCAAAAGCTGGACGTTTGTATTTTTTGCTCCGGAGGTTGCCGAAAGCGAAAAAAAGTGCTTTTGAGGATGGAGTCCGCAGGAAAGCAGAGAGGGCCAAATTGTCTGTGGCATTTGAAAGAGTTCCAGGAGGCAGTGAGAACCAGCATTACTGTTCCCCGCTGGCACCTTTGCTGTGGCAGCAAAAGCTGGACGTTTGTCTTTTTACCACCGGAGGCTGCCGAAAGCGAAAACAGGCGCTTTTGAGGATGGAGTCCGCAGGAAAGCAGAGAGGGCCAAATTGTCTGTGGAATTTGAAGAGGTTCCAGGAGACAGTGAGAACCAGCATTACTTTTCCCCGTTGGCACCTTTGCTGTGGCAGCAAAAGCTGGACGTTTGTCTTTTATACCACTGGAGGGCGCCGAACGCGAAAACAGGTGCTTTTGAGGATGGAGTCCGCAGGAAAGCAGAGAGGGCCAAATTGTCTGGGGCATTTGAAAGGGTTCCAGGAGGCAATGCGGAGTAGCATCACTTTTCCCCGCTGGCACCTTTGCTGTGGCAGCAAAAGCTGGACGTTTGTCTTTTTTGCTCCGGAGGTTGCCGAAAGCGAAAACAGGTGCTTTTGAGGATGGAGTCCGCAGGAAAGCAGAGAGGGCCAAATTGTCTGTGGCATTTGAAGGGGTTCCAGGAGGCAGTGAGAACCAGCATTACTTTTCCCCGCTGGCACATTTGCTGTGGCAGCAAAAGCTGGACGTTTGTCTTTTTTGCTCCGGAGGTTGCCGAAAGTGAAAACAGGTGCTTTTGAGGATGGAGTCCGCAGGAAAGCAGAGAGGGCCAAATTGTCTGGGGCATTTGAAGGGGTTCCAGGAGGCAGTGAGGACCAGCATCACTTTTCCCCGCTGGCACCTTTGCTGTGGCAGGAAAAGCTGGACGTTTGTCTTTTTTGCTCAGGAGGTTGCCGAAAGCGAAAACAGGTGCTTTTGAGGACGGAGTCCGCAGGAAAGCAGAGAGGGCCAAATTGTCTGTGGCATTTGAAAGAGTTCCAGGAGGCAGTGAGAACCAGCATTACTTTTCCCCGCTGGCACCTTTGCTGTGGCAGCAAAAGCTGGACGTTTGTCTTTTTTGCTCCTGAGGTTGCCGAAAGCGAAAACAGGTGCTTTTGAGGATGGAGTCCGCAGGAAAGCAGAGAGGGCCAAATTGTCTGGGGCATTTGAAGAGGTTCCAGGAGACAGTGAGAACCAGCATTACTTTTCCCCGCTGGCACCTTTGCTGTGGCAGCAAAAGCTGGACGTTTGTCTTTTTACCACCGGAGTTTGCCGAAAGTGAAAAAAGGTGCTTTTGAGGATAGAGTCCGCAGGAAAGCAGAGAGGGCCAAATTGTCTGGGGCATTTGAAAGGGTTCCAGGAGGCAATGAGGACCAGCATCACTTTTCCCCGCTGGCACCTTTGCTGTGGCAGCAAAAGCTGGACGTTTTTCTTTTTTGCTCCAGAGGTTGCCGAAAGCGAAAACAGGTGCTTTTGAGGATGGAGTCCGCAGGAAAGCAGAGAGGGCCAAATTGTCTGTGGCATTTGAAGAGGTTCAAGGAGGCAATAAGGACCAGCATCACTTTTCCCCGCTGGCACCTTTGCTGTGGCAGGAAAAGCTGGACGTTTGTCTTTTTTGCTCCGGAGGTTGCCGAAAGCGAAAACAGGTGCTTTTGAGGATGGAGTCCGCAGGAAAGCAGAGAGTGCCAAATTGTCTGGGGCATTTGAAAGGGTTCCAGGAGGCAGTGAGAACCAGCATTACTTTTCCCCGCTGGCACCTTTGCTGTGGCAGCAAAACCTGGACGTTTGTCTTTTTTGCTCCGGAGGTTGCCGAAAGCGAAAACAGGTGCTTTTGAGGATGGAGTCCGCAGGAAAGCAGAGAGGGCCAAATTGTCTGGGGCATTTGAAGGGGTTCCAGGAGGCAGTGAGAACCAGCATCACTTTTCCCCGCTGGCACCTTTGCTGTGGCAGCAAAAGCTGGACGTTTGTCTTTTTTGCTCCGGAGGTTGCCGAAAGAGAAAAAAGGTGCTTTTGAGGATGGAGTCCGCAGGAAAGCAGAGAGGGCCAAATTGTCTGGGGCATTTGAGGAGGTTCCAGGAGGCAAGGAGGACCAGCATCACTTTTCCCTGCTGGCACCTTTGCTGTGGCAGCAAAAGCTGGACATTTGTCTTTTTTGCTCCGGAGGCTGCCGAAAGCGAAAAAAGGTGCTTTTGAGGATAGAGTCCGCAGGAAAGCAGAGAGGGCCAAATTGTCTGTGGCATTTGAAAGGGTTCCAGGAGGCAATGAGGACCAGCATCACTTTTCCCCGCTGGCACCTTTGCTGTGGCAGCAAAAGCTGGACGTTTGTCTTTCTTGCTCCGGAGGCTGCCGAAAGCGAAAACAGGTGCTTTTGAGGATGGAGTCCGCAGGAAAGCAGAGAGGGCCAAATTGTCTGGGGCATTTGAAGAGATTCCAGGAGGCAATGAGGACCAGCATTACTTTTCCCCGCTGGCACCTTTGCTGTGGCAGCAAAAGCTGGACGTTTGTCTTTTTTGCTCCGGAGGCTGCCGAAAGCGAAAACAGGTGCTTTTGAGGATGGAGTCCGCAGGAAAGCAGAGAGGGCCAAATTGTCTGGGGCATTTGAAAGAGTTTCAGGAGGCAATGAGAACAAGCATTACTTTTCCCCGCTGGCACCTTTGCTGTGGCAGCAAAAGCTGGACGTTTGTCTTTTTTGCTCCGGAGGCTACCGAAAGCGAAAACAGGTGCTTTTGAGGATGGAGTCCGCAGGAAAGCAGAGAGGGCCAAATTGTCTGGGGCATTTGAAGGGGTTGCAGGAGGCAGTGAGGACCAGCATCACTTTTCCCCGCTGGCACCTTTGCTGTGGCAGCAAAAGCTGGACGTTTGTCTTTTTTGCTCCGGAGGTTGCCGAAAGCGAAAACAGGTGCTTTTGAGGACGGAGTCCGCAGGAAAGCAGAGAGGGCCAAATTGTCTTTGGCATTTGAAAGAGTTCCAGGAGGCAGTGAGAACCAGCATTACTTTTCCCCGCTGGCACCTTTGCTGTGGCAGCAAAAGCTGGACGTTTGTCTTTTATACCACCGGAGGGCGCCGAAAGTGAAAAAAGGTGCTTTTGAGGATAGAGTCCGCAGGAAAGCAGAGAGGGCCAAATTGTCTGTGGCATTTGAAAGGGTTCCAGGAGGCAATGCGGAGTAGCATCACTTTTCCCCGCTGGCACCTTTGCTGTGGCAGCAAAAGCTGGACGTTTGTCTTTTTTGCTCCTGAGGTTGCCGAAAGCGAAAACAGGTGCTTTTGAGGATGGAGTCCGCAGGAAAGCAGAGAGGGCCAAATTGTCTGGGGCATTTGAAGGGGTTCCAGGAGGCAGTGAGGACCAGCATCACTTTTCCCCGCAGGCACCTTTGCTGTGGCAGCAAAAGCTGGACGTTTGTCTTTTTTGCTCCGAAGGTTGCCCAAAGAGAAAACAGGTGCTTTTGAGGATGGAGTCCGCAGGAAAGCAGAGAGGGCCAAATTGTCTGGGGCATTTGAAGGGGTTCCAGGAGGCAGTGAGGACCAGCATCACTTTTCCCCGCAGGCACCTTTGCTGTGGCAGCAAAATCTGGACGTTTGTCTTTTTTGCTCCTGAGGTTGCCGAAAGCGAAAACAGGTGCTTTTGAGGATGGAGTCCGCAGGAAAGCAGAGAGGGCCAAATTGTCTGTGGCATTTGAAAGAGTTCCAGGAGGCAGTGAGAACCAGCATTACTTTTCCCCGCTGGCACCGTTGCTGTGGCAGCAAAACCTGGACGTTTGTCTTTTTTGCTCCGAAGGTTGCCCAAAGCGAAAACAGGTGCTTTTGAGGATGGAGTTCGCAGGAAAGCAGAGAGGGCCAAATTGTCTGGGGCATTTGAAGGGGTTCCAGGAGGCAGTGAGGACCAGCATCACTTTTCCCCGCAGGCACCTTTGCTGTGGCAGCAAAAGCTGGACGTTTGTCTTTTTTGCTCCGGAGGTTGCCGAAAGCGAAAAAAAGTGCTTTTGAGGATGGAGTCCGCAGGAAAGCAGAGAGGGCCAAATTGTCTGTGGCATTTGAAAGAGTTCCAGGAGGCAGTGAGAACCAGCATTACTGTTCCCCGCTGGCACCTTTGCTGTGGCAGCAAAAGCTGGACGTTTGTCTTTTTACCACCGGAGGCTGCCGAAAGCGAAAACAGGCGCTTTTGAGGATGGAGTCCGCAGGAAAGCAGAGAGGGCCAAATTGTCTGTGGAATTTGAAGAGGTTCCAGGAGACAGTGAGAACCAGCATTACTTTTCCCCGTTGGCACCTTTGCTGTGGCAGCAAAAGCTGGACGTTTGTCTTTTATACCACTGGAGGGCGCCGAAAGCGAAAACAGGTGCTTTTGAGGATGGAGTCCGCAGGAAAGCAGAGAGGGACAAAATGTCTGGGGCATTTGAAAGGGTTCCAGGAGGCAATGAGGACCAGCATCACTTTTCCCCGCTGGCACCTTTGCTGTGGCAGCAAAAGCTGGACGTTTGTCTTTCTTGCTCCGGAGGCTGCCGAAAGCGAAAACAGGTGCTTTTGAGGATGGAGTCCGCAGGAAAGCAGAGAGGGCCAAATTGTCTGGGCCATTTGAAGGGGTTCCAGGAGGCAATGCGGAGTAGCATCACTTTTCCCCGCTGGCACCTTTGCTGTGGCAGCAAAAGCTGGACGTTTGTCTTTTTTGCTCCGGAGGTTGCCGAAAGCGAAAACAGGTGCTTTTGAGGATGGAGTCCGCAGGAAAGCAGAGAGGGCCAAATTGTCTGTGGCATTTGAAGGGGTTGCAGGAGGCAGTGAGAACCAGCATTACTTTTCCCCGCTGGCACCTTTGCTGTGGCAGCAAAAGCTGGACGTTTGTCTTTTTTGCTCCGGAGGTTGCCGAAAGTGAAAACAGGTGCTTTTGAGGATGGAGTCCGCAGGAAAGCAGAGAGGGCCAAATTGTCTGTGGCATTTGAAGGGGTTCCAGGAGGCAGTGAGGACCAGCATCACTTTTCCCCGCTGGCACCTTTGCTGTGGCAGGAAAAGCTGGACGTTTGTCTTTTTTGCTCCGGAGGTTGCCGAAAGCGAAAACAGGTGCTTTTGAGGACGGAGTCCGCAGGAAAGCAGAGAGGGCCAAATTGTCTGTGGCATTTGAAAGAGTTCCAGGAGGCAGTGAGAACCAGCATTACTTTTCCCCGCTGGCACCTTTGCTGTGGCAGCAAAAGCTGGACGTTTGTCTTTTTTGCTCCGGAGGTTGCCGAAAGCGAAAACAGGTGCTTTTGAGGATGGAGTCCGCAGGAAAGCAGAGAGGGCCAAATTGTCTGGGGCATTTGAAGAGGTTCCAGGAGACAGTGAGAACCAGCATTACTTTTCCCCGCTGGCACCTTTGCTGTGGCAGCAAAAGCTGGACGTTTGTCTTTTTACCACCGGAGCGCGCCGAAAGCGAAAACAGGTGCTTTTGAGGATAGAGTCCGCAGGAAAGCAGAGAGGGCCAAATTGTCTGGGGCATTTGAAAGGGTTCCAGGAGGCAATGAGGACCAGCATCACTTTTCCCCGCTGGCACCTTTGCTGTGGCAGCAAAAGCTGGACGTTTTTCTTTTTTGCTCCGGAGGTTGCCGAAAGCGAAAACAGGTGCTTTTGAGGATGGAGTCCGCAGGAAAGCAGAGAGGGCCAAATTGTCTGTGGCATTTGAAGAGGTTCCAGGAGGCAATGAGGACCAGCATCACTTTTCCCCGCTGGCACCTTTGCTGTGGCAGGAAAAGCTGGACGTTTGTCTTTTTTGCTCCGGAGGTTGCCGAAAGCGAAAACAGGTGCTTTTGAGGATGGAGTCCGCAGGAAAGCAGAGAGTGCCAAATTGTCTGGGGCATTTGAAAGGGTTCCAGGAGGCAGTGAGAACCAGCATTACTTTTCCCCGCTGGCACCTTTGCTGTGGCAGCAAAACCTGGACGTTTGTCTTTTTTGCTCCGGAGGTTGCCGAAAGCGAAAACAGGTGCTTTTGAGGATGGAGTCCGCAGGAAAGCAGAGAGGGCCAAATTGTCTGGGGCATTTGAAGGGGTTCCAGAAGGCAGTGAGAACCAGCATCACTTTTCCCCGCTGGCACCTTTGCTGTGGCAGCAAAAGCTGGACGTTTGTCTTTTTTGCTCCTGAGGTTGCCGAAAGCGAAAAAAGGTGCTTTTGAGGATGGAGTCCGCAGGAAAGCAGAGAGGGCCAAATTGTCTGGGGCATTTGAAGAGGTTCCAGCAGGCAATGAGGACCAGCATCACTTTTCCCCGCTGGCACCTTTGCTGTGGCAGCAAAAGCTGGACATTTGTCTTTTTTGCTCCGGAGGCTGCCGAAAGCGAAAAAAGGTGCTTTTGAGGATAGAGTCCGCAGGAAAGCAGAGAGGGCCAAATTGTCTGTGGCATTTGAAAGGGTTCCAGGAGGCAATGAGGACCAGCATCACTTTTCCCCGCTGGCACCTTTGCTGTTGCAGCAAAAGCTGGACGTTTGTCTTTCTTGCTCCGGAGGCTGCCGAAAGCGAAAACAGGTGCTTTTGAGGATGGAGTCCGCAGGAAAGCAGAGAGGGCCAAATTGTCTGGGGCATTTGAAGAGATTCCAGGAGGCAATGAGGACCAGCATTACTTTTCCCCGCTGGCACCTTTGCTGTGGCAGCAAAAGCTGGACGTTTGTCTTTTTTGCTCCGGAGGTTGCCGAAAGCGAAAACAGGTGCTTTTGAGGATGGAGTCCGCAGGAAAGCAGAGAGGGCCAAATTGTCTGTGGCATTTGAAGGGGTTCCAGGAGGCAGTGAGGACTAGCATCACTTTTCCCCGCTGGCACCTTTGCTGTGGCAGCAAAAGCTGGACGTTTGTCTTTCTTGCTTCGGAGGCTGCCGAAAGCGAAAACAGGTGCTTTTGAGGATGGAGTCCGCAGGAAAGCAGAGAGGGCCAAATTGTCTGTGGCATTTGAAAGAGTTCCAGGAGGCAGTGAGAACCAGCATTACTTTTCCCCGCTGGCACCTTTGCTGTGGCAGCAAAAGCTGGACGTTTGTCTTTTTTGCTCCGGAGGTTGCCGATAGCGAAAACAGGTGCTTTTGAGGACGGAGTCCGCAGGAAAGCAGAGAGGGCCAAATTGTCTGTGGCATTTGAAAGAGTTCCAGGAGGCAGTGAGAACCAGCATTACTTTTCCCCGCTGGCACCTTTGCTGTGGCAGCAAAAGCTGGACGTTTGTCTTTTTTGCTCCGGAGGCTGCCGAAAGCGAAAACAGGTGCTTTTGAGGATGGAGTCCGCAGGAAAGCAGAGAGGGCCAAATTGTCTGGGGCATTTGAAAGGGTTCCAGGAGGCAATGCGGAGTAGCATCACTTTTCCCCGCTGGCACCTTTGCTGTGGCAGCAAAAGCTGGACGTTTGTCTTTTTTGCTCCGGAGGTTGCCGAAAGCGAAAACAGGTGCTTTTGAGGATGGAGTCCGCAGGAAAGCAGAGAGGGCCAAATTGTCTGTGGCATTTGAAGGGGTTCCAGGAGGCAGTGAGAACCAGCATTACTTTTCCCCGCTGGCACCTTTGCTGTGGCAGGAAAAGCTGGACGTTTGTCTTTTTTGCTCCGGAGGTTGCCGAAAGCGAAAACAGGTGCTTTTGAGGACGGAGTCCGCAGGAAAGCAGAGAGGGCCAAATTGTCTGTGGCATTTGAAAGAGTTCCAGGAGGCAGTGAGAACCAGCATTACTTTTCCCCGCTGGCACCTTTGCTGTGGCAGCAAAAGCTGGACGTTTGTCTTTTTTGCTCCGGAGGTTGCCGAAAGCGAAAAAAGGTGCTTTTGAGGATGGAGTCCGCAGGAAAGCAGAGAGGGCCAAATTGTCTGGGGCATTTGAAGAGGTTCCAGGAGACAGTGAGAACCAGCATTACTTTTCCCCGCTGGCACCTTTGCTGTGGCAGCAAAAGCTGGACGTTTGTATTTTTACCACCGGAGCGCGCCGAAAGTGAAAAAAGGTGCTTTTGAGGATAGAGTCCGCAGGAAAGCACAGAGGGCCAAATTGTCTGGGGCATTTGAAAGGGTTCCAGGAGGCAATGAGGACCAGCATCACTTTTCCCCGCTGGCACCTTTGCTGTGGCAGCAAAAGCTGGACGTTTTTCTTTTTTGCTCCGGAGGTTGCCGAAAGCGAAAACAGGTGCTTTTGAGGATGGAGTCCGCAGGAAAGCAGAGAGGGCCAAATTGTCTGGGGCATTTGAAAGGGTTCCAGGAGGCAGTGAGAACCAGCATTACTTTTCCCCGCTGGCACCTTTGCTGTGGCAGCAAAAGCTGGACGTTTGTCTTTTTTGCTCCTGAGGTTGCCGAAAGCGAAAAAAGGTGCTTTTGAGGATAGAGTCCGCAGTAAAGCAGAGAGGGCCAAATTGTCTGGGGCATTTGAAAGGATTCCAGGAGCAATGCGGAGTAGCATCACTTTTCCCCGCTGGCACCTTTGCTGTGGCAGCAAAAGCTGGACGTTTGTCTTTTTTGCTCCGGAGGTTGCCGAAAGCGAAAACAGGTGCTTTTGAGGATGGAGTCCGCAGGAAAGCAGAGAGGGCCAAATTGTCTGGGGCATTTGAAGAGGTTCCAGGAGGCAATGCGGAGTAGCATCACTTTTCCCCGCTGGCACCTTTGCTGTGGCAGCAAAAGCTGGACGTTTGTCTTTTTTGCTCCGGAGGTTGCCGAAAGCGAAAACAGGTGCTTTTGAGGATGGAGTCCGCAGGAAAGCAGAGAGGGCCAAATTGTCTGTGGCATTTGAAGGGGTTCCAGGAGGCAGTGAGAACCAGCATTACTTTTCCCCGCTGGCACCTTTGCTGTGGCAGCAAAAGCTGGACGTTTGTCTTTTTTGCTCCGGAGGTTGCCGAAAGTGAAAACAGGTGCTTTTGAGGATGGAGTCCGCAGGAAAGCAGAGAGGGCCAAATTGTCTGGGGCATTTGAAGGGGTTCCAGGAGGCAGTGAGGACCAGCATCACTTTTCCCCGCTGGCACCTTTGCTGTGGCAGCAAAAGCTGGACGTTTGTCTTTTTTGCTCCAGAGGTTGCCGAAAGCGAAAACAGGTGCTTTTGAGGATGGAGTCCGCAGGAAAGCAGAGAGGGCCAAATTGTCTGTGGCATTTGAAGAGGTTCCAGGAGGCAATGAGGACCAGCATCACTTTTCCCCGCTGGCACCTTTGCTGTGGCAGGAAAAGCTGGACGTTTGTCTTTTTTGCTCCGGAGGTTGCCGAAAGCGAAAACAGGTGCTTTTGAGGATGGAGTCCGCAGGAAAGCAGAGAGTGCCAAATTGTCTGTGGCATTTGAAAGGGTTCCAGGAGGCAGTGAGAACCAGCATTACTTTTCCCCGCTGGCACCTTTGCTGTGGCAGCAAAACCTGGACGTTTGTCTTTTTTGCTCCGGAGGTTGCCGAAAGCGAAAACAGGTGCTTTTGAGGATGGAGTCCGCAGGAAAGCAGAGAGGGCCAAATTGTCTGGGGCATTTGAAGGGGTTCCAGGAGGCAGTGAGAACCAGCATCACTTTTCCCCGCTGGCACCTTTGCTGTGGCAGCAAAAGCTGGACGTTTGTCTTTTTTGCTCCGGAGGCTGCTGAAAGCGAAAACAGGTGCTTTTGAGGATGGAGTCCGCAGGAAAGCAGAGAGGGCCAAATTGTCTGGGGCATTTGAAAGGGTTCCAGGAGGCAATGAGGACCAGCATCACTTTTCCCCGCTGGCACCTTTGCTGTGGCAGCAAAAGCTGGACGTTTGTCTTTCTTGCTCCGGAGGCTGCCGAAAGCGAAAACAGGTGCTTTTGAGGATGGAGTCCGCAGGAAAGCAGAGAGGGCCAAATTGTCTGGGGCATTTGAAGAGATTCCAGGAGGCAATGAGGACCAGCATTACTTTTCCCCGCTGGCACCTTTGCTGTGGCAGCAAAAGCTGGACGTTTGTCTTTTTTGCTCCGGAGGCTGCCGAAAGCGAAAACAGGTGCTTTTGAGGATGGAGTCCGCAGGAAAGCAGAGAGGGCCAAATTGTCTGTGGCATTTGAAGGGGTTCCAGGAGGCAGTGAGGACTAGCATCACTTTTCCCCGATGGCACCTTTGCTGTGGCAGGAAAAGCTGGACGTTTGTCTTTTTTGCTCCGGAGGTTGCCGAAAGCGAAAACAGGTGCTTTTGAGGACGGAGTCCGCAGGAAAGCAGAGAGGGCCAAATTGTCTGTGGCATTTGAAAGAGTTCCAGGAGGCAGTGAGAACAAGCATTACTTTTCCCCGCTGGCACCTTTGTTGGTGCAGCAAAAGCTGGACGTTTGTCTTTTTTGCTCCGGAGGATGCCGAAAGCGAAAACAGGTGCTTTTGAGGATGGAGTCCGCAGGAAAGCAGAGAGGGCCAAATTGTCTGTGGCATTTGAAGAGGTTCCAGGAGGCAATGAGGACCAGCATTACTTTTCCCCGCTGGCACCTTTGCTGTGGCAGCAAAAGCTGGACGTTTGTCTTTTTTGCTCCGGAGGCTGCCGAAAGCGAAAACAGGTGCTTTTGAGGATGGAGTCCGCAGGAAAGCTTAGAGGGCCAAATTGTCTGGGGCATTTGAAGGGGTTCCAGGAGGCAGTGAGAACCAGCATCACTTTTCCCCGCTGGCAACTTTGCTGTGGCAGGAAAAGCTGGACGTTTGTCTTTTTTGCTCCGGAGGCTGCCGAAAGCGAAAACAGGTGCTTTTGAGGATGGAGTCCGCAGGAAAGCAGAGAGGGCCAAATTGTCTGTGGCATTTGAAAGAGTTTCAGGAGGCAATGAGAACCAGCATTACTTTTCCCCGCTGGCACCTTTGCTGTGGCAGCAAAAGCTGGACGTTTGTCTTTTTTATTCCGGAGGTTGCCGAAAGCGGAAAATAATTTGCTTTTGAGGATGGAGTCCGCAGGAAAGCAGAGAGGGCCAAATTGTCTATGGCATTTGAAGAGGTTCCAGGAGGCAATGAGGACCAGCATCACTTTTCCCCGCTGGCACCTTTGCTGTGGCAGCAAAAGCTGGACGTTTGTCTTTTTTGCTCCGGAGGCTGCCGAAAGCGAAAAAAGGTGCTTTTGAGGATGGAGTTCGCAGGAAAGCAGAGAGGGCCAAATTGTCTGTGGCATTTGAAAGAGTTCCAGGAGGCAGTGAGAACCAGCATTACTGTTCCCCGCTGGCACCTTTGCTGTGGCAGCAAAAGCTGGACGTTTGTCTTTTTACCACCGGAGGCTGCCGAAAGCGAAAACAGGCGCTTTTGAGGATGGAGTCCGCAGGAAAGCAGAGAGGGCCAAATTGTCTGTGGCATTTGAAGAGGTTCCAGGAGACAGTGAGAACCAGCATTACTTTTCACCGTTGGCACCTTTGCTGTGGCAGCAAAAGCTGGACGTTTGTCTTTTTAACACCTGAGGGCGCCGAAAGTGAAAAAAGGTGCTTTTGAGGATAGAGTCCGCAGGAAAGCAGAGAGGGCCAAATTGTCTGGGGCATTTGAAGGGGTTCCAGGAGGCAATGAGGACCAGCATCACTTTTCCCCGCTGGCACCTTTGCTGTGCCAGCAAAAGCTGGACGTTTGTCTTTTTTGCTCCTGAGGCTGCCGAAAGCGAAAACAGGTGCTTTTGAGGATGGAGTCCGCAGGAAAGCAGAGAGGGCCAAATTGTCTGGGGCATTTGAAGAGGTTCCAGGTGGCAATGAGGACCAGCATCACTTTTCCCCGCTGGCACCTTTGCTGTGGCAGCAAAAGCTGGACGTTTGTCTTTTTTGCTCCGGAGGCTGCCGAAAGCGAAAACAGGTGCTTTTGAGGATGGAGTCCGCAGGAAAGCAGAGAGGGCCAAATTGTCTGGGGCATTTGAAGGGGTTCCAGGAGGCAGTGAGAACCAGCATTACTTTTCCCCGCTGGCACCTTTGCTGTGGCAGCAAAAGCTGGATGTTTGTCTTTTTTGCTCCGGAGGTTGCCGAAAGCGAAAACAGGTGCTTTTGAGGATGGAGTCCGCAGGAAAGCAGAGAGGGCCAAATTGTCTGGGGCATTTGAAGGGGTTCCATGAGGCATTGAGGACCAGCATCACTTTTCCCCGCTGGCACCTTTGCTGTGGCAGCAAAAGCTGGACGTTTGTCTTTTTTGCTCCTGAGGTTGCCGAAAGCGAAAAAAAGTGCTTTTGAGGATGGAGTCCGCAGGAAAGCAGAGAGGGCCAAATTGTCTGGGGCATTTGAAAGAGTTCCAGGAGGCAGTGAGAACCAGCATTACTTTTCCCCGCTGGCACCTTTGCTGTGGCAGCAAAAGCTGGACGTTTGTTTTTTACCACCGGAGGCTGCCGAAAGCGAAAACAGGCGCTTTTGAGGATGGAGTCCGCAGGAAAGCAGAGAGGGCCAAATTGTCTGTGGCATTTGAAGAGGTTCCAGGAGACAGTGAGAACCAGCATTACTTTTCACCGTTGGCACCTTTGCTGTGGCAGCAAAAGCTGGACGTTTGTTTTTTACCACCGGAGGCTGCCGAAAGCGAAAACAGGTGCTTTTGAGGATGGAGTCCGCAGGAAAGCAGAGAGGGCCAAATTGTCTGGGGCATTTGAAAGGGTTCCAGGAGGCAATGAGGACCAGCATCACTTTTCCCCGCTGGCACCTTTGCTGTGGCAGCAAAAGCTGGACGTTTGTCTTTCTTGCTCCGGAGGATGCCGAAAGCAAAAACAGGTGCTTTTGAGGATGGAGTCCGCAGGAAAGCAGAGAGGGCCAAATTGTCTGGGGCATTTGAAAGGGTTCCAGGAGGCAGTGAGAACCAGCATTACTTTTCCCCGCTGGCATCTTTGCTGTGGCAGCAAAAGCTGGACGTTTGTCTTTTTTGCTCCGGAGGTTGCCGAAAGCGAAAACAGGTGCTTTTGAGGATGGAGTCCGCAGGAAAGCAGAGAGGGCCAAATTGTCTGGGGCATTTGAAGAGGTTCCAGGAGGCAGTGAGGACCAGCATCACTTTTCCCCGCTGGCACCTTTGCTGTGGCAGCAAAACCTGGACGTTTGTCTTTTTTGCTCCGGAGGTTGCCGAAAGCGAAAACAGGTGCTTTTGAGGATAGAGTCTGCAGGAAAGCAGAGAGGGCCAAATTGTCTGCGGCATTTGAAAGGGTTCCAGGAGGCAGTGAGAACCAGCATTACTTTTCCCCGCTGGCACCTTTGCTGTGGCAGCAAAAGCTGGACGTTTGTCTTTTTTGCTCCGGAGGCTGCCGAAAGCGAAAACAGGTGCTTTTGAGGATGGAGTCCGCAGGAAAGCAGAGAGGGCCAAACTGTCTAGGGCATTTGAAGGGGTTCCAGGAGGCAGTGAGGACCAGCATCACTTTTCCCCTCTGGCACCTTTGCTGTGGCAGGAAAAGCTGGACGTTTGTCTTTTTTGCTCCGGAGGTTGCCGAAAGTGAAAACAGGTGCTTTTGAGGATGGAGTCCGCAGGAAAGCAGAGAGGGCCAAATTGTCTGGGGCATTTGAAGAGGTTCCAGGAGGCAATGCAGAGTAGCATCACTTTTCCCCGCTGGCACCTTTGCTGTGGCAGCAAAAGCTGGACGTTTGTCTTTTTTGCTCCTGAGGTTGCCGAAAGCGAAAACAGGTGCTTTTGAGGATGGAGTCCGCAGGAAAGCAGAGAGGGCCAAACTGTCTGGGGCATTTGAAGGGGTTCCAGGAGGCAGTGAGGACCAGCATCACTTTTCCCCGCTGGCACCTTTGCTGTGGCAGCAAAAGCTGGACGTTTGTCTTTTTTGCTCCGGAGGTTGCCGAAAGCGAAAACAGGTGCTTTTGAGGATGGAGTCCGCAGGAAAGCAGAGAGGGCCAAATTGTCTGGGGCATTTGAAGGGGTTCCAGGAGGCAGTGAGGACCAGCATCACTTTTCCCCGCTGGCACCTTTGCTGTGGCAGCAAAAGCTGGACGTTTGTCTTTTTTGCTCCGGAGGCTGCCAAAATCGAAAACAGGTGCTTTTGAGGATGGAGTCCGCAGGAAAGCAGAGAGGGCCAAATTGTCTGGGGCATTTGAAGGGGTTCCAGGAGGCAGTGAGGACCAGCATCACTTTTCCCCGCTGGCACCTTTGCTGTGGCAGCAAAAGCTGGACGTTTGTCTTTTTTGCTCCGGAGGCTGCCGAAAGCGAAAACAGGTGCTTTTGAGGATGGAGTCTGCAGTAAAGCAGAGAGGGCCAAATTGTCTGGGGCATTTGAAGGGGTTGCAGGAGGCAGTGAGGACCAGCATCACTTTTCCCCGCTGGCACCTTTGCTGTGGCAGCAAAAGCTGGACGTTTGTCTTTTTTGCTCCGGAGGTTGCCGAAAGCGAAAAAAAGTGCTTTTGAGGATGGAGTCCGCAGGAAAGCAGAGAGGGCCAAATTGTCTGTGGCATTTGAAAGAGTTCCAGGAGGCAGTGAGAACCAGCATTACTTTTCCCCGCTGGCACCTTTGCTGTGGCAGCAAAAGCTGGACGTTTTTTTTCTTTTCTTGCCTCGTTGCCGAAAGCGGAAAAAAGTGCTTTTGAGGATGGAGTCCGCAGGAAAGCAGAGAGGGCCAAATTGTCTATGGCATTTGAAGAGGTTCCAGGAGGCAATGAGGACCAGCATCACTTTTCCCCCCTGGCACCTTTGCTGTGGCAGCAAAAGCTGGACATTTGTCTTTTTTGCTCCGGAGGCTGCCGAAAGCGAAAACAGGTGCTTTTGAGGATGGAGTTCGCAGGAAAGCAGAGAGGGCCAAATTGTCTGTGGCATTTGAAAGAGTTCCAGGAGGCAGTGAGAACCAGCATTACTGTTCCCCGCTGGCACCTTTGCTGTGGCAGCAAAAGCTGGACGTTTGTCTTTTTACCACCGGAGGGCGCCGAAAGAGAAAAAAGGTGCTTTTGAGGATAGAGTCCGCAGGAAAGCAGAGAGGGCCAAATTGTCTGTGGCATTTGAAGAGGTTCCAGGAGGCAGTGAGAACCAGCATTACTTTTCCCCGCTGGCACCTTTGCTGTGGCAGCAAAAGCTGGACGTTTGTCTTTTTTGCTCCGGAGGCTGCCGAAAGCGAAAACAGGTGCTTTTGAAGATGGAGTCCGCAGGAAAGCAGAGAGGGCCAAATTGTCTGTGGCATTTGAAAGGGTTCCAGGAGGCAGTGAGAACCAGCATTACTTTTCCCCGCTGGCACCTTTGCTGTGGCAGCAAAAGCTGGACGTTTGTCTTTTTTGCTCCTGAGGTTGCCGAAAGCGAAAAAAGGTGCTTTTGAGGATGGAGTCCGCAGGAAAGCAGAGAGGGCCAAATTGTCTGTGGCATTTGAAGAGGTTCCAGGAGGCAATGAGGACCAGCATCACTTTTCCCCGCTGGCACCTTTGCTGTGGCAGCAAAAGCTGGACATTTGTCTTTTTTGCTCCGGAGGTTGCCGAAAGTGAAAAAAGGTGCTTTTGAGGATAGAGTCCGCAGGAAAGCAGAGAGGGCCAAATTGTCTGTGGCATTTGAAAGGGTTCCAGGAGGCAATGAGGACCAGCATCACTTTTCCCCGCTGGCACCTTTGCTGTGGCAGCAAAAGCTGGACGTTTGTCTTTTTTGCTCCTGAGGCTGCCGAAAGCGAAAACAGGTGCTTTTGAGGATGGAGTCCGCAGGAAAGCAGAGAGGGCCAAATTGTCTTGGGCATTTGAAGAGGTTCCAGGAGTCAATGAGGACCAGCATCACTTTTCCCCGCTGGCACCTTTGCTGTGGCAGCAAAAGCTGGACGTTTGTCTTTTTTGCTCCGGAGGCTGCCGGAAGCGAAAACAGGTGCTTTTGAGGATGGAGTCCGCAGGAAAGCAGAGAGGGCCAAATTGTCTGGGGCATTTGAAGGGGTTCCAGGAGGCAGTGAGAACCAGCATTACTTTTCCCCGCTGGCACCTTTGCTGTGGCAGCAAAAGCTGGACGTTTGTCTTTTTTGCTCCGGAGGCTGCCGAAAGCGAAAACAGGTGCTTTTGAGGATGGAGTACGCAGGAAAGCAGAGAGGGCCAAATTGTCTGGGGCATTTGAAGGGGTTCCAGGAGGCAGTGAGGACCAGCATCACTTTTCCCCGCTGGCACCTTTGCTGTGGCAGCAAAAGCTGGACGTTTGTCTTTTTTGCTCCTGAGGTTGCCGAAAGCGAAAAAAAGTGCTTTTGAGGATGGAGTCCGCAGGAAAGCAGAGAGGGCCAAATTGTCTGGGGCATTTGAAAGAGTTCCAGGAGGCAGTGAGAACCAGCATTACTTTTCCCCGCTGGCACCTTTGCTGTGGCAGGAAAAGCTGGACGTTTGTCTTTTTTACTCCGGAGGTTGCCGAAAGCGGAAAAAAGTTGCTTTTGAGGATGGAGTCCGCAGGAAAGCAGAGAGGGCCAAATTGTCTATGGCATTTGAAGAGGTTCCAGGAGGCAATGAGGACCAGCATCACTTTTCCCCGCTGGCACCTTTGCTGTGGCAGCAAAAGCTGGACGTTTGTCTTTTTTGCTCCGGAGGCTGCCGAAAGCGAAAACAGGTGCTTTTGAGGATGGAGTTCGCAGGAAAGCAGAGAGGGCCAAATTGTCTGTGGCATTTGAAAGAGTTCCAGGAGGCAGTGAGAACCAGCATTACTTTTCCCCGCTGGCACCTTTGCTGTGGCAGCAAAAGCTGGACGTTTGTTTTTTACCACCGGAGGCTGCCGAAAGCGAAAACAGGCGCTTTTGAGGATGGAGTCCGCAGGAAAGCAGAGAGGGCCAAATTGTCTGTGGCATTTGAAGAGGTTCCAGGAGACAGTGAGAACCAGCATTACTTTTCACCGTTGGCACCTTTGCTGTGGCAGCAAAAGCTGGACGTTTGTTTTTTACCACCGGAGGCTGCCGAAAGCGAAAACAGGTGCTTTTGAGGATGGAGTCCGCAGGAAAGCAGAGAGGGCCAAATTGTCTGGGGCATTTGAAAGGGTTTCAGGAGGCAATGAGGACCAGCATCACTTTTCCCCGCTGGCACCTTTGCTGTGGCAGCAAAAGCTGGACGTTTGTCTTTCTTGCTCCGGAGGATGCCGAAAGCGAAAACAGGTGCTTTTGAGGATGGAGTCCGCAGGAAAGCAGAGAGGGCCAAATTGTCTGGGGCATTTGAAAGGGTTCCAGGAGGCAGTGAGAACCAGCATTACTTTTCCCCGCTGGCACCTTTGCTGTGGCAGCAAAAGCTGGACGTTTGTCTTTTTTGCTCCTGAGGTTGCCGAAAGCGAAAACAGGTGCTTTTGAGGATGGAGTCCGCAGGAAAGCAGAGAGGGCCAAATTGTCTGGGGCATTTGAAGAGGTTCCAGGAGGCAATGAGGACCAGCATCACTTTTCCCCGCTGGCACCTTTGCTGTGGCAGCAAAAGCTGGACGTTTGTCTTTTTTGCTCCGGAGGCTGCCGAAAGCGAAAACAGGTGCTTTTGAGGATAGAGTCCGCAGGAAAGCAGAGAGGGCCAAATTGTCTGCGGCATTTGAAAGGGTTCCAGGAGGCAGTGAGAACCAGCATTACTTTTCCCCGCTGGCACCTTTGCTGTGGCAGCAAAAGCTGGACGTTTGTCTTTTTACCACCGGAGGGCGCCGAAAGAGAAAAAAGGTGCTTTTGAGGATAGAGTCCGCAGGAAAGCAGAGAGGGCCAAATTGTCTGTGGCATTTGAAAGGGTTCCAGGAGGCAGTGAGAACCAGCATTACTTTTCCCCGCTGGCACCTTTGCTGTGGCAGCAAAAGCTGGACGTTTGTCTTTTTTGCTCCGGAGGCTGCCGGAAGCGAAAACAGGTGCTTTTGAGGATGGAGTCCGCAGGAAAGCAGAGAGGGCCAAACTGTCTAGGGCATTTGAAGGGGTTCCAGGAGGCAGTGAGGACCAGCATCACTTTTCCCCGCTGGCACCTTTGCTGTGGCAGGAAAAGCTGGACGTTTGTCTTTTTTGCTCCGGAGGTTGCCGAAAGTGAAAACAGGTGCTTTTGAGGATGGAGTCCGCAGGAAAGCAGAGAGGGCCAAATTGTCTGGGGCATTTGAAGAGGTTCCAGGAGGCAATGCAGAGTAGCATCACTTTTCCCCGCTGGCACCTTTGCTGTGGCAGCAAAACCTGGACGTTTGTCTTTTTTGCTCCGGAGGTTGCCGAAAGCGAAAACAGGTGCTTTTGAGGATGGAGTCCGCAGGAAAGCAGAGAGGGCCAAACTGTCTAGGGCATTTGAAGGGGTTCCAGGAGGCAGTGAGGACCAGCATCACTTTTCCCCGCTGGCACCTTTGCTGTGGCAGGAAAAGCTGGACGTTTGTCTTTTTTGCTCCGGAGGTTGCCGAAAGCGAAAACAGGAGCTTTTGAGGATGGAGTCCGCAGGAAAGCAGAGAGGGCCAAATTGTCTGGGGCATTTGAAGGGGTTCCAGGAGGCAGTGAGAACCAGCATCACTTTTCCCCGCTGGCACCTTTGCTGTGGCAGCAAAAGCTGGACGTTTGTCTTTTTTGCTCCGGAGGCTGCCGAAAGCGAAAACAGGTGCTTTTAAGGATGGAGTCTGCAGTAAAGCAGAGAGGGCCAAATTGTCTGGGGCATTTGAAGGGGTTGCAGGAGGCAGTGAGGACCAGCATCACTTTTCCCCGCTGGCACCTTTGCTGTGGCAGCAAAAGCTGGACGTTTGTCTTTTTTGCTCCGGAGGTTGCCGAAAGCGAAAAAAAGTGCTTTTGAGGATGGAGTCCGCAGGAAAGCAGAGAGGGCCAAATTGTCTGTGGCATTTGAAAGAGTTCCAGGAGGCAGTGAGAACCAGCATTACTTTTCCCCGCTGGCACCTTTGCTGTGGCAGCAAAAGCTGGACGTTTGTCTTTTTTGCTCCGGAGGTTGCCGAAAGCGGAAAAAAGTGCTTTTGAGGATGGAGTCCGCAGGAAAGAAGAGAGGGCCAAATTGTCTATGGCATTTGAAGAGGTTCCAGGAGGCAATGAGGACCAGCATCACTTTTCCCCCCTGGCACCTTTGCTGTGGCAGCAAAAGCTGGACATTTGTCTTTTTTGCTCCGGAGGCTGCCGAAAGCGAAAACAGGTGCTTTTGAGGATGGAGTTCGCAGGAAAGCAGAGAGGGCCAAATTGTCTGTGGCATTTGAAAGAGTTCCAGGAGGCAGTGAGAACCAGCATTACTGTTCCCCGCTGGCACCTTTGCTGTGGCAGCAAAAGCTGGACGTTTGTCTTTTTACCACCGGAGGGCGCCGAAAGAGAAAAAAGGTGCTTTTGAGGATAGAGTCCGCAGGAAAGCAGAGAGGGCCAAATTGTCTGTGGCATTTGAAGGGGTTCCAGGAGGCAGTGAGAACAACCATTACTTTTCCCCGCTGGCACCTTTGCTGTGGCAGCAAAAGCTGGACGTTTGTCTTTTTTGCTCCGGCGGCTGCCGAAAGCGAAAAAAGTTGCTTTTGAGGATAGAGTCCGCAGGAAAGCAGAGAGGGCCAAATTGTTTGTCGCATTTGAAAGGGTTCCAGGAGGCAATGAGGACCAGCATCACTTTTCCCCGCTGGCACCTTTGCTGTGGCAGCAAAAGCTGGACGTTTGTCTTTTTAACACCTGAGGGCGCCGAAAGTGAAAAAAGGTGCTTTTGAGGATAGAGTCCGCAGGAAAGCAGAGAGGGCCAAATTGTCTGGGGCATTTGAAGAGGTTCCAGGAGACAGTGAGAACCAGCATTACTTTTCCCCGCTGGCATCTTTGCTGTGGCAGCAAAAGCTGGACGTTTGTCTTTTTTGCTCCGGAGGCTGCCGAAAGCGAAAACAGGTGCTTTTGAGGATGGAGTCCGCAGGAAAGCAGAGAGGGCCAAATTGTCTGTGGCATTTGAAAGAGTTCCAGGAGGCAGTGAGGACCAGCATCACTTTTCCCCGCTGGCACCTTTGCTGTGGCAGCAAAAGCTGGACGTTTGTCTTTTTTGCTCCGGAGGCTGCCAAAAGCGAAAACAGGTGCTTTTGAGGATGGAGTCCGCAGGAAAGCATAGAGGGCCAAATTGTCTGGGGCATTTGAAGGGGTTCCAGGAGGCAGTGAGGACCAGCATCACTTTTCCCCGCTGGCACCTTTGCTGTGGCAGCAAAAGCTGGACGTTTGTCTTTTTACCACCGGAGGGCGCCGAAAGAGAAAAAAGGTGCTTTTGAGGATAGAGTCCGCAGGAAAGCAGAGAGGGCCAAATTGTCTATGGCATTTGAAGAGGTTCCAGGAGGCAGTGAGAACCAGCATTACTTTTCCCCGCTGGCACCTTTGCTGTGGCAGCAAAAGCTGGACGTTTGTCTTTTTTGCTCCGGAGGCTGCCGAAAGCGAAAACAGGTGCTTTTGAGGATGGAGTCCGCAGGAAAGCAGAGAGGGCCAAATTGTCTGTGGCATTTGAAAGGGTTCCAGGACGCAATGAGGACCAGCATCACTTTTCCCCGCTGGCACCTTTGCTGTGGCAGCAAAAGCTGGACGTTTGTCTTTCTTGCTCCGGAGGCTGCCGAAAGCGAAAACAGGTGCTTTTGAAGATGGAGTCCGCAGGAAAGCAGAGAGGGCCAAATTGTCTGTGGCATTTGAAAGGGTTCCAGGAGGCAGTGAGAACCAGCATTACTTTTCCCCGCTGGCACCTTTGCTGTGGCAGCAAAAGCTGGACGTTTGTCTTTTTTGCTCCTGAGGTTGCCGAAAGCGAAAAAAGGTGCTTTTGAGGATGGAGTCCGCAGGAAAGCAGAGAGGGCCAAATTGTCTGTGGCATTTGAAGAGGTTCCAGGAGGCAATGAGGACCAGCATCACTTTTCCCCGCTGGCACCTTTGCTGTGGCAGCAAAAGCTGGACGTTTGTCTTTTTTGCTCCGGAGGCTGCCGAAAGCGAAAACAGGTGCTTTTGAGGATGGAGTCCGCAGGAAAGCAGAGAGGGCCAAATTGTCTGTGGCATTTGAAAGGGTTCCAGGAGGCAGTGAGAACCAGCATTACTTTTCCCCGCTGGCACCTTTGCTGTGGCAGCAAAAGCTGGACGTTTGTCTTTTTTGCTCCTGAGGTTGCCGAAAGCGAAAAAAGGTGCTTTTGAGGATGGAGTCCGCAGGAAAGCAGAGAGGGCCAAATTGTCTGGGGCATTTGAAGGGGTTCCATGAGGCATTGAGGACCAGCATCACTTTTCCCCGCTGGCACCTTTGCTGTGGCAGCAAAAGCTGGACGTTTGTCTTTTTTGCTCCTGAGGTTGCCGAAAGCGAAAAAAGGTGCTTTTGAGGATGGAGTCCGCAGGAAAGCAGAGAGGGCCAAATTGTCTTGGGCATTTGAAGAGGTTCCAGGAGTCAATGAGGACCAGCATCACTTTTCCCCGCTGGCACCTTTGCTGTGGCAGCAAAAGCTGGACGTTTGTCTTTTTTGCTCCGGAGGCTGCCGGAAGCGAAAACAGGTGCTTTTGAGGATGGAGTCCGCAGGAAAGCAGAGAGGGCCAAATTGTCTGTGGCATTTGAAGGGGTTCCAGGAGGCAGTGAGAACAAGCATTACTTTTCCCCGCTGGCACCTTTGCTGTGGCAGCAAAAGCTGGACGTTTGTCTTTTTTGCTCCGGAGGCTGCCGAAAGCGAAAACAGGTGCTTTTGAGGATGGAGTACGCAGGAAAGCAGAGAGGGCCAAATTGTCTGGGGCATTTGAAGGGGTTCCAGGAGGCAGTGAGGACCAGCATCACTTTTCCCCGCTGGCACCTTTGCTGTGGCAGCAAAAGCTGGACGTTTGTCTTTTTTGCTCCGGAGGTTGCCGAAAGCGAAAAAAAGTGCTTTTGAGGATGGAGTCCGCAGGAAAGCAGAGAGGGCCAAATTGTCTGTGGCATTTGAAAGAGTTCCAGGAGGCAGTGAGAACCAGCATTACTTTTCCCCGCTGGCACCTTTGCTGTGGCAGGAAAAGCTGGACGTTTGTCTTTTTTACTCCGGAGGTTGCCGAAAGCGGAAAAAAGTTGCTTTTGAGGATGGAGTCCGCAGGAAAGCAGAGAGGGCCAAATTGTCTATGGCATTTGAAGAGGTTCCAGGAGGCAATGAGGACCAGCATCACTTTTCCCCGCTGGCACCTTTGCTGTGGCAGCAAAAGCTGGACGTTTGTCTTTTTTGCTCCGGAGGCTGCCGAAAGCGAAAAAATGTGCTTTTGAGGATGGAGTCCGCAGGAAAGCAGAGAGGGCCAAATTGTCTATGGCATTTGAAGAGGTTCCAGGAGGCAAAGAGGACCAGCATCACTTTTCCCCGCTGGCACCTTTGCTGTGGCAGCAAAAGCTGGACATTTGTCTTTTTTGCTCCGGAGGCTGCCGAAAGCGAAAACAGGTGCTTTTGAGGATGGAGTCCGCAGGAAAGCAGAGAGGGCCAAATTGTCTGTGGCATTTGAAAGGGTTCCAGGAGGCACTGAGAACCAGCATTACTGTTCCCCGCTGGCACCTTTGCTGTGGCAGCAAAAGCTGGACGTTTGTCTTTTTACCACCGTAGGGCGCCGAAAGAGAAAAAAGGTGCTTTTGAGGATAGAGTCCGCAGGAAAGCAGAGAGGGCCAAATTGTCTATGGCATTTGAAGAGGTTCCAGGAGGCAGTGAGAACCAGCACTACTTTTCCCCGCTGGCACCTTTGCTGTGGCAGCAAAAGCTGGACGTTTGTCTTCTTTGCTCCGGAGGCTGCCGAAAGAGAAAACAGGTGCTTTTGAGGATGGAGTCCGCAGGAAAGCAGAGAGGGCCAAATTGTCTGTGGCATTTGAAAGGGTTCCAGGAGGCAATGAGGACCAGCATCACTTTTCCCCGCTGGCACCTTTGCTGTGGCAGCAAAAGCTGGACGTTTGTCTTTCTTGCTCCGGAGGCTGCCGAAAGCGAAAACAGGTGCTTTTGAAGATGGAGTCCGCAGGAAAGCAGAGAGGGCCAAATTGTCTGGGGCATTTGAAAGGGTTCCAGGAGGCAGTGAGAACCAGCATTACTTTTCCCCGCTGGCACCTTTGCTGTGGCAGCAAAAGCTGGACGTTTGTCTGTTTTGCTCCGGAGGGCGCCGAAAGTGAAAAAAGGTGCTTTTGAGGATGGAGTCCGCAGGAAAGCAGAGAGGGCCAAATTGTCTGTGGCATTTGAAGAGGTTCCAGGAGGCAATGAGGACCAGCATCACTTTTCCCCGCTGGCACCTTTGCTGTGGCAGCAAAAGCTGGACATATGTCTTTTTTGCTCCGGAGGCTGCCGAAAGCGAAAAAAGGTGCTTTTGAGGATAGAGTCCGCAGGAAAGCAGAGAGGGCCAAATTGTCTGTGGCATTTGAAAGGGTTCCAGGAGGCAATGAGGACCAGCATCACTTTTCCCCGCTGGCACCTTTGCTGTGGCAGCAAAAGCTGGACGTTTGTCTTTCTTGCTCCGGAGGCTGCCGAAAGCGAAAACAGGTGCTTTTGAGGATGGAGTCCGCAGGAAAGCAGAGAGGGCCAAATTGTCTGGGGCATTTGAAGAGGTTCCAGGAGGCAATGAGGACCAGCATCACTTTTCCCCGCTGGCACCTTTGCTGTGGCAGCAAAAGCTGGACGTTTGTCTTTTTTGCTCCGGAGGCTGCCGAAAGCGAAAACAGGTGCTTTTGAGGATAGAGTCCGCAGGAAAGCAGAGAGGGCCAAATTGTCTGGGGCATTTGAAAGGGTTCCAGGAGGCAGTGAGAACCAGCATTACTTTTCCCCGCTGGCACCTTTGCTGTGGCAGCAAAAGCTGGACGTTTGTCTTTTTTGCTCCTGAGGTTGCCAAAAGCGAAAACAGGTGCTATTGAGGATGGAGTCCGCAGGAAAGCAGAGAGTGCCAAATTGTCTGTGGCATTTGAAAGGGTTCCAGGAGGCAGTGAGAACCAGCATTACTTTTCCCCGCTGGCACCTTTGCTGTGGCAGCAAAAGCTGGACGTTTGTCTTTTTTGCTCCTGAGGCTGCCGAACGCGAAAAAAGGTGCTTTTGAGGATAGAGTCCGCAGGAAAGCAGAGAGGGCCAAATTGTCTGTGGCATTTGAAAGGGTTCCAGGAGGCAATGAGGACCAGCATCACTTTTCCCCGCTGGCACCTTTGCTGTGGCAGCAAAAGCTGGACGTTTGTCTTTCTTGCTCCAGAGGCTGCCGAAAGCGAAAACAGGTGCTTTTGAGGATGGAGTCCGCAGGAAAGCAGAGAGGGCCAAATTGTCTGGGGCATTTGAAGAGGTTCCAGGAGACAGTGAGAACCAGCATTACTTTTCCCCGCTGGCACCTTTGCTGTGGCAGGAAAAGCTGGACGTTTGTCTTTTTTGCTCCTGAGGTTGCCGAAAGCGAAAACAGGTGCTTTTGAGGATGGAGTCCGCAGGAAAGCAGAGAGGGCCAAATTGTCTGGGGCATTTAAAGGGGTTCCAGGAGGCAGTGAGAACCAGCATTACTTTTCCCCGCTGGCACCTTTGCTGTGGCAGGAAAAGCTGGACGTTTGTCTTTTTTGCTCCGGAGGTTGCCGAAAGCGAAAACAGGTGCTTTTGAGGATGGAGTCCGCAGGAAAGCAGAGAGGGCCAAATTGTCTGTGGCATTTGAAAGAGTTTCAGGAGGCAATGAGGACCAGCTTCACTTTTCCCCGCTGGCACCTTTGCTGTGGCAGCAAAAGCTGGACGTTTGTCTTTTTTGCTCCGGAGGCTGCCGAAAGCGAAAACAGGTGCTTTTGAGGATGGAGTCCGCAGGAAAGCAGAGAGGGCCAAATTGTCTGTGGCATTTGAAGGGGTTCCAGGAGGCAGTGAGGACCAGCATCACTTTTCCCCGCTGGCACCTTTGCTGTGGCAGGAAAAGCTGGACGTTTGTCTTTTTTGCTCCTGAGGTTGCCGAAAGCGAAAACAGGTGCTTTTGAGGATGGAGTCCGCAGGAAAGCAGAGAGGGCCAAATTGTCTGTGGCATTTGAAAGAGTTTCAGGAGGCAATGAGAACCAGCATTACTTTTCCCCGCTGGCATTTTTGCTGTGGCAGCAAAAGCTGGACGTTTGTCTTTTTTGCTCCGGAGGCTGCCGGAAGAGAAAACAGGTGCTTTTGAGGATGGAGTCCGCAGGAAAGCAGAGAGGTCCAAATTGTCTGTGGCATTTGAAGGGGTTCCAGGAGGCAGTGAGGACCAGCATCACTTTTCCCCGCTGGCACCTTTGCTGTGGCAGCAAAAGCTGGACGTTTGTCTTTCTTGCTCCGGAGGTTGCCGAAAGCGAAAACAGGTGCTTTTGAGGATGGAGTACGCAGGAAAGCAGAGAGGGCCAAATTGTCTGTGGCATTTGAAGGGGTTCCAGGAGGCAGTGAGGACCAGCATCACTTTTCGCCGCTGGCACCTTTGCTGTCGCAGGAAAAGCTGGACGTTTGTCTTTTTTGCTCCGGAGGTTGCCGAAAGCGAAAACAGGTGCTTTTGAGGACGGAGTCCGCAGGAAAGCAGAGAGGGCCAAATTGTCTGTGGCATTTGAAAGAGTTCCAGGAGGCAGTGAGAACAAGCATTACTTTTCCCCGGTGGCACCTTTGCTGTGGCAGCAAAAGCTGGACGTTTGTCTTTTTTGCTCCGGAGGTTGCCGAAAGCGAAAACAGGTGCTTTTGAGGATGGAGTCCGCAGGAAAGCAGAGAGGGCCAAATTGTCTGGGGCATTTGAAGTGGTTCCAGGAGGCAGTGAGGACCAGCATCACTTTTCCCCGCTGGCACCTTTGCTGTGGCAGCAAAAGCTGGACGTTTGTCTTTTTTGCTCCGTAGGTTGCCGAAAGCGAAAAAAAGTGCTTTTGAGGATGGAGTCCGCAGGAAAGCAGAGAGGGCCAAATTGTCTGTGGCATTTGAAAGAGTTCCAGGAGGCAGTGAGAACCAGCATTACTTTTCCCCGCTGGCACCTTTGCTGTGGCAGCAAAAGCTGGACGTTTGTCTTTTTTGCTCCGGAGGTTGCCGAAAGCGGAAAAAAGTGCTGTTGAGGATGGAGTCCGCAGGAAAGCAGAGAGGTCCAAATTGTCTATGGCATTTGAAGAGGTTCCAGGAGGCAATGAGGACCAGCATCACTTTTCCCCGCTGGCACCTTTGCTGTGGCAGCAAAAGCTGGACGTTTGTCTTTTTTGCTCCGGAGGCTGCCGGAAGCGAAAACAGGTGCTTTTGAGGATGGAGTCCGCAGGAAAGCAGAGAGGGCCAAATTGTCTGTGGCATTTGAAAGGGTTCCAGGAGGCAGTGAGAACCAGCATTACTTTTCCCCGCTGGCACCTTTGCTGTGGCAGCAAAAGCTGGACGTTTGTCTTTTTTGCTCCTATGGTTGCCGAAAGCGAAAACAGGTGCTTTTGAGGATGGAGTCCGCAGGAAAGCAGAGAGGGCCAAATTGTCTGGGGCATTTGAAGGGGTTCCAGGAGGCAGTGAGAACCAGCATTACTTTTCCCCGCTGGCACCTTTGCTGTGGCAGCAAAAGCTGGACGTTTGTCTTTTTTGCTCCGGAGGTTGCCGAAAGCGAAAACAGGTGCTTTTGAGGATGGAGTCCGCAGGAAAGCAGAGAGGGCCAAATTGTCTGGGGCATTTGAAGAGGTTCCAGGAGGCAATGAGGACCAGCATCACTTTTCCCCGCTGGCACCTTTGCTGTGGCAGCAAAAGCTGGACATTTGTCTTTTTTGCTCCGGAGGCTGCCGAAAGCGAAAAAAGGTGCTTTTGAGGATGGAGTCCGCAGGAAAGCAGAGAGGGCCAAATTGTCTGTGGCATTTGAAAGGGTTCCAGGAGGCAATGAGGACCAGCATCACTTTTCCCCGCTGGCACCTTTGCTGTGGCAGCAAAAGCTGGACGTTTGTCTTTCTTGCTCCGGAGGCTGCCGAAAGCGAAAACAGGTGCTTTTGAGGATGGAGTCCGCAGGAAAGCAGAGAGGGCCAAATTGTCTGTGGCATTTGAAGAGGTTCCAGGAGGCAATGAGGACCAGCATCACTTTTCCCCGCTGGCACCTTTGCTGTGGCAGGAAAAGCTGGACGTTTGTCTTTTTTGCTCCGGAGGTTGCCGGAAGCGAAAACAGGTGCTTTTGAGGATGGAGTCCGCAGGAAAGCAGAGAGGGCCAAATTGTCTGGGGCATTTGAAGAGGTTCCAGGAGACAGTGAGAACCAGCATTACTTTTCCTTGCTGGCACCTTTGCTGTGGCAGGAAAAGCTGGACGTTTGTCTTTTTTGCTCCGGAGGTTGCCGAAAGCGAAAACAGGTGCTTTTGAGGATGGAGTCCGCAGGAAAGCAGAGAGGGCCAAATTGTCTGGGGCATTTAAAGGTGTTCCAGGAGGCAGTGAGAACCAGCATTACTTTTCCCCGCTGGCACCTTTGCTGTGGCAGCAAAAGCTGGACGTTTGTCTTTTTTGCTCCTGAGGTTGCCGAAAGCGAAAACAGGTGCTTTTGAGGATAGAGTCCGCAGGAAAGCAGAGAGGGCCAAATTGTCTGTGGCATTTGAAAGAGTTTCAGGAGGCAATGAGAACCAGCATTACTTTTCCCCGCTGGCACCTTTGCTGTGGCAGCAAAAGCTGGACGTTTGTCTTTTTTGCTCCGGAGGCTGCCGGAAGCGAAAACAGGTGCTTTTGAGGATGGAGTCCGCAGGAAAGCAGAGAGGGCCAAATTGTCTGTGGCATTTGAAGGGGTTCCAGGAGGCAGTGAGGACCAGCATCACTTTTCCCCGCTGGCACCTTTGCTGTGGCAGCAAAAGCTGGACGTTTGTCTTTTTTGCTCCGGAGGTTGCCGAAAGCGAAAACAGGTGCTTTTGAGGATGGAGTCCGCAGGAAAGCAGAGAGGGCCAAATTGTCTGTGGCATTTGAAAGAGTTTCAGGAGGCAATGAGAACCAGCATTACTTTTCCCCGCTGGCACCTTTGCTGTGGCAGCAAAAGCTGGACATTTGTCTTTTTTGCTCCAGAGGCTGCCGAAAGCGAAAAAAGGTGCTTTTGAGGATAGAGTCCGCAGGAAAGCAGAGAGGGCCAAATTGTCTGTGGCATTTGAAGAGGTTCCAGGAGGCAATGAGGACCAGCATCACTTTTCCCCGCTGGCACCTTTGCTGTGGCAGCAAAAGCTGGACGTTTGTCTTTTTTGCTCCGGAGGTTGCCGAAAGCGAAAACAGGTGCTTTAAGGATGGAGTCCGCAGGAAAGCAGAGAGGGCCAAATTGTCTCGGGCATTTGAAAGGGTTCCAGGAGGCAGTGAGAACCAGCATTACTTTTCCCTGCTGGCACCTTTGCTGTGGCAGCAAAAGCTGGACGTTTGTCTTTTTTGCTCCGGAGGTTGCCGAAAGCGAAAACAGGTGCTTTTGAGGATGGAGTCCGCAGGAAAGCAGAGAGGGCCAAATTGTCTGTGGCATTTGAAGAGGTTCCAGGAGGCAATGAGGACCAGCATCACTTTTCCCCGCTGGCACCTTTGCTGTGGCAGGAAAAGCTGGACGTTTGTCTTTTTTGCTCCGGAGGCTGCCGAAAGCGAAAACAGGTGCTTTTGAGGATGGAGTCCGCAGGAAAGCAGAGAGGGCCAAATTGTCTGGGGCATTTGAAGAGGTTCCAGGAGACAGTGAGAACCAGCATTACTTTTCCCCGCTGGCATCTTTGCTGTGGCAGGAAAAGCTGGACGTTTGTCTTTTTTGCTCCTGAGGTTGCCGAAAGCGAAAACAGGCGCTTTTGAGGATGGAGTCCGCAGGAAAGCAGAGAGTGCCAAATTGTCTGTGGCATTTGAAGTGGTTCCAGGAGGCAGTGAGGACCAGCATCACTTTTCCCCGCTGGCACCTTTGCTGTGGCAGCAAAAGCTGGACGTTTGTCTTTCTTGCTCCGGAGGCTGCCGAAAGCGAAAACAGGTGCTTTTGAAGATGGAGTCCGCAGGAAAGCAGAGAGGGCCAAATTGTCTGTGGCATTTGAAAGGGTTCCAGGAGGCAGTGAGAACCAGCATTACTTTTCCCCGCTGGCACCTTTGCTGTGGCAGCAAAAGCTGGACGTTTGTCTTTTTTGCTCCTGAGGTTGCCGAAAGTGAAAAAAGGTGCTTTTGAGGATGGAGTCCGCAGGAAAGCAGAGAGGGCCAAATTGTCTGGGGCATTTAAAGAGGTTCCAGGAGGCAATGAGGACCAACATCACTTTTCCCCGCTGGCACCTTTGCTGTGGCAGCAAAAGCTGGACATTTGTCTTTTTTGCTCCAGAGGCTGCCGAAAGCGAAAAAAGGTGCTTTTGAGGATAGAGTCCGCAGGAAAGCAGAGAGGGCCAAATTGTCTGTGGCATTTGAAAGGGTTCCAGGAGGCAATGAGGACCAGCATCACTTTTCCCCGCTGGCACCTTTGCTGTGGCAGCAAAAGCTGGACGTTTGTCTTTCTTGCTCCGGAGGCTGCCGAAAGCGAAAACAGGTGCTTTTGAGGATGGAGTCCGCAGGAAAGCAGAGAGGGCCAAATTGTCTGGGGCATTTGAAGAGGTTCCAGGAGGCAATGAGGACCAGCATCACTTTTCCCCGGTGGCACCTTTTCTGTGGCAGCAAAAGCTGGACGTTTGTCTTTTTTGCTCCGGAGGTTGCCGAAAGCGAAAACAGGTGCTTTTGAGGATGGAGTCCGCAGGAAAGCAGAGAGTGCCAAATTGTCTCGGGCATTTGAAAGGGTTCCAGGAGGCAGTGAGAACCAGCATTACTTTTCCCCGCTGGCACCTTTGCTGTGGCAGCAAAAGCTGGACGTTTGTCTTTTTTGCTCCGGAGGTTGCCGAAAGCGAAAACAGGTGCTTTTGAGGATGGAGTCCGCAGGAAAGAAGAGAGGGCCAAATTGTCTGGGGCATTTGAAGGGGTTCCAGGAGGCAGTGAGAACCAGCATCACTTTTCACCGCTGGCACCTTTGCTGTGGCAGCAAAAGCTGGACGTTTGTCTTTTTTGCTCCGGAGGCTGCCGAAAGCGAAAAAAGGTGCTTTTGAGGATGGAGTCCGCAGGAAAGCAGAGAGGGCCAAATTGTCTGGGGCATTTGAAGAGGTTCCAGGAGCCAATGAGGACCAGCATCACTTTTCCCCGCTGGCACCTTTGCTGTGGCAGCAAAAGCTGGACATTTGTCTTTTTTGCTCCGGAGGCTGCCGAAAGCGAAAAAAGGTGCTTTTGAGGATAGAGTCCGCAGGAAAGCAGAGAGGGCCAAATTGTCTGTGGCATTTGAAAGGGTTCCAGGAGGCAATGAGGACCAGCATCACTTTTCCCCGCTGGCACCTTTGCTGTGGCAGCAAAAGCTGGACGTTTGTCTTTCTTGCTCCGGAGGCTGCCGAAAGCGAAAACAAGTGCTTTAAGGATGGAGTCCGCAGGAAAGCAGAGAGGGCCAAATTGTCTCGGGCATTTGAAAGGGTTCCAGGAGGCAGTGAGAACCAGCATTACTTTTCCCTGCTGGCACCTTTGCTGTGGCAGCAAAAGCTGGACGTTTGTCTTTTTTGCTCCGGAGGTTGCTGAAAGCGAAAACAGGTGCTTTTGAGGATGGAGTCCGCAGGAAAGCAGAGAGGGCCAAATTGTCTGGGGCATTTGAAGGGGTTCCAGGAGGCAGTGAGAACCAGCATCACTTTTCCCCGCTGGCACCTTTGCTGTGGCAGCAAAAGCTGGACGTTTGTCTTTTTTGCTCCTGAGGTTGCCGAAAGCGAAAACAGGTGCTTTTGAGGATGGAGTCCGCAGGAAAGCAGAGAGGGCCAAATTGTCTGAGGCATTTGAGGAGGTTCCAGGAGGCAATGAGGACCAGCATCACTTTTCCCCACTGGCACCTTTGCTGTGGCAGCAAAAGCTGGACATTTGTCTTTTTTGCTCCGGAGGCTGCCGAAAGCGAAAAAAGCTGCTTTTGAGGATAGAGTCCGCAGGAAAGCAGAGAGGGCCAAATTGTCTGTGGCATTTGAAAGGGTTCCAGGAGGCAATGAGGACCAGCATCACTTTTCCCAGCTGGCACCTTTGCTGTGGCAGCAAAAGCTGGACGTTTGTCTTTCTTGCTCCGGAGGCTGCCGAAAGCGAAAACAGGTGCTTTTGAGGATGGAGTCCGCAGGAAAGCAGAGAGGGCCAAATTGTCTGGGGCATTTGAAGAGGTTCCAGGAGACAGTGAGAACCAGCATTACTTTTCCCCGCTGGCACCTTTGCTGTGGCAGGAAAAGCTGGACGTTTGTCTTTCTTGCTCCGGAGGCTGCCGAATGCGAAAACAGGTGCTTTTGAAGATGGAGTCCGCAGGAAAGCAGAGAGGGCCAAATTGTCTGGGGCATTTGAAAGGGTTCCAGGAGGCAGTGAGAACCAGCATTACTTTTCCCCGCTGGCACCTTTGCTGTGGCAGCAAAAGCTGGACGATTGTCTTTCTTGCTCCGGAGGCTGCCGAAAGCGAAAACAGGTGCTTTTGAGGATGGAGTCCGCAGGAAAGCAGAGAGGGCCAAATTGTCTGGGGCATTTGAAGAAGTTCCAGGAGGCAATGAGGACCAGCATCACTTTTCCCCGGTGGCACCTTTGCTGTGGCAGCAAAAGCTGGACGTTTGTCTTTTTTGCTCTGGAGGCTGCCGAAAGCGAAAACAGGTGCTTTTGAGGATGGAGTCCGCAGGAAAGCAGAGAGTGCCAAATTGTCTCGGGCATTTGAAAGGGTTCCAGGAGGCAGTGAGAACCAGCATCACTTTTCCCCGCTGGCACCTTTGCTGTGGCAGCAAAAGCTGGACGTTTGTATTTTTTGCTCCGGAGGTTGCCGAAAGCGAAAACAGGTGCTTTTGAGGATGGAGTCCGCAGGAAAGAAGAGAGGGCCAAATTGTCTGGGGCATTTGAAGGGGTTCCAGGAGGCAGTGAGAACCAGCATCACTTTTCCCCGCTGGCACCTTTGCTGTGGCAGCAAAAGCTGGACGTTTGTCTTTTTTGCTCCTGAGGTGTCCGAAAGCGAAAAAAGGTGCTTTTGAGGATGGAGTCCGCAGGAAAGCAGAGAGGGCCAAATTGTCTGGGGCATTTGAAGAGGTTCCAGGAGGCAATGAGGACCAGCATCACTTTTCCCCGCTGGCACCTTTGCTGTGGCAGCAAAAGCTGGACATTTGTCTTTTTTGCTCCGGAGGTTGCCGAAAGCGAAAAAAGGTGATTTTGAGGATAGAGTCCGCAGGAAAGCAGAGAGGGCCAAATTGTCTGTGGCATTTGAAAGGGTTCCAGGAGGCAATGAGGACCAGCATCACTTTTCCCCGCTGGCACCTTTGCTGTGGCAGCAAAAGTTGGACGTTTGTCTTTCTTGCTCCGGAGGCTGCCGAAAGCGAAAACAGGTGCTTTTGAGGATGGAGTCCGCAGGAAAGCAGAGAGGGCCAAATTGTCTGGGGCATTTGAAGAGGTTCCAGGAGGCAATGAGGACCAGCATCACTTTTCCCCGCTGGCACCTTTGCTGTGGCAGCAAAAGCTGGACGTTTGTCTTTTTTGCTCCGGAGGCTGCCGAAAGCGAAAACAGGTGCTTTTGAGGATGGAGTCCGCAGGAAAGCAGAGAGGGCCAAATTGTCTGGGGCATTTGAAGAGGTTCCAGGAGGCAGTGAGAACCAGCATTACTTTTCCCCGCTGGCACCTTTGCTGTGGCAGGAAAAGCTGGACGTTTGTCTTTTTTGCTCCTGAGGTTGCCGAAAGCGAAAACAGGTGCTTTTGAGGATGGAGTCCGCAGGAAAGCAGAGAGTGCCAAATTGTCTGGGGCATTTGAAAGGGTTCCAGGAGGCAGTGAGAACCAGCATTACTTTTCCCCGCTGGCACCTTTGCTGTGGCAGCAAAAGCTGGACGTTTGTCTTTTTTGCTCCGGAGGTTGCCGAAAGCGAAAACAGGTGCTTTTGAGGATGGAGTCCGCAGGAAAGCAGAGAGGGCCAAATTGTCTGGGGCATTTAAAGGGGTTCCAGGAGGCAGTGAGAACCAGCATTACTTTTCCCCGCTGGCACCTTTGCTGTGGCAGGAAAAGCTGGACGTTTGTCTTTTTTGCTCCTGAGGTTGCCGAAAGCGAAAACAGGTGCTTTTGAGGATGGAGTCCGCAGGAAAGCAGAGAGGGCCAAATTGTCTGTGGCATTTGAAAGAGTTCCAGGAGGCAATGAGAACCAGCATTACTTTTCCCCGCTGGCACCTTTGCTGTGGCAGCAAAAGCTGGACGTTTGTCTTTTTTGCTCTGGAGGATGCCGGAAGCGAAAACAGGTGCTTTTGAGGATGGAGTCCGCAGGAAAGCAGAGAGGGCCAAATTGTCTGTGGCATTTGAAGGGGTTACAGGAGGCAGTGAGGACCAGCATCACTTTTCCCCGCTGGCACCTTTGCTGTGGCAGCAAAAGCTGGACGTTTGTCTTTCTTGCTCCGGAGGCTGTCGAAAGCGAAAACAGGTGCTTTTGAGGATGGAGTCCGCAGGAAAGCAGAGAGGGCCAAATTGTCTGTGGCATTTGAAAGGGTTCCAGGAGGCAGTGAGAACCAGCATCACTTTTCCCCGCTGGCACCTTTGCTGTGGCAGCAAAAGCTGGACGATTGTCTTTTTTGCTCCGGAGGCTGCCGAAAGCGAAAACAGGTGCTTTTGAGGATGGAGTCCGCAGGAAAGCAGAGAGGGCCAAATTGTCTGGGGCATTTGAAGAGGTTCCAGGAGGCAATGAGGACCAGCATCACTTTTCCCCGCTGGCACCTTTGCTGTGGCAGCAAAAGCTGGACATTTGTCTTTTTTGCTCCGGAGGCTTCCGAAAGCGAAAAAAGGTGCTTTTGAGGATAGAGTCCGCAGGAAAGCAGAGAGGGCCAAATTGTCTGTGGCATTTGAAAGGGTTCCAGGAGGCAATGAGGACCAGCATCACTTTTCCCCGCTGGCACCTTTGCTGTGGCAGCAAAAGCTGGACGTTTGTCTTTCTTGCTCCGGAGGCTGCCGAAAGCGAAAACAGGTGCTTTTGAGGATGGAGTCCGCAGGAAAGCAGAGAGGGCCAAATTGTCTGGGGCATTTGAAGGGGTTCCAGGAGGCAATGAGGACCAGCATCACTTTTCCCCGCTGGCACCTTTGCTGTGGCAGGAAAAGCTGGACGTTTGTCTTTTTTGCTCCTGAGGTTGCCGAAAGCGAAAACAGGTGCTTTTGAGGATGGAGTCCGCAGGAAAGCAGAGAGGGCCAAATTGTCTGGGGCATTTGAAAGGGTTCCAGGAGGCAGTGAGGACCAGCATCACTTTTCCCCGCTGGCACCTTTGCTGTGGCAGCAAAAGCTGGACGTTTGTCTTTCTTGCTCCGGAGGCTGCCGAAAGCGAAAACAGGTGCTTTTGAGGATGG
The DNA here is from genome assembly GCF_965231255.1 of Vanellus vanellus. Lineage (NCBI taxonomy): Eukaryota > Metazoa > Chordata > Aves > Charadriiformes > Charadriidae > Vanellus > Vanellus vanellus. Next base: position 159,822 of record NW_028128266.1, read on the forward strand.
AGTCCGCAGGAAAGCAGAGAGGGCCAAATTGTCTGGGGCATTTGAAAGGGTTCCAGGAGGCAGTGAGAACCAGCATCACTTTTCCCCGCTGGCACCTTTGCTGTGGCAGCAAAAGCTGGACGTTTGTCTTTTTTGCTCTGGAGGTTGCCGAAAGCGAAAACAGGTGCTTTTGAGGATGGAGTCCGCAGGAAAGCAGAGAGGGCCAAATTGTCTGGGGCATTTGAAGACGTTCCAGGAGGCAATGAGGACCAGCATCACTTTTCCCCGCTGGCACCTTTGCTGTGGCAGCAAAAGCTGGACGTTTGTCTTTTTTGCTCCGGAGGCTGCCGAAAGCGAAAACAGGTGCTTTTGAGGATGGAGTCGGCAGGAAAGCAGAGAGGGCCAAATTGTCTGGGGCATTTGAAGAGGTTCCAGGAGGCAATGAGGACCAGCATCACTTTTCCCCGCTGGCACCTTTGCTGTGGCAGCAAAAGCTGGACATTTGTCTTTTTTGCTCCGGAGGTTGCCGAAAGCGAAAAAAGGTGCTTTTGAGGATAGAGTCCGCAGGAAAGCAGAGAGGGCCAAATTGTCTGTGGCATTTGAAAGGGTTCCAGGAGGCAATGAGGACCAGCATCACTTTTCCCCGCTGGCACCTTTGCTGTGGCAGCAAAAGCTGGACGTTTGTCTTTCTTGCTCCGGAGGCTGCCGAAAGCGAAAACAGGTGCTTTTGAGGATGGAGTCGGCAGGAAAGCAGAGAGGGCCAAATTGTCTGGGGCATTTGAAGAGGTTCCAGGAGGCAATGAGGACCAGCATCACTTTTCCCCGCTGGCACCTTTGCTGTGGCAGCAAAAGCTGGACGTTTGTCTTTTTTGCTCCGGAGGCTGCCGAAAGCGAAAACAGGTGCTTTTGAGGATGGAGTCCGCAGGAAAGCAGAGAGGGCCAAATTGTCTGGGGCATTTGAAGAGGTTCCAGGAGACAGTGAGAACCAGCATTACTTTTCCCCGCTGGCACCTTTGCTGTGGCAGCAAAAGCTGGACGTTTGTCTTTTTTGCTCCTGAGGTTGCCGAAAGCGAAAACAGGTGCTTTTGAGGATGGAGTCCGCAGGAAAGCAGAGAGGGCCAAATTGTCTGGGGCATTTGAAAGGGTTCCAGGAGGCAGTGAGAACCAGCATTACTTTTCCCCGCTGGCACCTTTGCTGTGGCAGCAAAAGCTGGACGTTTGTCTTTTTTGCTCCGGAGGCTGCCGGAAGCGAAAACAGGTGCTTTTGAGGATGGAGTCCGCAGGAAATCAGAGAGGGCCAAATTGTCTGTGGCATTTGAAGGGGTTCCAGGAGGCAGTGAGGACTAGCATCACTTTTCCCCGCTGGCACTTTTGCTGTGGCAGCAAAAGCTGGACGTTTGTCTTTTTTGCTCCGGAGGTTGCCGAAAGCGAAAACAGGTGCTTTTGAGGATGGAGTCCGCAGGAAAGCAGAGAGGGCCAAATTGTCTGGGGCATTTAAAGGGGTTCCAGGAGGCAGTGAGAACCAGCATTACTTTTCCCCGCTGGCACCTTTGCTGTGGCAGGAAAAGCTGGACGTTTGTCTTTTTTGCTCCTGAGGTTGCCGAAAGCGAAAACAGGTGCTTTTGAGGATGGAGTCCGCAGGAAAGCAGAGAGGGCCAAATTGTCTGTGGCATTTGAAAGAGTTTCAGGAGGCAATGAGAACCAGCATTACTTTTTCCCGCTGGCACCTTTGCTGTGGCAGCAAAAGCTGGACGTTTGTCTTTTTTGCTCTGGAGGCTGCCGGAAGCGAAAACAGGTGCTTTTGATGATGGAGTCCGCAGGAAAGCAGAGAGGGCCAAATTGTCTGTGGCATTTGAAGGGGTTCCAGGAGGCAGTGAGGACCAGCATCACTTTTCCCCGCTGGCACCTTTGCTGTGGCAGCAAAAGCTGGACGTTTGTCTTTTTTGCTCCTGAGGTTGCCGAAAGCGAAAACAGGTGCTTTTGAGGATGGAGTCCGCAGGAAAGCAGAGAGGGCCAAATTGTCTGGGGCATTTGAAAGGGTTCCAGGAGGCAATGAGGACCAGCATCACTTTTCCCCGCTGGCACCTTTGCTGTGGAAGCAAAAGCTGGACGTTTGTCTTTCTTGCTCCGGAGGCTGCCGAAAGCGAAAACAGGTGCTTTTGAGGATGGAGTCCGCAGGAAAGCAGAGAGGGCCAAATTGTCTGGGGCATTTGAAAGGGTTCCAGGAGGCAGTGAGAACCAGCATCACTTTTCCCCGCTGGCACCTTTGCTGTGGCAGCAAAAGCTGGACGTTTGTCTTTTTTGCTCTGGAGGTTGCCGAAAGCGAAAACAGGTGCTTTTGAGGATGGAGTCGGCAGGAAAGCAGAGAGTGCCAAATTGTCTGGGGCATTTGAAGAGGTTCCAGGAGGCAATGAGGACCAGCATCACTTTTCCCCGCTGGCGCCTTTGCTGTGGCAGCAAAAGCTGGACATTTGTCTTTTTTGCTCCGGAGGCTGCCGAAAGCGAAAAAAGGTGCTTTTGAGGATAGAGTCCGCAGGAAAGCAGAGAGGGCCAAATTGTCTGTGGCATTTGAAAGGGTTCCAGGAGGCAATGAGGACCAGCATCACTTTTCCCCGCTGGCACCTTTGCTGTGGCAGCAAAAGCTGGACGTTTGTCTTTCTTGCTCCGGAGGCTGCCGAAAGCGAAAACAGGTGCTTTTGAGGATGGAGTCCGCAGGAAAGCAGAGAGGGCCAAATTGTCTGGGGCATTTGAAGAGGTTCCAGGAGGCAATGAGGACCAGCATCACTTTTCCCCGCTGGCACCTTTGCTGTGGCAGCAAAAGCTGGACGTTTGTCTTTTTTGCTCCGGAGGCTGCCCAAAGTGAAAACAGGTGCTTTTGAGGATGGAGTCCGCAGGAAAGCAGAGAGGGCCAAATTGTCTGGGGCATTTGAAGAGGTTCCAGGAGACAGTGAGAACCAGCATTACTTTTCCCCGCTGGCACCTTTGCTGTGGCAGCAAAAGCTGGACGTTTGTCTTTTTTGCTCCTGAGGCTGCCGAAAGCGAAAACAGGTGCTTTTGAGGATGGAGTCCGCAGGAAAGCAGAGAGGGCCAAATTGTCTGGGGCATTTAAAGGGGTTCCAGGAGGCAGTGAGAACCAGCATTACTTTTCCCCGCTGGCACCTTTGCTGTGGCAGCAAAAGCTGGACGTTTGTCTTTTTTGCTCCGGAGGTTGCCGAAAGCGAAAACAGGTGCTTTTGAGGATGGAGTCCGCAGGAAAGCAGAGAGGGCCAAATTGTCTGTGGCATTTGAAAGAGTTTCAGGAGGCAATGAGAACCAGCATTACTTTTCCCCGCTGGCACCTTTGCTGTGGCAGCAAAAGCTGGACGTTTGTCTTTTTTGCTCCGGAGGCTGCCGGAAGCGAAAACAGGTGCTTTTGAGGATGGAGTCCGCAGGAAAGCAGAGAGGGCCAAATTGTCTGTGGCATTTGAAGGGGTTCCAGGAGGCAGTGAGGACTAGCATCACTTTTCCCCGCTGGCACCTTTGCTGTGGCAGCAAAAGCTGGACGTTTGTCCTTTTTGCTCCGGAGGTTGCCGAAAGCGAAAACAGGTGCTTTTGAGGATGGAGTCCGCAGGAAAGCAGAGAGGGCCAAATTGTCTGGGGCATTTGAAAGGGTTCCAGGAGGCAATGAGGACCAGCATCACTTTTCCCCGCTGGCACCTTTGCTGTGGCAGCAAAAGCTGGACGTTTGTCTTTCTTGCTCCGGAGGCTGCCGAAAGCGAAAACAGGTGCTTTTGAGGATGGAGTCCGCAGGAAAGCAGAGAGGGCCAAATTGTCTGGGGCATTTGAAAGGGTTCCAGGAGGCAGTGAGAACCAGCATCACTTTTCCCCGCTGGCACCTTTGCTGTGGCAGCAAAAGCTGGACGTTTGTCTTTTTTGCTCTGGAGGTTGCCGAAAGCGAAAACAGGTGCTTTTGAGGATGGAGTCCGCAGGAAAGCAGAGAGGGCCAAATTGTCTGGGGCATTTGAAGACGTTCCAGGAGGCAATGAGGACCAGCATCACTTTTCCCCGCTGGCACCTTTGCTGTGGCAGCAAAAGCTGGACGTTTGTCTTTTTTGCTCCGGAGGCTGCCGAAAGCGAAAACAGGTGCTTTTGAGGATGGAGTCGGCAGGAAAGCAGAGAGGGCCAAATTGTCTGTGGCATTTGAAGAGGTTCCAGGAGGCAATGAGGACCAGCATCACTTTTCCCCGCTGGCACCTTTGCTGTGGCAGCAAAAGCTGGACATTTGTCTTTTTTGCTCCGGAGGCTGCCGAAAGCGAAAAAAGGTGCTTTTGAGGATAGAGTCCGCAGGAAAGCAGAGAGGGCCAAATTGTCTGTGGCATTTGAAAGGGTTCCAGGAGGCAATGAGGACCAGCATCACTTTTCCCCGCTGGCACCTTTGCTGTGGCAGCAAAAGCTGGACGTTTGTCTTTCTTGCTCCGGAGGCTGCCGAAAGCGAAAACAGGTGCTTTTGAGGATGGAGTCCGCAGGAAAGCAGAGAGGGCCAAATTGTCTGGGGCATTTGAAGAGGTTCCAGGAGGCAATGAGGACCAGCATCACTTTTCCCCGCTGGCACCTTTGCTGTGGCAGCAAAAGCTGGACGTTTGTCTTTTTTGCTCTGGAGGCTGCCGAAAGCGAAAACAGGTGCTTTTGAGGATGGAGTCCGCAGGAAAGCAGAGAGGGCCAAATTGTCTGGGGCATTTGAAGAGGTTCCAGGAGGCAATGAGGACCAGCATCACTTTTCCCCGCTGGCACCTTTGCTGTGGCAGCAAAAGCTGGACGTTTGTCTTTTTTGCTCCGGAGGCTGCCGAAAGCGAAAAAAGGTGCTTTTGAGGATGGAGTCCGCAGGAAAGCAGAGAGGGCCAAATTGTCTGGGGCATTTGAAGAGGTTCCAGGAGGCAATGAGGACCAGCATCACTTTTCCCCGCTGGCACCTTTGCTGTGGCAGCAAAAGCTGGACATTTGTCTTTTTTGCTCCGGAGGCTGCCGAAAGCGAAAAAAGGTGCTTTTGAGGATAGAGTCCGCAGGAAAGCAGAGAGGGCCAAATTGTCTGTGGCATTTGAAAGGGTTCCAGGAGGCAATGAGGACCAGCATCACTTTTCCCCGCTGGCACCTTTGCTGTGGCAGCAAAAGCTGGACGTTTGTCTTTCTTGCTCCGGAGGCTGCCGAAAGCGAAAACAGGTGCTTTAAGGATGGAGTCCGCAGGAAAGCAGAGAGGGCCAAATTGTCTCGGGCATTTGAAAGGGTTCCAGGAGGCAGTGAGAACCAGCATTACTTTTCCCTGCTGGCACCTTTGCTGTGGCAGCAAAAGCTGGACGTTTGTCTTTTTTGCTCCGGAGGTTGCTGAAAGCGAAAACAGGTGCTTTTGAGGATGGAGTCCGCAGGAAAGCAGAGAGGGCCAAATTGTCTGGGGCATTTGAAGGGGTTCCAGGAGGCAGTGAGAACCAGCATCACTTTTCCCCGCTGGCACCTTTGCTGTGGCAGCAAAAGCTGGACGTTTGTCTTTTTTGCTCCTGAGGTTGCCGAAAGCGAAAACAGGTGCTTTTGAGGATGGAGTCCGCAGGAAAGCAGAGAGGGCCAAATTGTCTGGGGCATTTGAAGAGGTTCCAGGAGGCAATGAGGACCAGCATCACTTTTCCCCACTGGCACCTTTGCTGTGGCAGCAAAAGCTGGACATTTGTCTTTTTTGCTCCGGAGGCTGCCGAAAGCGAAAAAAGCTGCTTTTGAGGATAGAGTCCGCAGGAAAGCAGAGAGGGCCAAATTGTCTGTGGCATTTGAAAGGGTTCCAGGAGGCAATGAGGACCAGCATCACTTTTCCCCGCTGGCACCTTTGCTGTGGCAGCAAAAGCTGGACGTTTGTCTTTCTTGCTCCGGAGGCTGCCGAAAGCGAAAACAGGTGCTTTTGAGGATGGAGTCCGCAGGAAAGCAGAGAGGGCCAAATTGTCTGGGGCATTTGAAGAGGTTCCAGGAGACAGTGAGAACCAGCATTACTTTTCCCCGCTGGCACCTTTGCTGTGGCAGGAAAAGCTGGACGTTTGTCTTTCTTGCTCCGGAGGCTGCCGAATGCGAAAACAGGTGCTTTTGAAGATGGAGTCCGCAGGAAAGCAGAGAGGGCCAAATTGTCTGGGGCATTTGAAAGGGTTCCAGGAGGCAGTGAGAACCAGCATTACTTTTCCCCGCTGGCACCTTTGCTGTGGCAGCAAAAGCTGGACATTTGTCTTTTTTGCTCCTGAGGTTGCCGAAAGCGAAAAAAGGTGCTTTTGAGGATGGAGTCCGCAGGAAAGCAGAGAGGGCCAAATTGTCTGGGGCATTTAAAGAGGTTCCAGGAGGCAGTGAGAACCAGCATTACTTTTCCCCGCTGGCACCTTTGCTGTGGCAGCAAAAGCTGGACATTTGTCTTTTTTGCTCCGGAGGCTGCCGAAAGCGAAAAAAGGTGCTTTTGAGGATAGAGTCCGCAGGAAAGCAGAGAGGGCCAAATTGTCTGTGGCATTTGAAAGGGTTCCAGGAGGCAATGAGGACCAGCATCACTTTTCCCCGCTGGCACCTTTGCTGTGGCAGCAAAAGCTGGACGTTTGTCTTTCTTGCTCCGGAGGCTGCCGAAAGCGAAAACAGGTGCTTTTGAGGATGGAGTCCGCAGGAAAGCAGAGAGGGCCAAATTGTCTGGGGCATTTGAAGAGGTTCCAGGAGGCAATGAGGACCAGCATCACTTTTCCCCGCTGGCACCTTTGCTGTGGCAGCAAAAGCTGGACGTTTGTCTTTTTTGCTCCGGAGGCTGCCGAAAGCGAAAACAGGTGCTTTTGAGGATGGAGTCCGCAGGAAAGCAGAGAGGGCCAAATTGTCTGGGGCATTTGAAGAGGTTCCAGGAGGCAGTGAGAACCAGCATTACTTTTCCCCGCTGGCACCTTTGCTGTGGCAGGAAAAGCTGGACGTTTGTCTTTTTTGCTCCGGAGGTTGCCGAAAGCGAAAACAGGTGCTTTTGAGGATGGAGTCCGCAGGAAAGCAGAGAGTGCCAAATTGTCTGGGGCATTTGAAAGGGTTCCAGGAGGCAGTGAGAACCAGCATTACTTTTCCCCGCTGGCACCTTTGCTGTGGCAGCAAAAGCTGGACGTTTGTCTTTTTTGCTCCGGAGGTTGCCGAAAGCGAAAACAGGTGCTTTTGAGGATGGAGTCCGCAGGAAAGCAGAGAGGGCCAAATTGTCTGGGGCATTTAAAGGGGTTCCAGGAGGCAGTGAGAACCAGCATTACTTTTCCCCGCTGGCACCTTTGCTGTGGCAGGAAAAGCTAGACGTTTGTCTTTTTTGCTCCTGAGGTTGCCGAAAGCGAAAACAGGTGCTTTTGAGGATGGAGTCCGCAGGAAAGCAGAGAGGGCCAAATTGTCTGTGGGATTTGAAAGAGTTTCAGGAGGCAATGAGAACCAGCATTACTTTTCCCCGCTGGCACCTTTGCTGTGGCAGCAAAAGCTGGACGTTTGTCTTTTTTGCTCTGGAGGCTGCCGGAAGCGAAAACAGGTGCTTTTGAGGATGGAGTCCGCAGGAAAGCAGAGAGGGCCAAATTGTCTGTGGCATTTGAAGGGGTTCCAGGAGGCAGTGAGGACCAGCATCACTTTTCCCCGCTGGCACCTTTGCTGTGGCAGCAAAAGCTGGACGTTTGTCTTTCTTGCTCCGGAGGCTGCCGAAAGCAAAAACAGGTGCTTTTGAGGATGGAGTCCGCAGGAAAGCAGAGAGGGCCAAATTGTCTGTGGCATTTGAAAGGGTTCCAGGAGGCAGTGAGAACCAGCATCACTTTTCCCCGCTGGCACCTTTGCTGTGGCAGCAAAAGCTGGACGTTTGTCTTTTTTGCTCTGGAGGTTGCCGAAAGCGAAACAGGTGCTTTTGAGGATGGAGTCCGCAGGAAAGCAGAGAGGGCCAAATTGTCTGTGGCATTTGAAGACGTTCCAGGAGGCAATGAGGACCAGCATCACTTTTCCCCGCTGGCACCTTTGCTGTGGCAGGAAAAGCTGGACGATTGTCTTTTTTGCTCCGGAGGCTGCCGAAAGCGAAAACAGGTGCTTTTGAGGATGGAGTCGGCAGGAAAGCAGAGAGGGCCAAATTGTCTGGGGCATTTGAAGAGGTTCCAGGAGGCAATGAGGACCAGCATCACTTTTCCCCGCTGGCACCTTTGCTGTGGCAGCAAAAGCTGGACATTTGTCTTTTTTGCTCCGGAGGCTGCCGAAAGCGAAAAAAGGTGCTTTTGAGGATAGAGTCCGCAGGAAAGCAGAGAGGGCCAAATTGTCTGTGGCATTTGAAAGGGTTCCAGGAGGCAATGAGGACCAGCATCACTTTTCCCCGCTGGCACCTTTGCTGTGGCAGCAAAAGCTGGACGTTTGTCTTTCTTGCTCCGGAGGCTGCCGAAAGCGAAAACAGGTGCTTTTGAGGATGGAGTCCGCAGGAAAGCAGAGAGGGCCAAATTGTCTGGGGCATTTGAAGAGGTTCCAGGAGGCAATGAGGACCAGCATCACTTTTCCCCGCTGGCACCTTTGCTGTGGCAGCAAAAGCTGGACGTTTGTCTTTTTTGCTCCGGAGGTTGCCGAAAGCGAAAACAGGTGCTTTTGAGGATGGAGTCCGCAGGAAAGCAGAGAGGGCCAAATTGTCTGGGGCATTTGAAAGGGTTCCAGGAGGCAATGAGGACCAGCATCACTTTTCCCCGCTGGCACCTTTGCTGTGGCAGCAAAAGCTGGACGTTTGTCTTTCTTGCTCCGGAGGCTGCCGAAAGCGAAAACAGGTGCTTTTGAGGATAGAGTCCGCAGGAAAGCAGAGAGGGCCAAATTGTCTGGGGCATTTGAAAGGGTTCCAGGAGGCAGTGAGAACCAGCATCACTTTTCCCCGCTGGCACCTTTGCTGTGGCAGCAAAAGCTGGACGTTTGTCTTTTTTGCTCCGGAGGTTGCCGAAAGCGAAAACAGGTGCTTTTGAGGATGGAGTCCGCAGGAAAGCAGAGAGGGCCAAATTGTCTGGGGCATTTGAAGACGTTCCAGGAGGCAATGAGGACCAGCATCACTTTTCCCCGCTGGCACCTTTGCTGTGGCAGCAAAAGCTGGACGTTTGTCTTTTTTGCTCCGGAGGCTGCCGAAAGCGAAAACAGGTGCTTTTGAGGATGGAGTCGGCAGGAAAGCAGAGAGGGCCAAATTGTCTGGGGCATTTGAAGAGGTTCCAGGAGGCAATGAGGACCAGCATCACTTTTCCCCGCTGGCACCTTTGCTGTGGCAGCAAAAGCTGGACATTTGTCTTTTTTGCTCCGGAGGTTGCCGAAAGCGAAAAAAGGTGCTTTTGAGGATAGAGTCCGCAGGAAAGCAGAGAGGGCCAAATTGTCTGTGGCATTTGAAAGGGTTCCAGGAGGCAATGAGGACCAGCATCACTTTTCCCCGCTGGCACCTTTGCTGTGGCAGCAAAAGCTGGACGTTTGTCTTTCTTGCTCCGGAGGCTGCCGAAAGCGAAAACAGGTGCTTTTGAGGATGGAGTCGGCAGGAAAGCAGAGAGGGCCAAATTGTCTGGGGCATTTGAAGAGGTTCAAGGAGGCAATGAGGACCAGCATCACTTTTCCCCGCTGGCACCTTTGCTGTGGCAGCAAAAGCTGGACGTTTGTCTTTTTTGCTCCGGAGGCTGCCGAAAGCGAAAACAGGTGCTTTTGAGGATGGAGTCCGCAGGAAAGCAGAGAGGGCCAAATTGTCTGGGGCATTTGAAGAGGTTCCAGGAGACAGTGAGAACCAGCATTACTTTTCCCCGCTGGCACCTTTGCTGTGGCAGGAAAAGCTGGACGTTTGTCTTTTTTGCTCCTGAGGTTGCCGAAAGCGAAAACAGGTGCTTTTGAGGATGGAGTCCGCAGGAAAGCAGAGAGTGCCAAATTGTCTGCGGCATTTGAAAGGGTTCCAGGAGGCAGTGAGAACCAGCATTACTTTTCCCCGCTGGCACCTTTGCTGTGGCAGCAAAAGCTGGACGTTTGTCTTTTTTGCTCCTGAGGCTGCCGGAAGCGAAAACAGGTGCTTTTGAGGATGGAGTCCGCAGGAAAGCAGAGAGGGCCAAATTGTCTGTGGCAATTGAAGGGGTTCCAGGAGGCAGTGAGGACTAGCATCACTTTTCCCCGCTGGCACTTTTGCTGTGGCAGCAAAAGCTGGACGTTTGTCTTTTTTGCTCCGGAGGTTGCCGAAAGCGAAAACAGGTGCTTTTGAGGATGGAGTCCGCAGGAAAGCAGAGAGGGCCAAATTGTCTGGGGCATTTAAAGGGGTTCCAGGAGGCAGTGAGAACCAGCATTACTTTTCCCCGCTGGCACCTTTGCTGTGGCAGGAAAAGCTGGACGTTTGTCTTTTTTGCTCCTGAGGTTGCCGAAAGCGAAAACAGGTGCTTTTGAGGATGGAGTCCGCAGGAAAGCAGAGAGGGCCAAATTGTCTGTGGCATTTGAAAGAGTTTCAGGAGGCAATGAGAACCAGCATTACTTTTCCCCGCTGGCACCTTTGCTGTGGCAGCAAAAGCTGGACGTTTGTCTTTCTTGCTCCGGAGGCTGCCGAAAGCGAAAACAGGTGCTTTTGAGGATGGAGTCGGCAGGAAAGCAGAGAGGGCCAAATTGTCTGGGGCATTTGAAGAGGTTCCAGGAGGCAATGAGGACCAGCATCACTTTTCCCCGCTGGCACCTTTGCTGTGGCAGCAAAAGCTGGACGTTTGTCTTTTTTGCTCCGGAGGCTGCCGAAAGCGAAAACAGGTGCTTTTGAGGATGGAGTCCGCAGGAAAGCAGAGAGGGCCAAATTGTCTGGGGCATTTGAAGAGGTTCCAGGAGACAGTGAGAACCAGCATTACTTTTCCCCGCTGGCACCTTTGCTGTGGCAGGAAAAGCTGGACGTTTGTCTTTTTTGCTCCTGAGGTTGCCGAAAGCGAAAACAGGTGCTTTTGAGGATGGAGTCCGCAGGAAAGCAGAGAGTGCCAAATTGTCTGCGGCATTTGAAAGGGTTCCAGGAGGCAGTGAGAACCAGCATTACTTTTCCCCGCTGGCACCTTTGCTGTGGCAGCAAAAGCTGGACGTTTGTCTTTTTTGCTCCTGAGGCTGCCGGAAGCGAAAACAGGTGCTTTTGAGGATGGAGTCCGCAGGAAAGCAGAGAGGGCCAAATTGTCTGTGGCATTTGAAGGGGTTCCAGGAGGCAGTGAGGACTAGCATCACTTTTCCCCGCTGGCACTTTTGCTGTGGCAGCAAAAGCTGGACGTTTGTCTTTTTTGCTCCGGAGGTTGCCGAAAGCGAAAACAGGTGCTTTTGAGGATGGAGTCCGCAGGAAAGCAGAGAGGGCCAAATTGTCTGGGGCATTTAAAGGGGTTCCAGGAGGCAGTGAGAACCAGCATTACTTTTCCCCGCTGGCACCTTTGCTGTGGCAGGAAAAGCTGGACGTTTGTCTTTTTTGCTCCTGAGGTTGCCGAAAGCGAAAACAGGTGCTTTTGAGGATGGAGTCCGCAGGAAAGCAGAGAGGGCCAAATTGTCTGTGGCATTTGAAAGAGTTTCAGGAGGCAATGAGAACCAGCATTACTTTTCCCCGCTGGCACCTTTGCTGTGGCAGCAAAAGCTGGACGTTTGTCTTTTTTGCTCTGGAGGCTGCCGGAAGCGAAAACAGGTGCTTTTGAGGATGGAGTCCGCAGGAAAGCAGAGAGGGCCAAATTGTCTGTGGCATTTGAAGGGGTTCCAGGAGGCAGTGAGGACCAGCATCACTTTTCCCCGCTGGCACCTTTGCTGTGGCAGCAAAAGCTGGACGTTTGTCTTTTTTGCTCCTGAGGTTGCCGAAAGCGAAAACAGGTGCTTTTGAGGATGGAGTCCGCAGGAAAGCAGAGAGGGCCAAATTGTCTGTGGCATTTGAAAGGGTTCCAGGAGGCAATGAGGACCAGCATCACTTTTCCCCGCTGGCACCTTTGCTGTGGAAGCAAAAGCTGGACGTTTGTCTTTCTTGCTCCGGAGGCTGCCGAAAGCGAAAACAGGTGCTTTTGAGGATGGAGTCCGCAGGAAAGCAGAGAGGGCCAAATTGTCTGTGGCATTTGAAAGGGTTCCAGGAGGCAATGAGGACCAGCATCACTTTTCCCCGCTGGCACCTTTGCTGTGGCAGCAAAAGCTGGACGTTTGTCTTTCTTGCTCCGGAGGCTGCCGAAAGCGAAAACAGGTGCTTTTGAGGATGGAGTCCGCAGGAAAGCAGAGAGGGCCAAATTGTCTGGGGCATTTGAAAGGGTTCCAGGAGGCAGTGAGAACCAGCATCACTTTTCCCCGCTGGCACCTTTGCTGTGGCAGCAAAAGCTGGACGTTTGTCTTTTTTGCTCTGGAGGTTGCCGAAAGCGAAAACAGGTGCTTTTGAGGATGGAGTCCGCAGGAAAGCAGAGAGGGCCAAATTGTCTGGGGCATTTGAAGACGTTCCAGGAGGCAATGAGGACCAGCATCACTTTTCCCCGCTGGCACCTTTGCTGTGGCAGCAAAAGCTGGACATTTGTCTTTTTTGCTCCGGAGGTTGCCGAAAGCGAAAACAGGTGCTTTTGAGGATGGAGTCCGCAGGAAAGCAGAGAGGGCCAAATTGTCTGTGGCATTTGAAGGGGTTCCAGGAGGCAGTGAGGACCAGCATCACTTTTCCCCGCTGGCACCTTTGCTGTGGCAGCAAAAGCTGGACGTTTGTCTTTTTTGCTCCTGAGGTTGCCGAAAGCGAAAACAGGTGCTTTTGAGGATGGAGTCCGCAGGAAAGCAGAGAGGGCCAAATTGTCTGTGGCATTTGAAAGGGTTCCAGGAGGCAATGAGGACCAGCATCACTTTTCCCCGCTGGCACCTTTGCTGTGGAAGCAAAAGCTGGACGTTTGTCTTTCTTGCTCCGGAGGCTGCCGAAAGCGAAAACAGGTGCTTTTGAGGATGGAGTCCGCAGGAAAGCAGAGAGGGCCAAATTGTCTGTGGCATTTGAAAGGGTTCCAGGAGGCAATGAGGACCAGCATCACTTTTCCCCGCTGGCACCTTTGCTGTGGCAGCAAAAGCTGGACGTTTGTCTTTCTTGCTCCGGAGGCTGCCGAAAGCGAAAACAGGTGCTTTTGAGGATGGAGTCCGCAGGAAAGCAGAGAGGGCCAAATTGTCTGGGGCATTTGAAAGGGTTCCAGGAGGCAGTGAGAACCAGCATCACTTTTCCCCGCTGGCACCTTTGCTGTGGCAGCAAAAGCTGGACGTTTGTCTTTTTTGCTCCGGAGGCTGCCGAAAGCGAAAACAGGTGCTTTTGAGGATGGAGTCCGCAGGAAAGCAGAGAGGGCCAAATTGTCTGGGGCATTTGAAGACGTTCCAGGAGGCAATGAGGACCAGCATCACTTTTCCCCGCTGGCACCTTTGCTGTGGCAGCAAAAGCTGGACATTTGTCTTTTTTGCTCCGGAGGTTGCCGAAAGCGAAAAAAGGTGCTTTTGAGGATGGAGTCCGCAGGAAAGCAGAGAGGGCCAAATTGTCTGTGGCATTTGAAAGGGTTCCAGGAGGCAATGAGGACCAGCATCACTTTTCCCCGCTGGCACCTTTGCTGTGGCAGCAAAAGCTGGACGTTTGTCTTTCTTGCTCCGGAGGCTGCCGAAAGCGAAAACAGGTGCTTTTGAGGATGGAGTCGGCAGGAAAGCAGAGAGGGCCAAATTGTCTGGGGCATTTGAAGAGGTTCCAGGAGGCAATGAGAACCAGCATCACTTTTCCCCGCTGGCACCTTTGCTGTGGCAGCAAAAGCTGGACGTTTGTCTTTTTTGCTCCGGAGGCTGCCGAAAGCGAAAACAGGTGCTTTTGAGGATGGAGTCCGCAGGAAAGCAGAGAGGGCCAAATTGTCTGGGGCATTTGAAGAGGTTCCAGGAGGCAATGAAGACCAGCATTACTTTTCCCCGCTGGCACCTTTGCTGTGGCAGCAAAACGTGGACGTTTGTCTTTTTTGCTCCGGAGGCTGCCGAAAGCGAAAACAGGTGCTTTTGAGGATGGAGTCCGCAGGAAAGCAGAGAGGGCCAAATTGTCTGTGGCATTTGAAAGAGTTCCAGGAGGCAGTGATAACCAGCATTACTTTTCCCCGCTGGCACCTTTGCTGTGGCAGCAAAAGCTGGACGTTTGTCTTTTTTGCTCCTGAGGTTGCCGAAAGCGAAAACAGGTGCTTTTGAGGATGGAGTCCGCAGAAAATCAGAGAGGGCCAAATTGTCTGGGGCATTTGAAGAGGTTCCAGGAGACAGTGAGAACCAGCATTACTTTTCCCCGCTGGCACCTTTGCTGTGGCAGCAAAAGCTGGACGTTTGTCTTTTTTGCTCCGGAGGCTGCCGGAAGCGAAAACAGGTGCTTTTGAGGATGGAGTCCGCAGGAAAGCAGAGAGGGCCAAATTGTCTGTGGCATTTGAAGGGGTTCCAGGAGGCAGTGAGGACTAGCATCACTTTTCCCCGCTGGCACTTTTGCTGTGGCAGCAAAAGCTGGACGTTTGTCTTTTTTGCTCCGGAGGTTGCCGAAAGCGAAAACAGGTGCTTTTGAGGATGGAGTCCGCAGGAAAGCAGAGAGGGCCAAATTGTCTGGGGCATTTAAAGGGGTTCCAGGAGGCAGTGAGAACCAGCATTACTTTTCCCCGCTGGCACCTTTGCTGTGTCAGGAAAAGCTGGACGTTTGTCTTTTTTGCTCCTGAGGTTGCCGAAAGCGAAAACAGGTGCTTTTGAGGATGGAGTCCGCAGGAAAGCAGAGAGGGCCAAATTGTCTGTGGCATTTGAAAGAGTTTCAGGAGGCAATGAGAACCAGCATTACTTTTCCCCGCTGGCACCTTTGCTGTGGCAGCAAAAGCTGGACGTTTGTCTTTTTTGCTCTGGAGGCTGCCGGAAGCAAAAACAGGTGCTTTTGAGGATGGAGTCCGCAGGAAAGCAGAGAGGGCCAAATTGTCTGTGGCATTTGAAGGGGTTCCAGGAGGCAGTGAGGACCAGCATCACTTTTCCCCGCTGGCACCTTTGCTGTGGCAGCAAAAGCTGGACGTTTGTCTTTTTTGCTCCTGAGGTTGCCGAAAGCGAAAACAGGTGCTTTTGAGGATGGAGTCCGCAGGAAAGCAGAGAGGGCCAAATTGTCTGGGGCATTTGAAAGGGTTCCAGGAGGCAATGAGGACCAGCATCACTTTTCCCCGCTGGCACCTTTGCTGTGGAAGCAAAAGCTGGACGTTTGTCTTTCTTGCTCCGGAGGCTGCCGAAAGCGAAAACAGGTGCTTTTGAGGATGGAGTCCGCAGGAAAGCAGAGAGGGCCAAATTGTCTGGGGCATTTGAAAGGGTTCCAGGAGGCAGTGAGAACCAGCATCACTTTTCCCCGCTGGCACCTTTGCTGTGGCAGCAAAAGCTGGACGTTTGTCTTTTTTGCTCTGGAGGTTGCCGAAAGCGAAAACAGGTGCTTTTGAGGATGGAGTCCGCAGGAAAGCAGAGAGGGCCAAATTGTCTGGGGCATTTGAAGACGTTCCAGGAGGCAATGAGGACCAGCATCACTTTTCCCCGCTGGCACCTTTGCTGTGGCAGGAAAAGTTGGACGTTTGTCTTTTTTGCTCCGGAGGCTGCCGAAAGCGAAAACAGGTGCTTTTGAGGATGGAGTCCGCAGGAAAGCAGAGAGGGCCAAATTGTCTGGGGCATTTGAAGAGGTTCCAGGAGGCAATGAGGACCAGCATCACTTTTCCCCGCTGGCACCTTTGCTGTGGCAGCAAAAGCTGGACGTTTGTCTTTTTTGCTCCGGAGGCTGCCGAAAGCGAAAAAAGGTGCTTTTGAGGATAGAGTCCGCAGGAAAGCAGAGAGGGCCAAATTGTCTGTGGCATTTGCAAGGGTTCCAGGAGGCAATGAGGACCAGCATCACTTTTCCCCGCTGGCACCTTTGCTGTGGCAGCAAAAGCTGGACGTTTGTCTTTCTTGCTCCGGAGGATGCCGAAAGCGAAAACAGGTGCTTTTGAGGATGGAGTCCGCAGGAAAGCAGAGAGGGCCAAATTGTCTGGGGCATTTGAAGAGGTTCCAGGAGGCAATGAGGACCAGCATCACTTTTTTCCGCTGGCACCTTTGCTGTGGCAGCAAAAGCTGGACGTTTGTCTTTTTTGCTCCGGAGGCTGCCGAAAGCGAAAACAGGTGCTTTTGAGGATGGAGTCCGCAGGAAAGCAGAGAGGGCCAAATTGTCTGGGGCATTTGAAGAGGTTCCAGGAGGCAGTGAGAACCAGCATTACTTTTCCCCGCTGGCACCTTTGCTGTGGCAGGAAAAGCTGGACGTTTGTCTTTTTTGCTCCTGAGGTTGCCGAAAGCGAAAACAGGTGCTTTTGAGGATGGAGTCCGCAGGAAAGCAGAGAGGGCCAAATTGTCTGGGGCATTTAAAGGGGTTCCAGGAGGCAGTGAGAACCAGCATTACTTTTCCCCGCTGGCACCTTTGCTGTGGCAGCAAAAGCTGGACGTTTGTCTTTTTTGCTCCGGAGGTTGCCGAAAGCGAAAACAGGTGCTTTTGAGGATGGAGTCCGCAGGAAAGCAGAGAGGGCCAAATTGTCTGTGGCATTTGAAAGAGTTTCAGGAGGCAATGAGAACCAGCATTACTTTTCCCCGCTGGCACCTTTGCTGTGGCAGCAAAAGCTGGACGTTTGTCTTTTTTGCTCCGGAGGCTGCCGGAAGCGAAAACAGGTGCTTTTGAGGATGGAGTCCGCAGGAAAGCAGAGAGGGCCAAATTGTCTGTGGCATTTGAAGGGGTTCCAGGAGGCAGTGAGGACCAGCATCACTTTTCCCCGCTGGCACCTTTGCTGTGGCAGCAAAAGCTGGACGTTTGTCTTTTTTGCTCCGGAGGTTGCCGAAAGCGAAAACAGGTGCTTTTGAGGATGGAGTCCGCAGGAAAGCAGAGAGGGCCAAATTGTCTGGGGCATTTGAAAGGGTTCCAGGAGGCAATGAGGACCAGCATCACTTTTCCCCGCTGGCACCTTTGCTGTGGCAGCAAAAGCTGGACGTTTGTCTTTCTTGCTCCGGAGGCTGCCGAAAGCGAAAACAGGTGCTTTTGAGGATGGAGTCCGCAGGAAAGCAGAGAGGGCCAAATTGTCTGGGGCATTTGAAAGGGTTCCAGGAGGCAGTGAGAACCAGCATCACTTTTCCCCGCTGGCACCTTTGCTGTGGCAGCAAAAGCTGGACGTTTGTCTTTTTTGCTCCGGAGGTTGCCGAAAGCGAAAACAGGTGCTTTTGAGGATGGAGTCCGCAGGAAAGCAGAGAGGGCCAAATTGTCTGGGGCATTTGAAGACGTTCCAGGAGGCAATGAGAACCAGCATCACTTTTCCCCGCTGGCACCTTTGCTGTGGCAGGAAAAGCTGGACGTTTGTCTTTTTTGCTCCGGAGGTTGCCGAAAGCGAAAACAGGTGCTTTTGAGGATGGAGTCCGCAGGAAAGCAGAGAGGGCCAAATTGTCTGGGGCATTTGAAAGGGTTCCAGGAGGCAATGAGGACCAGCATCACTTTTCCCCGCTGGCACCTTTGCTGTGGCAGCAAAAGCTGGACGTTTGTCTTTCTTGCTCCGGAGGCTGCCGAAAGCGAAAACAGGTGCTTTTGAGGATGGAGTCCGCAGGAAAGCAGAGAGGGCCAAATTGTCTGGGGCATTTGAAAGGGTTCCAGGAGGCAGTGAGAACCAGCATCACTTTTCCCCGCTGGCACCTTTGCTGTGGCAGCAAAAGCTGGACGTTTGTCTTTTTTGCTCTGGAGGTTGCCGAAAGCGAAAACAGGTGCTTTTGAGGATGGAGTCCGCAGGAAAGCAGAGAGGGCCAAATTGTCTGGGGCATTTGAAGACGTTCCAGGAGGCAATGAGAACCAGCATCACTTTTCCCCGCTGGCACCTTTGCTGTGGCAGGAAAAGCTGGACGTTTGTCTTTTTTGCTCCGGAGGCTGCCGAAAGCGAAAACAGGTGCTTTTGAGGATGGAGTCGGCAGGAAAGCAGAGAGGGCCAAATTGTCTGGGGCATTTGAAGAGGTTCCAGGAGGCAATGAGGACCAGCATCACTTTTCCCCGCTGGCACCTTTGCTGTGGCAGCAAAAGCTGGACATTTGTCTTTTTTGCTCCGGAGGCTGCCGAAAGCGAAAAAAGGTGCTTTTGAGGATAGAGTCCGCAGGAAAGCAGAGAGGGCCAAATTGTCTGTGGCATTTGAAAGGGTTCCAGGAGGCAATGAGGACCAGCATCACTTTTCCCCGCTGGCACCTTTGCTGTGGCAGCAAAAGCTGGATGTTTGTCTTTCTTGCTCCGGAGGCTGCCGAAAGCGAAAACAGGTGCTTTTGAGGATGGAGTCCGCAGGAAAGCAGAGAGGGCCAAATTGTCTGGGGCATTTGAAGAGGTTCCAGGAGGCAATGAGGACCAGCATCACTTTTCCCTGCTGGCACCTTTGCTGTGGCAGCAAAAGCTGGACGTTTGTCTTTTTTGCTCCGGAGGCTGCCGAAAGCGAAAACAGGTGCTTTTGAGGATGGAGTCCGCAGGAAAGCAGAGAGGGCCAAATTGTCTGGGGCATTTGAAGAGGTTCCAGGAGACAGTGAGAACCAGCATTACTTTTCCCCGCTGGCACCTTTGCTGTGGCAGGAAAAGCTGGACGTTTGTCTTTTTTGCTCCTGAGGTTGCCGAAAGCGAAAACAGGTGCTTTTGAGGATGGAGTCCGCAGGAAAGCAGAGAGGGCCAAATTGTCTGGGGCATTTGAAAGGGTTCCAGGAGGCAGTGAGAACCAGCATTACTTTTCCCCGCTGGCACCTTTGCTGTGGCAGCAAAAGCTGGACGTTTGTCTTTTTTGCTCCGGAGGCTGCCGAAAGCGAAAACAGGTGCTTTTGAGGATGGAGTCCGCAGGAAAGCAGAGAGGGCCAAATTGTCTGGGGCATTTAAAGGGGTTCCAGGAGGCAGTGAGAACCAGCATTACTTTTCCCCGCTGGCACCTTTGCTGTGGCAGCAAAAGCTGGACGTTTGTCTTTTTTGCTCCTGAGGTTGCCGAAAGCGAAAACAGGTGCTTTTGAGGATGGAGTCCGCAGGAAAGCAGAGAGGGCCAAATTGTCTGGGGCATTTGAAAGAGTTTCAGGAGGCAATGAGAACCAGCATTACTTTTCCCCGCTGGCACCTTTGCTGTGGCAGCAAAACCTGGACGTTTGTCTTTTTTGCTCCGGAGGCTGCCGGAAGCGAAAACAGGTGCTTTTGAGGATGGAGTCCGCAGGAAAGCAGAGAGGGCCAAATTGTCTGTGGCATTTGAAGGGGTTCCAGGAGGCAGTGAGGACTAGCATCACTTTTCCCCGCTGGCACCTTTGCTGTGGCAGCAAAAGCTGGACGTTTGTCTTTTTTGCTGAGGAGGTTGCCGAAAGCGAAAACAGGTGCTTTTGAGGATGGAGTCCGCAGGAAAGCAGAGAGGGCCAAATTGTCTGGGGCATTTGAAAGGGTTCCAGGAGGCAATGAGGACCAGCATCACTTTTCCCCGCTGGCACCTTTGCTGTGGCAGCAAAAGCTGGACGTTTGTCTTTCTTGCTCCGGAGGCTGCCGAAAGCGAAAACAGGTGCTTTTGAGGATGGAGTCCGCAGGAAAGCAGAGAGGGCCAAATTGTCTGGGGCATTTGAAGACGTTCCAGGAGGCAATGAGGACCAGCATCACTTTTCCCCGCTGGCACCTTTGCTGTGGCAGCAAAAGCTGGATGTTTGTCTTTCTTGCTCCGGAGGCTGCCGAAAGCGAAAACAGGTGCTTTTGAGGATGGAGTCCGCAGGAAAGCAGAGAGGGCCAAATTGTCTGGGGCATTTGAAGAGGTTCCAGGAGGCAATGAGGACCAGCATCACTTTTCCCCGCTGGCACCTTTGCTGTGGCAGCAAAAGCTGGACGTTTGTCTTTTTGCTCCGGAGGCTGCCGAAAGCGAAAACAGGTGCTTTTGAGGATGGAGTCCGCAGGAAAGCAGAGAGGGCCAAATTGTCTGGGGCATTTGAAGAGGTTCCAGGAGACAGTGAGAACCAGCATTACTTTTCCCCGCTGGCACCTTTGCTGTGGCAGGAAAAGCTGGACGTTTGTCTTTTTTGCTCCTGAGGTTGCCGAAAGCGAAAACAGGTGCTTTTGAGGATGGAGTCCGCAGGAAAGCAGAGAGGGCCAAATTGTCTGGGGCATTTGAAAGGGTTCCAGGAGGCAGTGAGAACCAGCATTACTTTTCCCCGCTGGCACCTTTGCTGTGGCAGCAAAAGCTGGACGTTTGTCTTTTTTGCTCCGGAGGTTGCCGAAAGCGAAAACAGGTGCTTTTGAGGATGGAGTCCGCAGGAAAGCAGAGAGGGCCAAATTGTCTGGGGCATTTAAAGGGGTTCCAGGAGGCAGTGAGAACCAGCATTACTTTTCCCCGCTGGCACCTTTGCTGTGGCAGCAAAAGCTGGACGTTTGTCTTTCTTGCTCCGGAGGCTGCCGAAAGCGAAAACAGGTGCTTTTGAGGATGGAGTCCGCAGGAAAGCAGAGAGGGCCAAATTGTCTGGGGCATTTAAAGGGGTTCCAGGAGGCAATGAGGACCAGCATCACTTTTCCCCGCTGGCACCTTTGCTGTGGCAGCAAAAGCTGGACATTTGTCTTTTTTGCTCCGGAGGCTGCCGAAAGCGAAAAAAGGTGCTTTTGAGGATAGAGTCCGCAGGAAAGCAGAGAGGGCCAAATTGTCTGTGGCATTTGAAAGGGTTCCAGGAGGCAATGAGGACCAGCATCACTTTTCCCCGCTGGCACCTTTGCTGTGGCAGCAAAAGCTGGACGTTTGTCTTTCTTGCTCCGGAGGCTGCCGAAAGCGAAAACAGGTGCTTTTGAGGATGGAGTCGGCAGGAAAGCAGAGAGGGCCAAATTGTCTGGGGCATTTGAAGAGGTTCCAGGAGGCAATGAGGACCAGCATCACTTTTCCCCGCTGGCACCTTTGCTGTGGCAGCAAAAGCTGGACGTTTGTCTTTTTTGCTCCGGAGGCTGCCGAAAGCGAAAACAGGTGCTTTTGAGGATGGAGTCCGCAGGAAAGCAGAGAGGGCCAAATTGTCTGGGGCATTTGAAGAGGTTCCAGGAGACAGTGAGAACCAGCATTACTTTTCCCCGCTGGCACCTTTGCTGTGGCAGGAAAAGCTGGACGTTTGTCTTTTTTGCTCCTGAGGTTGCCGAAAGCGAAAACAGGTGCTTTTGAGGATGGAGTCCGCAGGAAAGCAGAGAGTGCCAAATTGTCTGGGGCATTTGAAAGGGTTCCAGGAGGCAGTGAGAACCAGCATTACTTTTCCCCGCTGGCACCTTTGCTGTGGCAGCAAAAGCTGGACGTTTGTCTTTTTTGCTCCGGAGGTTGCCGAAAGCGAAAACAGGTGCTTTTGAGGATGGAGTCCGCAGGAAAGCAGAGAGGGCCAAATTGTCTGGGGCATTTGAAGGGGTTCCAGGAGGCAGTGAGGACTAGCATCACTTTTCCCCGCTGGCACCTTTGCTGTGGCAGCAAAAGCTGGACGTTTGTCTTTTTTGCTCCGGAGGTTGCCGAAAGCGAAAACAGGTGCTTTTGAGGATGGAGTCCGCAGGAAAGCAGAGAGGGCCAAATTGTCTGGGGCATTTGAAAGGGTTCCAGGAGGCAATGAGGACCAGCATCACTTTTCCCCGCTGGCACCTTTGCTGTGGCAGCAAAAGCTGGACGTTTGTCTTTCTTGCTCCGGAGGCTGCCGAAAGCGAAAACAGGTGCTTTTGAGGATGGAGTCCGCAGGAAAGCAGAGAGGGCCAAATTGTCTCGGGCATTTGAAAGGGTTCCAGGAGGCAGTGAGAACCAGCATCACTTTTCCCCGCTGGCACCTTTGCTGTGGCAGCAAAAGCTGGACGTTTGTCTTTTTTGCTCTGGAGGTTGCCGAAAGCGAAAACAGGTGCTTTTGAGGATGGAGTCCGCAGGAAAGCAGAGAGGGCCAAATTGTCTGGGGCATATGAAGACGTTCCAGGAGGCAATGAGGACCAGCATCACTTTTCCCCGCTGGCACCTTTGCTGTGGCAGGAAAAGCTGGACGTTTGTCTTTTTTGCTCCGGAGGCTGCCGAAAGCGAAAACAGGTGCTTTTGAGGATGGAGTCCGCAGGAAAGCAGAGAGGGCCAAATTGTCTGGGGCATTTGAAGGGGTTGCAGGAGGCAGTGAGGACCAGCATCACTTTTCCCCGCTGGCACCTTTGCTGTGGCAGGAAAAGCTGGACGTTTGTCTTTTTTGCTCCGGAGGCTGCCGGAAGCGAAAACAGGTGCTTTTGAGGATGGAGTCCGCAGGAAAGCAGAGAGGGCCAAATTGTCTGTGGCATTTGAAGGGGTTCCAGGAGGCAGTGAGGACCAGCATCACTTTTCCCCGCTGGCACCTTTGCTGTGGCAGCAAAAGCTGGACGTTTGTCTTTTTTGCTCCGGAGGCTGCTGAAAGCGAAAACAGGTGCTTTTGAGGATGGAGTCCGCAGGAAAGCAGAGAGGGCCAAATTGTCTGGGGCATTTGAAAGGGTTCCAGGAGGCAGTGAGAACCAGCATTACTTTTCCCCGCTGGCACCTTTGCTGTGGCAGCAAAAGCTGGACGTTTGTCTTTTTTGCTCCGGAGGTTGCCGAAAGCGAAAACAGGTGCTTTTGAGCATGGAGTCCGCAGGAAAGCAGAGAGGGCCAAATTGTCTGGGGCATTTAAAGTGGTTCCAGGAGGCAGTGAGAACCAGCATTACTTTTCCCCGCTGGCACCTTTGCTGTGGCAGCAAAAGCTGGACGTTTGTCTTTTTTGCTCCGGAGGTTGCCGAAAGCGAAAACAGGTGCTTTTGAGGATGGAGTCCGCAGGAAAGCAGAGAGGGCCAAATTGTCTGTGGCATTTGAAAGAGTTTCAGGAGGCAATGAGAACCAGCATTACTTTTCCCCGCTGGCACCTTTGCTGTGGCAGCAAAAGCTGGACGTTTGTCTTTTTTGCTCCGGAGGCTGCCGGAAGCGAAAACAGGTGCTTTTGAGGATGGAGTCCGCAGGAAAGCAGAGAGGGCCAAATTGTGTGGGGCATTTCAAAGGGGTTCCAGGAGGCAGTGAGGACTAGCATCACTTTTCCCCGCTGGCACCTTTGCTGTGGCAGCAAAAGCTGGACGTTTGTCTTTTTTGCTCCGGAGGTTGCCGAAAGCGAAAACAGGTGCTTTTGAGGATGGAGTCCGCAGGAAAGCAGAGAGGGCCAAATTGTCTGTGGCATTTGAAAGGGTTCCAGGAGGCAGTGAGAACCAGCATCACTTTTCCCCGCTGGCACCTTTGCTGTGGCAGCAAAAGCTGGACGTTTGTCTTTCTTGCTCCGGAGGCTGCCGAAAGCGAAAACAGGTGCTTTTGAGGATGGAGTCCGCAGGAAAGCAGAGAGGGCCAAATTGTCTGGGGCATTTGAAAGGGTTCCAGGAGGCAGTGAGAACCAGCATCACTTTTCCCCGCTGGCACCTTTGCTGTGGCAGCAAAAGCTGGACGTTTGTCTTTTTTGCTCCGGAGGCTGCCGGAAGCGAAAACAGGTGCTTTTGAGGATGGAGTCCGCAGGAAAGCAGAGAGGGCCAAATTGTCTGTGGCATTTGAAGGGGTTCCAGGAGGCAGTGAGGACCAGCATCACTTTTCCCCGCTGGCACCTTTGCTGTGGCAGCAAAAGCTGGACGTTTGTCTTTTTTGCTCCGGAGGCTGCTGAAAGCGAAAACAGGTGCTTTTGAGGATGGAGTCCGCAGGAAAGCAGAGAGGGCCAAATTGTCTGGGGCATTTAAAGGGGTTCCAGGAGGCAGTGAGAACCAGCATTACTTTTCCCCGCTGGCACCTTTGCTGTGGCAGCAAAAGCTGGACGTTTGTCTTTTTTGCTCCGGAGGTTGCCGAAAGCGAAAACAGGTGCTTTTGAGGATGGAGTCCGCAGGAAAGCAGAGAGGGCCAAATTGTCTGTGGCATTTGAAAGAGTTTCAGGAGGCAATGAGAACCAGCATTACTTTTCCCCGCTGGCACCTTTGCTGTGGCAGCAAAACCTGGACGTTTGTCTTTTTTGCTCCGGAGGCTGCCGGAAGCGAAAACAGGTGCTTTTGAGGATGGAGTCCGCAGGAAAGCAGAGAGGGCCAAATTGTCTGTGGCATTTGAAGGGGTTCCAGGAGGCAGTGAGGACTAGCATCACTTTTCCCCGCTGGCACCTTTGCTGTGGCAGCAAAAGCTGGACGTTTGTCTTTTTTGCTCCGGAGGTTGCCGAAAGCGAAAACAGGTGCTTTTGAGGATGGAGTCCGCAGGAAAGCAGAGAGGGCCAAATTGTCTGGGGCATTTGAAAGGGTTCCAGGAGGCAATGAGGACCAGCATCACTTTTCCCCGCTGGCACCTTTGCTGTGGCAGCAAAAGCTGGACGTTTGTCTTTCTTGCTCCGGAGGCTGCCGAAAGCGAAAACAGGTGCTTTTGAGGATGGAGTCCGCAGGAAAGCAGAGAGGGCCAAATTGTCTGGGGCATTTGAAAGGGTTCCAGGAGGCAATGAAGACCAGCATCACTTTTCCCCGCTGGCACCTTTGCTGTGGCAGCAAAAGCTGGACGTTTGTCTTTTTTGCTCCGGAGGTTGCCGAAAGCGAAAACAGGTGCTTTTGAGGATGGAGTCCGCAGGAAAGCAGAGAGGGCCAAATTGTCTGGGGCATTTAAAGGGGTTCCAGGAGGCAATGAGGACCAGCATCACTTTTCCCCGCTGGCACCTTTGCTGTGGCAGGAAAAGCTGGACGTTTGTCTTTTTTGCTCCGGAGGCTGCCGAAAGCGAAAACAGGTGCTTTTGAGGATGGAGTCCGCAGGAAAGCAGAGAGGGCCAAATTGTCTGTGGCATTTGAAAGGGTTCCAGGAGGCAATGAGGACCAGCATCACTTTTCCCTGCTGGCACCTTTGCTGTGGCAGCAAAAGCTGGACATTTGTCTTTTTTGCTCCGGAGGCTGCCGAAAGCGAAAACAGGTGCTTTTGAGGATAGAGTCCGCAGGAAAGCAGAGAGGGCCAAATTGTCTGTGGCATTTGAAAGGGTTCCAGGAGGCAATGAGGACCAGCATCACTTTTCCCCGCTGGCACCTTTGCTGTGGCAGCAAAAGCTGGACATTTGTCTTTTTTGCTCCGGAGGCTGCCGAAAGCGAAAAAAGGTGCTTTTGAGGATAGAGTCCGCAGGAAAGCAGAGAGGGCCAAATTGTCTGTGGCATTTGAAAGGGTTCCAGGAGGCAATGAGGACCAGCATCACTTTTCCCCGCTGGCACCTTTGCTGTGGCAGCAAAAGCTGGATGTTTGTCTTTCTTGCTCCGGAGGCTGCCGAAAGCGAAAACAGGTGCTTTTGAGGATGGAGTCCGCAGGAAAGCAGAGAGGGCCAAATTGTCTGGGGCATTTGAAGAGGTTCCAGGAGGCAATGAGGACCAGCATCACTTTTCCCCGCTGGCACCTTTGCTGTGGCAGCAAAAGCTGGACGTTTGTCTTTTTTGCTCCGGAGGCTGCCGAAAGCGAAAACAGGTGCTTTTGAGGATGGAGTCCGCAGGAAAGCAGAGAGGGCCAAATTGTCTGGGGCATTTGAAGAGGTTCCAGGAGACAGTGAGAACCAGCATTACTTTTCCCCGCTGGCACCTTTGCTGTGGCAGGAAAAGCTGGACGTTTGTCTTTTTTGCTCCTGAGGTTGCCGAAAGCGAAAACAGGTGCTTTTGAGGATGGAGTCCGCAGGAAAGCAGAGAGGGCCAAATTGTCTGGGGCATTTGAAAGGGTTCCAGGAGGCAGTGAGAACCAGCATTACTTTTCCCCGCTGGCACCTTTGCTGTGGCAGCAAAAGCTGGACGTTTGTCTTTTTTGCTCCGGAGGCTGCCGAAAGCGAAAACAGGTGCTTTTGAGGATGGAGTCCGCAGGAAAGCAGAGAGGGCCAAATTGTCTGGGGCATTTAAAGGGGTTCCAGGAGGCAGTGAGAACCAGCATTACTTTTCCCCGCTGGCACCTTTGCTGTGGCAGCAAAAGCTGGACGTTTGTCTTTTTTGCTCCTGAGGTTGCCGAAAGCGAAAACAGGTGCTTTTGAGGATGGAGTCCGCAGGAAAGCAGAGAGGGCCAAATTGTCTGGGGCATTTGAAAGAGTTTCAGGAGGCAATGAGAACCAGCATTACTTTTCCCCGCTGGCACCTTTGCTGTGGCAGCAAAACCTGGACGTTTGTCTTTTTTGCTCCGGAGGCTGCCGGAAGCGAAAACAGGTGCTTTTGAGGATGGAGTCCGCAGGAAAGCAGAGAGGGCCAAATTGTCTGGGGCATTTGAAGGGGTTCCAGGAGGCAGTGAGGACCAGCATCACTTTTCCCCGCTGGCACCTTTGCTGTGGCAGCAAAAGCTGGACGTTTGTCTTTTTTGCTGAGGAGGTTGCCGAAAGCGAAAACAGGTGCTTTTGAGGATGGAGTCCGCAGGAAAGCAGAGAGGGCCAAATTGTCTGGGGCATTTGAAAGGGTTCCAGGAGGCAATGAGGACCAGCATCACTTTTCCCCGCTGGCACCTTTGCTGTGGCAGCAAAAGCTGGACGTTTGTCTTTCTTGCTCCGGAGGCTGCCGAAAGCGAAAACAGGTGCTTTTGAGGATGGAGTCCGCAGGAAAGCAGAGAGGGCCAAATTGTCTGGGGCATTTGAAGACGTTCCAGGAGGCAATGAGGACCAGCATCACTTTTCCCCGCTGGCACCTTTGCTGTGGCAGCAAAAGCTGGATGTTTGTCTTTCTTGCTCCGGAGGCTGCCGAAAGCGAAAACAGGTGCTTTTGAGGATGGAGTCCGCAGGAAAGCAGAGAGGGCCAAATTGTCTGGGGCATTTGAAGAGGTTCCAGGAGGCAATGAGGACCAGCATCACTTTTCCCCGCTGGCACCTTTGCTGTGGCAGCAAAAGCTGGACGTTTGTCTTTTTTGCTCCGGAGGCTGCCGAAAGCGAAAACAGGTGCTTTTGAGGATGGAGTCCGCAGGAAAGCAGAGAGGGCCAAATTGTCTGGGGCATTTGAAGAGGTTCCAGGAGACAGTGAGAACCAGCATTACTTTTCCCCGCTGGCACCTTTGCTGTGGCAGGAAAAGCTGGACGTTTGTCTTTTTTGCTCCTGAGGTTGCCGAAAGCGAAAACAGGTGCTTTTGAGGATGGAGTCCGCAGGAAAGCAGAGAGGGCCAAATTGTCTGGGGCATTTGAAAGGGTTCCAGGAGGCAGTGAGAACCAGCATTACTTTTCCCCGCTGGCACCTTTGCTGTGGCAGCAAAAGCTGGACGTTTGTCTTTTTTGCTCCGGAGGTTGCCGAAAGCGAAAACAGGTGCTTTTGAGGATGGAGTCCGCAGGAAAGCAGAGAGGGCCAAATTGTCTGGGGCATTTAAAGGGGTTCCAGGAGGCAGTGAGAACCAGCATTACTTTTCCCCGCTGGCACCTTTGCTGTGGCAGCAAAAGCTGGACGTTTGTCTTTCTTGCTCCGGAGGCTGCCGAAAGCGAAAACAGGTGCTTTTGAGGATGGAGTCCGCAGGAAAGCAGAGAGGGCCAAATTGTCTGTGGCATTTAAAGGGGTTCCAGGAGGCAATGAGGACCAGCATCACTTTTCCCCGCTGGCACCTTTGCTGTGGCAGCAAAAGCTGGACATTTGTCTTTTTTGCTCCGGAGGCTGCCGAAAGCGAAAAAAGGTGCTTTTGAGGATAGAGTCCGCAGGAAAGCAGAGAGGGCCAAATTGTCTGTGGCATTTGAAAGGGTTCCAGGAGGCAATGAGGACCAGCATCACTTTTCCCCGCTGGCACCTTTGCTGTGGCAGCAAAAGCTGGACGTTTGTCTTTCTTGCTCCGGAGGCTGCCGAAAGCGAAAACAGGTGCTTTTGAGGATGGAGTCGGCAGAAAAGCAGAGAGGGCCAAATTGTCTGGGGCATTTGAAGAGGTTCCAGGAGGCAATGAGGACCAGCATCACTTTTCCCCGCTGGCACCTTTGCTGTGGCAGCAAAAGCTGGACGTTTGTCTTTTTTGCTCCGGAGGCTGCCGAAAGCGAAAACAGGTGCTTTTGAGGATGGAGTCCGCAGGAAAGCAGAGAGGGCCAAATTGTCTGGGGCATTTGAAGAGGTTCCAGGAGACAGTGAGAACCAGCATTACTTTTCCCCGCTGGCACCTTTGCTGTGGCAGGAAAAGCTGGACGTTTGTCTTTTTTGCTCCTGAGGTTGCCGAAAGCGAAAACAGGTGCTTTTGAGGATGGAGTCCGCAGGAAAGCAGAGAGTGCCAAATTGTCTGGGGCATTTGAAAGGGTTCCAGGAGGCAGTGAGAACCAGCATTACTTTTCCCCGCTGGCACCTTTGCTGTGGCAGCAAAAGCTGGACGTTTGTCTTTTTTGCTCCGGAGGTTGCCGAAAGCGAAAACAGGTGCTTTTGAGGATGGAGTCCGCAGGAAAGCAGAGAGGGCCAAATTGTCTGTGGCATTTGAAAGAGTTTCAGGAGGCAATGAGAACCAGCATTACTTTTCCCCGCTGGCACCTTTGCTGTTGCAGCAAAAGCTGGACGTTTGTCTTTTTTGCTCCGGAGGCTGCCGGAAGCGAAAACAGGTGCTTTTGAGGATGGAGTCCGCAGGAAAGCAGAGAGGGCCAAATTGTCTGGGGCATTTGAAGGGGTTCCAGGAGGCAGTGAGGACTAGCATCACTTTTCCCCGCTGGCACCTTTGCTGTGGCAGCAAAAGCTGGACGTTTGTATTTTTTGCTCCGGAGGTTGCCGAAAGCGAAAACAGGTGCTTTTGAGGATGGAGTCCGCAGGAAAGCAGAGAGGGCCAAATTGTCTGGGGCATTTGAAAGGGTTCCAGGAGGCAATGAGGACCAGCATCACTTTTCCCCGCTGGCACCTTTGCTGTGGCAGCAAAAGCTGGACGTTTGTCTTTCTTGCTCCGGAGGCTGCCGAAAGCGAAAACAGGTGCTTTTGAGGATGGAGTCCGCAGGAAAGCAGAGAGGGCCAAATTGTCTGGGGCATTTGAAAGGGTTCCAGGAGGCAGTGAGAACCAGCATCACTTTTCCCCGCTGGCACCTTTGCTGTGGCAGCAAAAGCTGGACGTTTGTCTTTTTTGCTCTGGAGGTTGCCGAAAGCGAAAACAGGTGCTTTTGAGGATGGAGTCCGCAGGAAAGCAGAGAGGGCCAAATTGTCTGGGGCATATGAAGACGTTCCAGGAGGCAATGAGGACCAGCATCACTTTTCCCCGCTGGCACCTTTGCTGTGGCAGGAAAAGCTGGACGTTTGTCTTTTTTGCTCCGGAGGCTGCCGAAAGCGAAAACAGGTGCTTTTGAGGATGGAGTCCGCAGGAAAGCAGAGAGGGCCAAATTGTCTGGGGCATTTGAAGGGGTTGCAGGAGGCAGTGAGGACCAGCATCACTTTTCCCCGCTCACCTTTGCTGTGGCAGGAAAAGCTGGACGTTTGTCTTTTTTGCTCCGGAGGTTGCCGAAAGCGAAAACAGGTGCTTTTGAGGATGGAGTCCGCAGGAAAGCAGAGAGGGCCAAATTGTCTGGGGCATTTGAAGACGTTCCAGGAGGCAATGAGGACCAGCATCACTTTTCCCCGCTGGCACCTTTGCTGTGGCAGGAAAAGCTGGACGTTTGTCTTTTTTGCTCCGGAGGCTGCCGAAAGCGAAAACAGGTGCTTTTGAGGATGGAGTCCGCAGGAAAGCAGAGAGGGCCAAATTGTCTGGGGCATTTGAAGGGGTTGCAGGAGGCAGTGAGGACCAGCATCACTTTTCCCCGCTGGCACCTTTGCTGTGGCAGGAAAAGCTGGACGTTTGTCTTTTTTGCTCCGGAGGCTGCCAGAAGCGAAAACAGGTGCTTTTGAGGATGGAGTCCGCAGGAAAGCAGAGAGGGCCAAATTGTCTGTGGCATTTGAAGGGGTTCCAGGAGGCAGTGAGGACCAGCATCACTTTTCCCCGCTGGCACCTTTGCTGTGGCAGCAAAAGCTGGACGTTTGTCTTTTTTGCTCCGGAGGTTGCCGAAAGCGAAAACAGGTGCTTTTGAGGATGGAGTTCGCAGGAAAGCAGAGAGGGCCAAATTGTCTGGGGCATTTGAAAGGGTTCCAGGAGGCAATGAGGACCAGCATCACTTTTCCCCGCTGGCACCTTTGCTGTGGCAGCAAAAGCTGGACGTTTGTCTTTCTTGCTCCGGAGGCTGCTGAAAGCGAAAAGAGGTGCTTTTGAGGATGGAGTCCGCAGGAAAGCAGAGAGGGCCAAATTGTCTGGGGCATTTGAAAGGGTTCCAGGAGGCAGTGAGAACCAGCATCACTTTTCCCCGCTGGTACCTTTGCTGTGGCAGCAAAAGCTGGACGTTTGTCTTTTTTGCTCCGGAGGGCGCCGAAAGTGAAAAAAGGTGCTTTTGAGGATGGAGTCCGCAGGAAAGCAGAGAGGGCCAAATTGTCTGGGGCATTTGAAGAGGTTCCAGGATGCAATGAGGACCAGCATCACTTTTCCCCGCTGGCACCTTTGCTGTGGCAGCAAAAGCTGGACGTTTGTCTTTTTTGCTCCGGAGGCTGCCGAAAGCGAAAACAGGTGCTTTTGAGGATGGAGTCCGCAGGAAAGCAGAGAGGGCCAAATTGTCTGGGGCATTTGAAGGGGTTGCAGGAGGCAGTGAGGACCAGCATCACTTTTCCCCGCTGGCACCTTTGCTGTGGCAGGAAAAGCTGGACGTTTGTCTTTTTTGCACCGGAGGTTGCCGAAAGCGAAAACAAGTGCTTTGGAGTACGGAGTCCGCAGGAAAGCAGAGAGGGCCAAATTGTCTGTGGCATTTGAAAGAGTTCCAGGAGGCAGTGAGATCCAGCATTACTTTTCCCCGCTGGCACCTTTGCTGTGGCAGCAAAAGCTGGACGTTTGTCTTTTTTGCTCCGGAGGCTGCCGAAAGCGAAAACAGGTGCTTTTGAGGATGGAGTCGGCAGGAAAGCAGAGAGGGCCAAATTGTCTGGGGCATTTGAAGGGGTTCCAGGACAGTAAGGACCAGCATCATTTTTCCCCGCTGGCACCTTTGCTGTGGCAGGAAAAGCTGGACGTTTGTCTTTTTTACTCCGGAGGTTGCCGAAAGCGAAAACAGGTGCTTTTGAGGATGGAGTCCGCAGGAAAGCAGAGAGGGCCAAATTGTCTGTGGCATTTGAAAGAGTTTCAGGAGGCAATGAGGACCAGCATCACTTTTCCCCGCTGGCACCTTTGCTGTGGCAGCAAAAGCTGGATGTTTGTCTTTTTTGCTCCGGAGGTTGCCGAAAGCGAAAACAGGTGCTTTTGAGGATGGAGTCCGCAGGAAAGCAGAGAGGGCCAAATTGTTAGGGGCATTTGAAGGGGTTCCAGGAGGCAGTGAGGACCAGCATCACTTTTCCCCGCTGGCACCTTTGCTGTGGCAGCAAAAGCTGGACGTTTGTCTTTTTTGCTCCGGAGGTTGCCGAAAGCGAAAACAGGTGCTTTTGAGTACGGAGTCCGCAGGAAAGCAGAGAGGGCCAAATTGTCTGTGGCATTTGAAAGAGTTCCAGGAGGCAGTGAGAACCAGCATTACTTTTCCCCGCTGGCACCTTTGCTGTGGCAGCAAAAGCTTGACGTTTGTCTTTTTTGCTCCGGAGGCTGCCGAAAGCGAAAACAGGTGCTTTTGAGGATGGAGTCCGCAGGAAAGCAGAGAGGGCCAAATTGTCTGGGCCATTTGAAGAGGTTCCAGGAGGCAATGAGGACCAGCATCACTTTTCCCCGCTGGCACCTTTGCTGTGGCAGCAAAAGCTGGACGTTTGTCTTTTTTGCTCCGGAGGTTGCCGAAAGCGAAAACAGGTGCTTTGGAGTACGGAGTCGGCAGGAAAGCAGAGAGGGCCAAATTGTCTGTGGCATTTGAAAGAGTTCCAGGAGGCAGTGAGAACCAGCATTACTTTTCCCCGCTGGCACCTTTGCTGTGGCAGCAAAAGCTGGACGTTTGTCTTTTTTGCTCCGGAGGCT
The DNA here is from genome assembly GCF_965231255.1 of Vanellus vanellus. Classification (NCBI taxonomy): domain Eukaryota; kingdom Metazoa; phylum Chordata; class Aves; order Charadriiformes; family Charadriidae; genus Vanellus; species Vanellus vanellus. Next base: position 191,645 of record NW_028128266.1, read on the forward strand.
GCCGAAAGCGAAAACAGGTGCTTTTGAGGATGGAGTCCGCAGGAAAGCAGAGAGGGCCAAATTGTCTGGGGCATTTGAAGAGGTTCCAGGAGGCAGTGAGAACCAGCATCACTTTTCCCCGCTGGCACCTTTGCTGTGGCAGCAAAAGCTGGACGTTTGGCTTTTTTGCTCCGGAGGTTGCCGAAAGCGAAAACAGGTGCTTTTGAGGATGGAGTCCGCAGGAAAGCAGAGAGGGCCAAATTGTCTGTGGCATTTGAAGAGGTTCCAGGAGGCAATGAGGACCAGCATCACTTTTCCCCGCTGGCACCTTTGCTGTGGCAGCAAAAGCTGGACGTTTGTCTTTTTTGCTCCGGAGGCTGCCGAAAGCGAAAACAGGTGCTTTTGAGGATGGAGTCCGCAGGAAAGCAGAGAGGGCCAAATTGTCTGTGGCATTTGAAGGGGTTCCAGGAGGCAGTGAGGACCAGCATCACTTTTCCCCGCTGGCACCTTTGCTGTGGCAGCAAAAGCTGGACGTTTGTCTTTTTTGCTCCGGAGGTTTCCGAAAGCGAAAAAAAGTGCTTTTGAGGATGGAGTCCGCAGGAAAGCAGAGAGGGCCAAATTGTCTGTGGCATTTGAAAGAGTTCCAGGAGGCAGTGAGAACCAGCATTACTTTTCCCCGCTGGCACCTTTGCTGTGGCAGGAAAAGCTGGACGTTTGTCTTTTTTGCTCCGGAGGTTGCCGAAAGCGGAAAAAAGTGCTTTTGAGGATGGAGTCCGCAGGAAAGCAGAGAGGGCCAAATTGTCTGTGGCATTTGAAGAGGTTCCAGGAGACAGTGAGAACCAGCATTACTTTTCCCCGTTGGCACCTTTGCTGTGGCAGCAAAAGCTGGACGTTTGTCTTTTTTGCTCCGGAGGTTGCCGAAAGCGAAAACAGGTGCTTTTGAGGATGGAGTCCGCAGGAAAGCAGAGAGGGCCAAATTGTCTGTGGCATTTGAAAGGGTTCCAGGAGGCAATGAGGACCAGCATTACTTTTCCCCGCTGGCACCTTTGCTGTGGCAGCAAAAGCTGGACGTTTGTCTTTTTTGCTCCGGAGGTTGCCGAAAGCGAAAACAGGTGCTTTTGAGGATGGAGTCCGCAGGAAAGCAGAGAGGGCCAAATTGTCTGTGGCATTTGAAGGGGTTGCAGGAGGCAGTGAGGACCAGCATCACTTTTCCCCGCTGGCACCTTTGCTGTGGCAGGAAAAGCTGGACGTTTGTCTTTTTTGCTCCGGAGGTTGCCGAAAGCGAAAACAGGTGCTTTTGAGGATGGAGTCCGCAGGAAAGCAGAGAGGGCCAAATTGTCTGTGGCATTTGAAAGAGTTCCAGGAGGCAGTGAGAACCAGCATTACTTTTCCCCGCTGGCACCTTTGCTGTGGCAGCAAAAGCTGGACGTTTGTCTTTTTTGCTCCGGAGTTTGCCGAAAGCGAAAACAGGTGCTTTTGAGGATGGAGTCCGCAGGAAAGCAGACAGGGCCAAATTGTCTGGGGCATTTGAAGGGGTTCCAGGAGGCAGTGAGGACCAGCATCACTTTTCCCCGCTGGCACCTTTGCTGTGGCAGCAAAAGCTGGACGTTTGTCTTTTTTGCTCCGGAGGTTGCCGAAAGCGAAAACAGGTGCTTTTGAGTACGGAGTCCGCAGGAAAGCAGAGAGGGCCAAATTGTCTGTGGCATTTGAAAGAGTTCCAGGAGGCAGTGAGAACCAGCATTACTTTTCCCCGCTGGCACCTTTGCTGTGGCAGCAAAAGCTGGACGTTTGTCTTTTTTGCTCCGGAGGCTGCCGAAAGCGAAAACAGGTGCTTTTGAGGATGGAGTCCGCAGGAAAGCAGAGAGGGCCAAATTGTCTGGGGCATTTGAAGGGGTTGCAGGAGGCAGTGAGGACCAGCATCACTTTTCCCCGCTGGCACCTTTGCTGTGGCAGGAAAAGCTGGACGTTTGTCTTTTTTGCTCCGGAGGCTGCCGGAAGCGAAAACAGGTGCTTTTGAGGATGGAGTCCGCAGGAAAGCAGAGAGGGCCAAATTGTCTGGGGCATTTGAAAGGGTTCCAGGAGGCAATGAGGACCAGCATCACTTTTCCCCGCTGGCACCTTTGCTGTGGCAGCAAAAGCTGGACGTTTGTCTTTCTTGCTCCGGAGGTTGCCGAAAGCGAAAACAGGTGCTTTGGAGTACGGAGTCGGCAGGAAAGCAGAGAGGGCCAAATTGTCTGTGGCATTTGAAAGAGTTCCAGGAGGCAGTGAGAACCAGCATTACTTTTCCCCGCTGGCACCTTTGCTGTGGCAGCAAAAGCTGGACGTTTGTCTTTTTTGCTCCGGAGGCTGCCGAAAGCGAAAACAGGTGCTTTTGAGGATGGAGTCCGCAGGAAAGCAGAGAGGGCCAAATTGTCTGGGGCATTTGAAGAGGTTCCAGGAGGCAGTGAGAACCAGCATCACTTTTCCCCGCTGGCACCTTTGCTGTGGCAGCAAAAGCTGGACGTTTGGCTTTTTTGCTCCGGAGGTTGCCGAAAGCGAAAACAGGTGCTTTTGAGGATGGAGTCCGCAGGAAAGTAGAGAGGGCCAAATTGTCTGTGGCATTTGAAGAGGTTCCAGGAGGCAATGAGGACCAGCATCACTTTTCCCCGCTGGCACCTTTGCTGTGGCAGCAAAAGCTGGACGTTTGTCTTTTTTGCTCCGGAGGCTGCCGAAAGCGAAAACAGGTGCTTTTGAGGATGGAGTCCGCAGGAAAGCAGAGAGGGCCAAATTCCCTGTGGCATTTGAAGGGGTTCCAGGAGGCAGTGAGGACCAGCATCACTTTTCCCCGCTGGCACCTTTGCTGTGGCAGCAAAAGCTGGACGTTTGTCTTTTTTGCTCCGGAGGTTGCCGAAAGCGAAAAAAAGTGCTTTTGAGGATGGAGTCCGCAGGAAAGCAGAGAGGGCCAAATTGTCTGTGGCATTTGAAAGAGTTCCAGGAGGCAGTGAGAACCAGCATTACTTTTCCCCGCTGGCACCTTTGCTGCGGCAGGAAAAGCTGGACGTTTGTCTTTTTTGCTCCGGAGGTTGCCGTAAGCGGAAAAAAGTGCTTTTGAGGATGGAGTCCGCAGGAAAGCAGAGAGGGCCAAATTGTCTGGGGCATTTGAAGAGGTTCCAGGAGACAGTGAGAACCAGCATTACTTTTCCCCGTTGGCACCTTTGCTGTGGCAGCAAAAGCTGGACGTTTGTCTTTTTTGCTCCGGAGGTTGCCGAAAGAGAAAACAGGTGCTTTTGAGTACGGAGTCGGCAGGAAAGCAGAGAGGGCCAAATTGTCTGTGGCATTTGAAAGAGTTCCAGGAGGCAGTGAGAACCAGCATTACTTTTCCCTGCTGGCACCTTTGCTGTGGCAGCAAAAGCTGGACGTTTGTCTTTTTTGCTCCGGAGGCTGCCGAAAGCGAAAACAGGTGCTTTTGAGGATGGAGTCCGCAGGAAAGCAGAGAGGGCCAAATTGTCTGGGGCATTTGAAGGGGTTGCAGGAGGCAGTGAGGACCAGCATCACTTTTCCCCGCTGGCACCTTTGCTGTGGCAGGAAAAGCTGGACGTTTGTCTTTTTTGCTCCGGAGGCTGCCGGAAGCGAAAACAGGTGCTTTTGAGGATGGAGTCCGCAGGAAAGCAGAGAGGGCCAAATTGTCTGGGGCATTTGAAAGGGTTCCAGGAGGCAATGAGGACCAGCATCACTTTTCCCCGCTGGCACCTTTGCTGTGGCAGCAAAAGCTGGACGTTTGTCTTTCTTGCTCCGGAGGCTGCCGAAAGCGAAAACAGGTGCTTTTGAGGATGGAGTCCGCAGGAAAGCAGAGAGGGCCAAATTGTCTGGGGCATTTGAAGAGGTTCCAGGAGGCAATGAGGACCAGCATCACTTTTCCCCGCTGGCACCTTTGCTGTGGCAGGAAAAGCTGGACGTTTGTCTTTTTTGCTCCGGAGGCTGCCGAAAGCGAAAACAGGTGCTTTTGAGGATGGAGTCCGCAGGAAAGCAGAGAGGGCCAAATTGTCTGGGGCATTTGAAGGGGTTGCAGGAGGCAGTGAGGACCAGCATCACTTTTCTCCGCTGGCACCTTTGCTGTGGCAGGAAAAGCTGGACGTTTGTCTTTTTTGCTCCGAAGGTTGCCGAAAGCGAAAACAGGTGCTTTTGAGGACGGAGTCCGCAGGAAAGCAGAGAGGGCCAAATTGTCTGTGGTATTTGAAAGAGTTCCAGGAGGCAGTGAGAACCAGCATTACTTTTCCCCGCTGGCACCTTTGCTGTGGCAGCAAAAGCTGGACGTTTGTCTTTTTTGCTCCGGAGGCTGCCGAAAGCGAAAACAGGTGCTTTTGAGGATGGAGTCCGCAGGAAAGCAGAGAGGGCCAAATTGTCTGGGGCATTTGAAGGGGTTCCAGGAGGCAGTGAGGACCAGCATCACTTTTCCTTGCTGGCACCTTTGCTGTGGCAGCAAAAGCTGGACGTTTGTCTTTTTTGCTCCTGAGGTTGCCGAAAGCGAAAACAGGTGCTTTTGAGTACGGAGTCCGCAGGAAAGCAGAGAGGGCCAAATGGTCTGTGGCATTTGAAAGAGTTCCAGGAGGCAGTGAGAACCAGCATTACTTTTCCCCGCTGGCACCTTTGCTGTGGCAGCAAGAGCTGGACGTTTGTCTTTTTTGCTCCGGAGGCTGCCGAAAGCGAAAACAGGGGCTTTTGAGGATGGAGTCCGCAGGAAAGCAGAGAGAGCCAAATTGTCTGGGGCATTTGAAGAGGTTCCAGGAGGCAATGAGGACCAGCATCACTTTTCCCCGCTGGCACCTTTGCTGTGGCAGCAAAAGCTGGACGTTTGTCTTTTTTGCTGAGGAGGTTGCCGAAAGCGAAAACAGGTGCTTTTGAGTACGGAGTCCGCAGGAAAGCAGAGAGGGCCAAATTGTCTGTGGCATTTGAAAGAGTTCCAGGAGGCAGTGAGAACCAGCATTACTTTTCCCCGCTGGCACCTTTGCTGTGGCAGCAAAAGCTGGACGTTTGTCTTTTTTGCTCCGGAGGCTGCCGAAAGCGAAAACAGGTGCTTTTGAGGATGGAGTCCGCAGGAAAGCAGAGAGGGCCAAATTGTCTGGGGCATTTGAAGAGGTTCCAGGAGGCAGTGAGAACCAGCATCACTTTTCCCCGCTGGCACCTTTGCTGTGGCAGCAAAAGCTGGACGTTTGTCTTATTTGCTCCGCAGGCTGCCGAAAGCGAAAACAGGTGCTTTTGAGGATGGAGTCCGCAGGAAAGCAGAGAGGGCCAAATTGTCTGTGGCATTTGAAGAGGTTCCAGGAGGCAATGAGGACCAGCATCACTTTTCCCCGCTGGCACCTTTGCTGTGGCAGGAAAAGCTGGACGTTTGTCTTTTTTGCTCCGGAGGCTGCCGAAAGCGAAAACAGGTGCTTTTGAGGATGGAGTCCGCAGGAAAGCAGAGAGGGCCAAATTGTCTGGGGCATTTGAAGGGGTTGCAGGAGGCAGTGAGGACCAGCATCACTTTTCCCCGCTGGCACCTTTGCTGTGGCAGGAAAAGCTGGACGTTTGTCTTTTTCGCTCCGGAGGTTGCCGAAAGCGAAAACAGGTGCTTTTGAGGACGGAGTCCGCAGGAAAGCAGAGAGGGCCAAATTGTCTGTGGCATTTGAAAGAGTTCCAGGAGGCAGTGAGAACCAGCATTACTTTTCCCCGCTGGCACCTTTGCTGTGGCAGCAAAAGCTGGACGTTTGTCTTTTTTGCTCCGGAGGTTGCCGAAAGCGAAAACAGGTGCTTTTGAGGATGGAGTCCGCAGGAAAGCAGAGAGGGCCAAATTGTCTGGGGCATTTGAAGGGGTTCCAGGACAGTAAGGACCAGCATCATTTTTCCCCGCTGGCACCTTTGCTGTGGCAGGAAAAGCTGGACGTTTGCCTTTTTTACTCCGGAGGTTGCCGAAAGCGAAAAAAGGGGCTTTTGAGGATGGAGTCCGCAGGAAAGCAGAGAGGGTCAAATTGTCTGGGGCATTTGAAGAGGTTCCAGGAGGCAATGAGGACCAGCATCACTTTTCCCCGCTGGCACCTTTGCTGTGGCAGGAAAAGCTGGACGTTTGTCTTTTTTGCTCCGGAGGTTGCCGAAAGCGAAAACAGGTGCTTTTGAGTACGGAGTCCGCAGGAAAGCAGAGGGCCAAATTGTCTGTGGCATTTGAAAGAGTTCCAGGAGGCAGTGAGAACCAGCATTACTTTTCCCCACTGGCAACTTTGCTGTGGCAGCAAAAGCTGGACGTTTGTCTTTTTTGCTCCGGAGGCTGCCGAAAGCGAAAACAGGTGCTTTTGAGGATGGAGTCCGCAGGAAAGCAGAGAGGGCCAAATTGTCTGGGGCATTTGAAGAGGTTCCAGGAGGCAGTGAGAACCAGCATCACTTTTCCCCGCTGGCACCTTTGCTGTGGCAGCAAAAGCTGGACGTTTGTCTTTTTTGCTCCGGAGTTTGCCGAAAGCGAAAACAGGTGCTTTTGAGGACGGAGTCCGCAGGAAAGCAGAGAGGGCCAAATTGTCTGTGGCATTTGAAAGAGTTCCAGGAGGCAGTGAGAACCAGCATTACTTTTCCCCGCTGGCACCTTTGCTGTGGCAGCAAAAGCTGGACGTTTGTCTTTTTTGCTCCTGAGGTTGCCGAAAGCGAAAACAGGTGCTTTTGAGGATGGAGTCCGCAGGAAAGCAGAGAGGGCCAAATTGTCTGGGGCATTTGAAGGGGTTCCAGGACAGTAAGGACCAGCATCATTTTTCCCCGCTGACACCTTTGCTGTGGCAGGAAAAGCTGGACGTTTGTCTTTTTTACTCCGGAGGTTGCCGAAAGCGAAAACAGGTGCTTTTGAGGATGGAGTCCGCAGGAAAGCAGAGAGGGCCAAATTGTCTGTGGCATTTGAAAGAGTTTCAGGAGGCAATGAGGACCAGCATCACTTTTACCCGCTGGCACCTTTGCTGTGGCAGCAAAAGCTGGACGTTTGTCTTTTTTGCTCCGGAGGCTGCCGAAAGCGAAAACAGGTGCTTTTGAGGATGGAGTCCGCAGGAAAGCAGAGAGGGCCAAATTGTCTGGGGCATTTGAAGGGGTTCCAGGAGGCAGTGAGGACCAGCATCACTTTTCCCCGCTGGCACCTTTGCTGTGGCAGCAAAAGCTGGACGTTTGTCTTTTTTGCTCCGGAGGTTGCCGAAAGCGAAAACAGGTCCTTTTGAGTACGGAGTCCGCAGGAAAGCAGAGAGGGCCAAATTGTCTGTGGCATTTGAAAGAGTTCCAGGAGGCAGTGAGAACCAGCATTACTTTTCCCCGCTGGCACCTTTGCTGTGGCAGCAAAAGCTGGACGTTTGTCTTTTTTGCTCCGGAGGCTGCCGAAAGCGAAAACAGGTGCTTTTGAGGATGGAGTCCGCAGGAAAGCACAGAGGGCCAAATTGTCTGGGGCATTTGAAGGGGTTCCAGGAGGCAGTGAGGACCAGCATCACTTTTCCCCGCTGGCACCTTTGCTGTGGCAGCAAAAGCTGGACGTTTGTCTTTTTTGCTCCGGAGGTTGCCGAAAGCGAAAAAAAGTGCTTTTGAGGATGGAGTCCGCAGGAAAGCAGAGAGGGCCAAATTGTCTGTGGCATTTGAAAGAGTTCCAGGAGGCAGTGAGAACCAGCATTACTTTTCCCCGCTGGCACCTTTGCTGTGGCAGCAAAAGCTGGACGTTTTTCTTTTTTGCTCCGGAGGTTGCCGAAAGCGGAAAAAAGTGCTTTTGAGGATGGAGTCCGCAGGAAAGCAGAGAGGGCCAAATTGTCTGGGGCATTTGAAGAGGTTCCAGGAGACAGTGAGAACCAGCATTACTTTTCCCCGTTGGCACCTTTGCTGTGGCAGCAAAAGCTGGACGTTTGTCTTTTTTGCTCCTGAGGTTGCCGAAAGCGAAAACAGGTGCTTTTGAGGATGGAGTCCGCAGGAAAGCAGAGAGGGCCAAATTGTCTGTGGCATTTGAAAGGGTTCCAGGAGGCAATGAGGACCAGCATTACTTTTCCCCGCTGGCACCTTTGCTGTGGCAGCAAAAGCTGGACGTTTGTCTTTTTTGCTCCGGAGGTTGCCGAAAGCGAAAACAGGTGCTTTTGAGGATGGAGTCCGCAGGAAAGCAGAGAGGGCCAAATTGTCTGGGGCATTTGAAGGGGTTGCAGGAGGCAGTGAGGACCAGCATCACTTTTCCCCGCTGGCACCTTTGCTGTGGCAGCAAAAGCTGGACGTTTGTATTTTTTGCTCCGGAGGTTGCCGAAAGCGAAAACAGGTGCTTTTGAGGACGGAGTCCGCAGGAAAGCAGAGAGGGCCAAATTGTCTGTGGCATTTGAAAGAGTTCCAGGAGGCAGTGAGAACCAGCATTACTTTTCCCCGCTGGCTCCTTTGCTGTGGCAGCAAAAGCTGGACGTTTGTCTTTTTTGCTCCGGAGGTTGCCGAAAGCGAAAAAAAGTGCTTTTGAGGATGGAGTCCGCAGGAAAGCAGAGAGGGCCAAATTGTCTGGGGCATTTGAAAGAGTTCCAGGAGGCAGTGAGAACCAGCATTACTTTTCCCCGCTGGCACCTTTGCTGTGGCAGCAAAAGCTGGACGTTTGTCTTTCTTGCTCCGGAGGTTGCCGAAAGCGGAAAAAAGTGCTTTTGAGGATGGATTCCGCAGGAAAGCAAAGAGGGCCAAATTGTCTGGGGCATTTGAAGAGGTTCCAGGAGACAGTGAGAACCAGCATTACTTTTCCCCATTGGCACCTTTGCTGTGGCAGCAAAAGCTGGACGTTTGTCTTTTTACCACCGGAGGGCGCCGAAAGTGAAAAAAAATGCTTTTGAGGATAGAGTCCGCAGGAAAGCAGAGAGGGCCAAATTGTCTGTGGCATTTGAAAGGGTTCCAGGAGGCAGTGAGAACCAGCATCACTTTTCCCCGCTGGCACCTTTGCTGTGGCAGCAAAAGCTGGACGTTTGTCTTTTTTGCTCCGGAGGTTGCCGAAAGCGAAAACAGGTGCTTTTGAGGATGGAGTCCGCAGGAAAGCAGAGAGGGCCAAATTGTCTGGGGCATTTGAAAGGGTTGCAGGAGGCAATGAGGACCAGCATTACTTTTCCCCGCTGGCACCTTTGCTGTGGCAGCAAAAGCTGAACGTTTGTCTTTTTTGCTCCGGAGGCTGCCGAAAGCAAAAACAGGTGCTTTTGAGGATGGAGTCCGCAGGAAAGCAGAGAGGGCCAAATTGTCTGGGGCATTTTAAAGGGTTCCAGGAGGCAGTGAGAACCAGCATTACTTTTCCCCGCTGGCACCTTTGCTGTGGCAGCAAAAGCTGGACGTTTGTCTTTTTTGCTCCTGAGGTTGCCGAAAGCGAAAACAGGTGCTTTTGAGGATGGAGTCCGCAGGAAAGCAGAGAGGGCCAAATTGTCTGGGGCATTTGAAGAGGTTCCAGGAGGCAATGAGGACCAGCATCACTTTTACCCGCTGGCACCTTTGCTGTGGCAGCAAAAGCTGGACGTTTGTCTTTTTTGCTCCGGAGGCTGCCGAAAGCGAAAACAGGTGCTTTTGAGGATGGAGTCCGCAGGAAAGCAGAGAGGGCCAAATTGTCTGCGGCATTTGAAAGGGTTCCAGGAGGCAGTGAGAACCAGCATTACTTTTCCCCGCTGGCACCTTTGCTGTGGCAGCAAAAGCTGGACGTTTGTCTTTTTACCACCGGAGGGCGCCGAAAGAGAAAAAAGGTGCTTTTGAGGATAGAGTCCGCAGGAAAGCAGAGAGTGCCAAATTGTCTGTGGCATTTGAAAGGGTTCCAGGAGGCAGTGAGAACCAGCATTACTTTTCCCCGCTGGCACCTTTGCTGTGGCAGCAAAAGCTGGACGTTTGTCTTTTTTGCTCCGGAGGCTGCCGAAAGCGAAAACAGGTGCTTTTGAGGATGGAGTCCGCAGGAAAGCAGACAGGGCCAAATTGTCTGGGGCATTTGAAGGGGTTCCAGGAGGCAGTGAGGACCAGCATCACTTTTCCCCGCTGGCACCTTTGCTGTGGCAGCAAAAGCTGGACGTTTGTCTTTTTTGCTCCGGAGGTTGCCGAAAGCGAAAAAAAGTGCTTTTGAGGATGGAGTCCGCAGGAAAGCAGAGAGGGCCAAATTGTCTGGGGCATTTGAAAGAGTTCCAGGAGGCAGTGAGAACCAGCATTACTTTTCCCCGCTGGCACCTTTGCTGTGGCAGCAAAAGCTGGACGTTTGTCTTTTTTGCTCCGGAGGTTGCCGAAAGCGGAAAAAAGTGCTTTTGAGGATGGAGTCCGCAGGAAAGCAGAGAGGGCCAAATTGTCTGGGGCATTTGAAGAGGTTCCAGGAGACAGTGAGAACCAGCATTACTTTTCCCCGTTGGCACCTTTGCTGTGGCAGCAAAAGCTGGACGTTTGTCTTTTTTGCTCCGGAGGTTGCCGAAAGCGAAAAAAAGTGCTTTTGAGGATGGAGTCCGCAGGAAAGCAGAGAGGGCCAAATTGTCTGGGGCATTTGAAAGAGTTCCAGGAGGCAGTGAGAACCAGCATTACTTTTCCCCGCTGGCACCTTTGCTGTGGCAGCAAAAGCTGGACGTTTGTCTTTCTTGCTCCGGAGGTTGCCGAAAGCGGAAAAAAGTGCTTTTGAGGATGGATTCCGCAGGAAAGCAAAGAGGGCCAAATTGTCTGGGGCATTTGAAGAGGTTCCAGGAGACAGTGAGAACCAGCATTACTTTTCCCCATTGGCACCTTTGCTGTGGCAGCAAAAGCTGGACATTTGTATTTTTACCACCGGAGGGCGCCGAAAGTGAAAAAAAATGCTTTTGAGGATAGAGTCCGCAGGAAAGCAGAGAGGGCCAAATTGTCTGTGGCATTTGAAAGGGTTCCAGGAGGCAGTGAGAACCAGCATCACTTTTCCCCGCTGGCACCTTTGCTGTGGCAGCAAAAGCTGGACGTTTGTCTTTTTTGCTCCGGAGGTTGCCGAAAGCGAAAACAGGTGCTTTTGATGATGGAGTCCGCAGGAAAGCAGAGAGGGCCAAATTGTCTGTGGCATTTGAAAGGGTTGCAGGAGGCAATGAGGACCAGCATTACTTTTCCCCGCTGGCACCTTTGCTGTGGCAGCAAAAGCTGAACGTTTGTCTTTTTTGCTCCGGAGGCTGCCGAAAGCGAAAACAGGTGCTTTTGAGGATGGTATCCGCAGGAAAGCAGAGAGGGCCAAATTGTCTGGGGCATTTTAAAGGGTTCCAGGAGGCAGTGAGAACCAGCATTACTTTTCCCCGCTGGCACCTTTGCTGTGGCAGCAAAAGCTGGACGTTTGTCTTTTTTGCTCCTGAGGTTGCCGAAAGCGAAAACAGGTGCTTTTGAGGATGGAGTCCGCAGGAAAGCAGAGAGGGCCAAATTGTCTGGGGCATTTGAAGAGGTTCCAGGAGGCAATGAGGACCAGCATCACTTTTACCCGCTGGCACCTTTGCTGTGGCAGCAAAAGCTGAACGTTTGTCTTTTTTGCTCCGGAGGCTGCCGAAAGCGAAAACAGGTGCTTTTGAGGATAGAGTCCGCAGGAAAGCAGAGAGGGCCAAATTGTCTGCGGCATTTGAAAGGGTTCCAGGAGGCAGTGAGAACCAGCATTACTTTTCCCCGCTGGCACCTTTGCTGTGGCAGCAAAAGCTTGACGTTTGTCTTTTTAACACCGGAGGGCGCCGAAAGAGAAAAAAGGTGCTTTTGAGGATAGAGTCCGCAGGAAAGCAGAGAGGGCCAAATTGTCTGGGGCATTTGAAGGGGTTCCATGAGGCATTGAGGACCAGCATCACTTTTCCCCGCTGGCACCTTTGCTGTGGCAGGAAAAGCTGGACGTTTGTCTTTTTTGCTCCGGAGGTTGCCGAAAGCGAAAAAAAGTGCTTTTGAGGATGGAGTCCGCAGGAAAGCAGAGAGGGCCAAATTGTCTGGGGCATTTGAAAGAGTTCCAGGAGGCAGTGAGAACCAGCATTACTTTTCCCCGCTGGCACCTTTGCTGTGGCAGCAAAAGCTGGACGTTTGTCTTTCTTGCTCCGGAGGTTGCCGAAAGCGGAAAAAAGTGCTTTTGAGGATGGATTCCGCAGGAAAGCAAAGAGGGCCAAATTGTCTGGGGCATTTGAAGAGGTTCCAGGAGACAGTGAGAACCAGCATTACTTTTCCCCATTGGCACCTTTGCTGTGGCAGCAAAAGCTGGACGTTTGTCTTTTTACCACCGGAGGGCGCTGAAAGTGAAAAAAAATGCTTTTGAGGATAGAGTCCGCAGGAAAGCAGAGAGGGCCAAATTGTCTGTGGCATTTGAAAGGGTTCCAGGAGGCAGTGAGAACCAGCATCACTTTTCCCCGCTGGCACCTTTGCTGTGGCAGCAAAAGCTGGACGTTTGTCTTTTTTGCTCCGGAGGTTGCCGAAAGCGAAAACAGGTGCTTTTGATGATGGAGTCCGCAGGAAAGCAGAGAGGGCCAAATTGTCTGTGGCATTTGAAAGGGTTGCAGGAGGCAATGAGGACCAGCATTACTTTTCCCCGCTGGCACCTTTGCTGTGGCAGCAAAAGCTGAACGTTTGTCTTTTTTGCTCCGGAGGCTGCCGAAAGCGAAAACAGGTGCTTTTGAGGATGGAGTCCGCAGGAAAGCAGAGAGGGCCAAATTGTCTGGGGCATTTTAAAGGGTTCCAGGAGGCAGTGAGAACCAGCATCACTTTTACCCGCTGGCACCTTTGCTGTGGCAGCAAAAGCTGGACGTTTGTCTTTTTTGCTCCGGAGGCTGCCGAAAGCGAAAACAGGTGCTTTTGAGGATAGAGTCCGCAGGAAAGCAGAGAGGGCCAAATTGTCTGCGGCATTTGAAAGGGTTCCAGGAGGCAGTGAGAACCAGCATTACTTTTCCCCGCTGGCACCTTTGCTGTGGCAGCAAAAGCTGGACGTTTGTCTTTTTACCACCGGAGGGCGCCGAAAGAGAAAAAAGGTGCTTTTGAGGATAGAGTCCGCAGGAAAGCAGAGAGGGCCAAGTTGTCTGTGGCATTTGAAAGGGTTCCAGGAGGCAGTGAGAACCAGCATTACTTTCCCCGCTGGCACCTTTGCTGTGGCAGCAAAAGCTGGACGTTTGTCTTTTTTGCTCCGGAGGCTGCCGAAAGCGAAAACAGGTGCTTTTGAGGATGGAGTCCGCAGGAAAGCAGAGAGGGCCAAATTGTCTGGGGCATTTGAAGGGGTTCCATGAGGCATTGAGGACCAGCATCACTTTTCCCCGCTGGCACCTTTGCTGTGGCAGGAAAAGCTGGACGTTTGTCTTTTTTGCTCCGGAGGTTGCCGAAAGCGAAAACAGGTGCTTTTGAGGACGGAGTCCGCAGGAAAGCAGAGAGGGCCAAATTGTCTGTGGCATTTGAAAGAGTTCCAGGAGGCAGTGAGAACCAGCATTACTTTTCCCCGCTGGCACCTTTGCTGTGGCAGCAAAAGATGGACGTTTGTCTTTTTTGCTCCTGAGGTTGCCGAAAGCGGAAAAAAGTGCTTTTGAGGATGGAGTCCGCAGGAAAGCAAAGAGGGCCAAATTGTCTGGGGCATTTGAAGAGTTTCCAGGAGACAGTGAGAACCAGCATTACTTTTCCCCATTGGCACCTTTGCTGTGGCAGCAAAAGCTGGACGTTTGTCTTTTTACCACAGGAGGGCGCCGAAAGTGAAAAAAGGTGCTTTTGAGGATAGAGTCTGCAGGAAAGCAGAGAGGGCCAAATTGTCTGTGGCATTTGAAAGGGTTCCAGGAGGCAGTGAGAACCAGCATCACTTTTCCCCGCTGGCACCTTTGCTGTGGCAGCAAAAGCTGGACGTTTGTCTTTTTTGCTCCGCAGGTTGCCGAAAGCGAAAACAGGTGCTTTTGAGGATGGAGTCCGCAGGAAAGCAGAGAGGGCCAAATTGTCTGTGGCATTTGAAAGGGTTGCAGGAGGCAATGAGGACCAGCATTACTTTTCCCCGCTGGCACCTTTGCTGTGGCAGCAAAAGCTGGACGTTTTCTTTTTTGCTCCTGAGGTTGCCGAAAGCGAAAACAGGTGCTTTTGAGGATGGAGTCCGCAGGAAAGCAGAGAGGGCCAAATTGTCTGTGGCATTTGAAGAGGTTCCAGGAGGCAATGAGGACCAGCATTACTTTTCCCCGCTGGCACCTTTGCTGTGGCAGCAAAAGCTGAACGTTTGTCTTTTTTGCTCCGGAGGCTGCCGAAAGCGAAAACAGGTGCTTTTGAGGATGGAGTCCGCAGGAAAGCAGAGAGGGCCAAATTGTCTGGGGCATTTTAAAGGGTTCCAGGAGGCAGTGAGAACCAGCATCACTTTTACCCGCTGGCACCTTTGCTGTGGCAGCAAAAGCTGGACGTTTGTCTTTTTTGCTCCGGAGGCTGTCGAAAGCGAAAACAGGTGCTTTTGAGGATAGAGTCCGCAGGAAAGCAGAGAGGGCCAAATTGTCTGCGGCATTTGAAAGGGTTCCAGGAGGCAGTGAGAACCAGCATTACTTTTCCCCGCTGGCACCTTTGCTGTGGCAGCAAAAGCTGGACGTTTGTCTTTTTACCACCGGAGGGCGCCGAAAGAGAAAAAAGGTGCTTTTGAGGATAGAGTCCGCAGGAAAGCAGAGAGGGCCAAGTTGTCTGTGGCATTTGAAAGGGTTCCAGGAGGCAGTGAGAACCAGCATTACTTTCCCCGCTGGCACCTTTGCTGTGGCAGCAAAAGCTGGACGTTTGTCTTTTTTGCTCCGGAGGCTGCCGAAAGCGAAAACAGGTGCTTTTGAGGATGGAGTCCGCAGGAAAGCAGAGAGGGCCAAATTGTCTGGGGCATTTGAAGGGGTTCCATGAGGCATTGAGGACCAGCATCACTTTTCCCCGCTGGCACCTTTGCTGTGGCAGGAAAAGCTGGACGTTTGTCTTTTTTGCTCCGGAGGTTGCCGAAAGCGAAAACAGGTGCTTTTGAGGACGGAGTCCGCAGGAAAGCAGAGAGGGCCAAATTGTCTGTGGCATTTGAAAGAGTTCCAGGAGGCAGTGAGAACCAGCATTACTTTTCCCCGCTGGCACCTTTGCTGTGGCAGCAAAAGATGGACGTTTGTCTTTTTTGCTCCTGAGGTTGCCGAAAGCGGAAAAAAGTGCTTTTGAGGATGGAGTCCGCAGGAAAGCAAAGAGGGCCAAATTGTCTGGGGCATTTGAAGAGTTTCCAGGAGACAGTGAGAACCAGCATTACTTTTCCCCATTGGCACCTTTGCTGTGGCAGCAAAAGCTGGACGTTTGTCTTTTTACCACAGGAGGGCGCCGAAAGTGAAAAAAGGTGCTTTTGAGGATAGAGTCTGCAGGAAAGCAGAGAGGGCCAAATTGTCTGTGGCATTTGAAAGGGTTCCAGGAGGCAGTGAGAACCAGCATCACTTTTCCCCGCTGGCACCTTTGCTGTGGCAGCAAAAGCTGGACGTTTGTCTTTTTTGCTCCGCAGGTTGCCGAAAGCGAAAACAGGTGCTTTTGAGGATGGAGTCCGCAGGAAAGCAGAGAGGGCCAAATTGTCTGTGGCATTTGAAAGGGTTGCAGGAGGCAATGAGGACCAGCATTACTTTTCCCCGCTGGCACCTTTGCTGTGGCAGCAAAAGCTGGACGTTTTCTTTTTTGCTCCTGAGGTTGCCGAAAGCGAAAACAGGTGCTTTTGAGGATGGAGTCCGCAGGAAAGCAGAGAGGGCCAAATTGTCTGTGGCATTTGAAGAGGTTCCAGGAGGCAATGAGGACCAGCATCACTTTTCCCCGCTGGCACCTTTGCTGTAGCAGCAAAAGCTGGACGTTTGTCTTTTTTGCTCCGGAGGTTGCCGAAAGCGAAAACAGGTGCTTTTGAGGATAGAGTCCGCAGGAAAGCAGAGAGGGCCAAATTGTCTGCGGCATTTGAAAGGGTTCCAGGAGGCAGTGAGAACCAGCATTACTTTTCCCCGCTGGCACCTTTGCTGTGGCAGCAAAAGCTGGACGTTTGTCTTTTTTGCTCCTGAGGTTGCCGAAAGCGAAAAAAAGTGCTTTTGAGGATGGAGTCCGCAGGAAAGCAGAGAGGGCCAAATTGTCTGTGGCATTTGAAAGGGTTCCAGGAGGCAGTGAGAACCAGCATTACTTTTCCCCGCTGGCACCTTTGCTGTGGCAGCAAAAGCTGGACGTTTTCTTTTTTGCTCCTGAGGTTGCCGAAAGCGAAAACAGGTGCTTTTGAGGATGGAGTCCGCAGGAAAGCAGAGAGGGCCAAATTGTCTGTGGCATTTGAAGAGGTTCCAGGAGGCAATGAGGACCAGCATCACTTTTCCCCGCTGGCACCTTTGCTGTAGCAGCAAAAGCTGGACGTTTGTCTTTTTTGCTCCGGAGGTTGCCGAAAGCGAAAACAGGTGCTTTTGAGGATAGAGTCCGCAGGAAAGCAGAGAGGGCCAAATTGTCTGCGGCATTTGAAAGGGTTCCAGGAGGCAGTGAGAACCAGCATTACTTTTCCCCGCTGGCACCTTTGCTGTGGCAGCAAAAGCTGGACGTTTGTCTTTTTTGCTCCTGAGGTTGCCGAAAGCGAAAACAGGTGCTTTTGAGGATGGAGTCCGCAGGAAAGCAGAGAGGGCCAAATTGTCTGGGGCATTTGAAGAGGTTCCAGGAGGCAATGCGGAGTAGCATCACTTTTCCCCGCTGGCACCTTTGCTGTGGCAGCAAAAGCTGGACGTTTGTCTTTTTTGCTCCTGAGGTTGCCGAAAGCGAAAACAGGTGCTTTTGAGGATGGAGTCCGCAGGAAAGCAGAGAGGGCCAAATTGTCTGGGGCATTTGAAGGGGTTCCAGGAGGCAGTGAGGACCAGCATCACTTTTCCCCGCTGGCACCTTTGCTGTGGCAGGAAAAGCTGGACGTTTGTCTTTTTTGCTCCGGAGGTTGCCGAAAGCGAAAAAAAGTGCTTTTGAGGATGGAGTCCGCAGGAAAGCAGAGAGGGCCAAATTGTCTGTGGCATTTGAAAGAGTTCCAGGAGGCAGTGAGAACCAGCATTACTTTTCCCGGCTGGCACCTTTGCTGTGGCA
The DNA here is from genome assembly GCF_965231255.1 of Vanellus vanellus. NCBI lineage: Eukaryota > Metazoa > Chordata > Aves > Charadriiformes > Charadriidae > Vanellus > Vanellus vanellus. The sequence continues at coordinate 208,601 of NW_028128266.1, forward strand.
GCAAAAGCTGGACGTTTGTCTTTTTTGCTCCGGAGGTTGCCGAAAGCGAAAAAAAGTGCTTTTGAGGATGGAGTCCGCAGGAAAGCAGAGAGGGCCAAATTGTCTATGGCATTTGAAGAGGTTCCAGGAGTAAATGAGGACCAGCATCACTTTTCCCCGCTGGCACCTTTGCTGTGGCAGCAAAAGCTGGACGTTTGTCTTTTTTGCTCCGGAGGCTGCCGAACGCGAAAACAGGTGCTTTTGAGGATGGAGTTCGCAGGAAAGCAGAGAGGGCCAAATTGTCTGGGGCATTTGAAGAGGTTCCAGGAGGCAGTGAGAACCAGCATTACTGTCCCCGCTGGCACCTTTGCTGTGGCAGCAAAAGCTGGACGTTTGTCTTTTTACCACCGGAGGCTGCCGAAAGCGAAAACAGGCGCTTTTGAGGATGGAGTCCGCAGGAAAGCAGAGAGGGCCAAATTGTCTGGGGCATTTGAAGGGGTTCCAGGAGGCAGTGAGGACCAGCATCACTTTTCCCCGTTGGCACCTTTGCTGTGGCAGCAAAAGCTGGACGTTTGTCTTTTTTGCTCCGGAGGTTGCCGAAAGCGAAAAAAAGTGCTTTTGAGGATGGAGTCCGCAGGAAAGCAGAGAGGGCCAAATTGTCTATGGCATTTGAAGAGGTTCCAGGAGGAAATGAGGACCAGCATCACTTTTCCCCGCTGGCACCTTTGCTGTGGCAGCAAAAGCTGGACGTTTGTCTTTTTTGCTCCGGAGGCTGCCGAACGCGAAAACAGGTGCTTTTGAGGATGGAGTTCGCAGGAAAGCAGAGAGGGCCAAATTGTCTGGGGCATTTGAAGAGGTTCCAGGAGGCAGTGAGAACCAGCATTACTGTCCCCGCTGGCACCTTTGCTGTGGCAGCAAAAGCTGGACGTTTGTCTTTTTACCACCGGAGGTTGCCGAAAGCGAAAACGGGCGCTTTTGAGGATGGAGTCCGCAGGAAAGCAGAGAGGGCCAAATTGTCTGGGGCATTTGAAGAAGTTCCAGGAGACAGTGAGAACCAGCATTACTTTTCCCCGCTGGCACCTTTGCTGTGGCAGCAAAAGCTGGACGTTTTCTTTTTTGCTCCTGAGGTTGCCGAAAGCGAAAACAGGTGCTTTTGAGGATGGAGTCCGCAGGAAAGCAGAGAGGGCCAAATTGTCTGTGGCATTTGAAGAGGTTCCAGGAGGCAATGAGGACCAGCATCACTTTTCCCCGCTGGCACCTTTGCTGTAGCAGCAAAACCTGGACGTTTGTCTTTTTTGCTCCGGAGGTTGCCGAAAGCGAAAACAGGTGCTTTTGAGGATAGAGTCCGCAGGAAAGCAGAGAGGGCCAAATTGTCTGCGGCATTTGAAAGGGTTCCAGGAGGCAGTGAGAACCAGCATTACTTTTCCCCGCTGGCACCTTTGCTGTGGCAGCAAAAGCTGGACGTTTGTCTTTTTTGCTCCTGAGGTTGCCGAAAGCGAAAACAGGTGCTTTTGAGGATGGAGTCCGCAGGAAAGCAGAGAGGGCCAAATTGTCTGGGGCATTTGAAGAGGTTCCAGGAGGCAATGCGGAGTAGCATCACTTTTCCCCGCTGGCACCTTTGCTGTGGCAGCAAAAGCTGGACGTTTGTCTTTTTTGCTCCTGAGGTTGCCGAAAGCGAAAACAGGTGCTTTTGAGGATGGAGTCCGCAGGAAAGCAGAGAGGGCCAAATTGTCTGGGGCATTTGAAGGGGTTCCAGGAGGCAGTGAGGACCAGCATCACTTTTCCCCGCTGGCACCTTTGCTGTGGCAGGAAAAGCTGGACGTTTGTCTTTTTTGCTCCGGAGGTTGCCGAAAGCGAAAAAAAGTGCTTTTGAGGATGGAGTCCGCAGGAAAGCAGAGAGGGCCAAATTGTCTGTGGCATTTGAAAGAGTTCCAGGAGGCAGTGAGAACCAGCATTACTTTTCCCGGCTGGCACCTTTGCTGTGGCAGCAAAAGCTGGACGTTTGTCTTTTTTGCTCCGGAGGTTGCCGAAAGCGAAAAAAAGTGCTTTTGAGGATGGAGTCCGCAGGAAAGCAGAGAGGGCCAAATTGTCTATGGCATTTGAAGAGGTTCCAGGAGTAAATGAGGACCAGCATCACTTTTCCCCGCTGGCACCTTTGCTGTGGCAGCAAAAGCTGGACGTTTGTCTTTTTTGCTCCGGAGGCTGCCGAACGCGAAAACAGGTGCTTTTGAGGATGGAGTTCGCAGGAAAGCAGAGAGGGCCAAATTGTCTGGGGCATTTGAAGAGGTTCCAGGAGGCAGTGAGAACCAGCATTACTGTCCCCGCTGGCACCTTTGCTGTGGCAGCAAAAGCTGGACGTTTGTCTTTTTACCACCGGAGGCTGCCGAAAGCGAAAACAGGCGCTTTTGAGGATGGAGTCCGCAGGAAAGCAGAGAGGGCCAAATTGTCTGGGGCATTTGAAGGGGTTCCAGGAGGCAGTGAGGACCAGCATCACTTTTCCCCGTTGGCACCTTTGCTGTGGCAGCAAAAGCTGGACGTTTGTCTTTTTTGCTCCGGAGGTTGCCGAAAGCGAAAAAAAGTGCTTTTGAGGATGGAGTCCGCAGGAAAGCAGAGAGGGCCAAATTGTCTGTGGCATTTGAAGGGGTTCCAGGAGGCAGTGAGGACCAGCATCACTTTTCCCCGCTGGCACCTTTGCTGTGGCAGCAAAAGCTGGACGTTTGTCTTTTTTGCTCCTGAGGTTGCCGAAAGCGAAAAAAAGTGCTTTTGAGGATGGAGTCCGCAGGAAAGCAGAGAGGGGCAAATTGTCTGGGGCATTTGAAAGAGTTCCAGGAGGCAGTGAGAACCAGCATTACTTTTCCCCGCTGGCATTTTTGCTGTGGCAGCAAAAGCTGGACGTTTGTCTTTTTTGCTCCGGAGGCTGCCGAAAGCGAAAACAGGTGCTTTTGAGGATGGAGTCCGCAGGAAAGCAGAGAGGGCCAAATTGTCTGGGGCATTTGAAGAGGTTCCAGGAGACAGTGAGAACCAGTATTACTTTTCCCCGTTGGCACCTTTGCTGTGGCAGCAAAAGCTGGACGTTTGTCTTTTTACCACCGGAGGGCGCCAAAAGTGAAAAAAGGTGCTTTTGAGGATAGAGTCGGCAGGAAAGCAGAGAGGGCCAAATTGTCTGTGGCATTTGAAAGGGTTCCAGGAGGCAGTGAGAACCAGCATTACTTTTCTCCGCTGGCACCTTTGCTGTGGCAGCAAAAGCTGGACGTTTGTCTTTTTTGCTCCGGAGGTTGCCGAAAGCGAAAAAAGGTGCTTTTGAGGATGGAGTCCGCAGGAAAGCAGAGAGGGCCAAATTGTCTGGGGCATTTGAAGAGGTTCCAGGAGGCAATGAGGACCAGCATCACTTTTCCCCGCTGGCACCTTTGCTGTGGCAGCAAAAGCTGGAGGTTTGTCTTTCTTGCTCCGGAGGTTGCCGAAAGCGAAAACAGGTGCTTTTGAGGATGGAGTCCGCAGGAAAGCAGAGAGGGCCAAATTGTCTGTGGCATTTGAAAGGGTTCCAGGAGGCAGTGAGAACCAGCATTACTTTTCTCCGCTGGCACCTTTGCTGTGGCAGCAAAAGCTGGACGTTTGTCTTTTTTGCTCCGGAGGTTGCCGAAAGCGAAAAAAGGTGCTTTTGAGGATGGAGTCCGCAGGAAAGCAGAGAGGGCCAAATTGTCTGGGGCGTTTGAAAGGGTTCCAGGAGGCAATGAGGACCAGCATCACTTTTCCCCGCTGGCACCTTTGCTGTGGCAGCAAAAGCTGGACGTTTGTCTTTTTTGCTCCGGAGGCTGCCGAAAGCGAAAACAGGTGCTTTTGAGGATGGAGTCCGCAGGAAAGCAGAGTGGGCCAAATTGTCTGGGGCATTTGAAGAGGTTCCAGGAGGCAGTGAGGACCAGCATTACTTTTCCCCGCTGGCACCTTTGCTGTGGCAGCAAAAGCTGGACGTTTGTCTTTTTTGCTCCTGAGGTTGCCGAAAGCGAAAACAGGTGCTTTTGAGGATGGAGTCCGCAGGAAAGCAGAGAGGGGCAAATTGTCTGGGGCATTTGAAAGAGTTCCAGGAGGCAGTGAGAACCAGCATTACTTTTCCCCGCTGGCATTTTTGCTGTGGCAGCAAAAGCTGGACGTTTGTCTTTTTTGCTTCGGAGGCTGCCGAAAGCGAAAACAGGTGCTTTTGAGGATGGAGTCCGCAGGAAAGCAGAGAGGGCCAAATTGTCTGGGGCATTTGAAGAGGTTCCAGGAGACAGTGAGAACCAGTATTACTTTTCCCCGTTGGCACCTTTGCTGTGGCAGCAAAAGCTGGACGTTTGTCTTTTTACCACCGGAGGGCGCCAAAAGTGAAAAAAGGTGCTTTTGAGGATAGAGTCCGCAGGAAAGCAGAGAGGGCCAAATTGTCTGTGGCATTTGAAAGGGTTCCAGGAGGCAGTGAGAACCAGCATCACTTTTCCCCGCTGGCACCTTTGCTGTGGCAGCAAAAGCTGGACGTTTGTCTTTCTTGCTCCAGAGGCTGCCGAAAGCGAAAACAGGTGCTTTTGAGGATGGAGTCCGCAGGAAACCAGGGAGGGCCAAATTGTCTTTGGCATTTGAAAGGGTTCCAGGAGGCACTGAGAACCAGCATTACTTTTCCCCGCTGGCACCTTTGCTGTGGCAGCAAAAGCTGGATGTTTGTCTTTTTTGCTCCGGAGGTGGCCGAAAGCGAAAACAGGTGTTTTGAGGATGGAGTCCGCAGGAAAGCAGAGAGGGCCAAATTGTCTGGGGCATTTGAAGAGGTTCCAGGAGACAGTGAGAACCAGCATTACTTTTCCCCACTGGCACCTTTGCTGTGGCAGCAAAAGCTGGACGTTTGTCTTTTTTGCTCCGGAGGTTGCCGAAAGCGAAAACAGGTGCTTTTAAGGATGGAGTCCGCAGGAAAGCAGAGAGGGCCAAATTGTCTGGGGCATTTGAAAGGGTTCCAGGAGGTAGTGAGAACCAGCATTACTTTTCTCCGCTGGCACCTTTGCTGTGGCAGCAAAAGCTGGACGTTTGTCTTTTTTGCTCCGGAGGCTGCCGAAAGCGAAAAAAAGTGCTTTTGAGGATGGAGTCGGCAGGAAAGCAGAGAGGGCCAAATTGTCTGGGGCATTTGAAAGAGTTCCAGGAGGCAGTGAGAACCAGCATTACTTTTCCCCGCTGGCACCTTTGCTGTGGCAGCAAAAGCTGGACGTTTGTCTTTTTTGCTCCGGAGGTTGCCGAAAGCGAAAAAAAGTGCTTTTCAGGATGGAGTCCGCAGGAAAGCAGAGAGGGCCAAATTGTCTGTGGCATTTGAAAGAGTTCCAGGAGGCAGTGAGAACCAGCATTACTGTTCCCCGCTGGCACCTTTGCTGTGGCAGCAAAAGCTGGACGTTTGTCTTTTTACCACCGGAGGCTGCCAAAAGCCAAAACGGGCGCTTTTGAGGATGGAGTCCGCAGGAAAGCAGAGAGGGCCAAATTGTCTGTGGCATTTGAAGGGGTTCCAGGAGGCAGTGAGGACCAGCATTACTTTTCCCCGCTGGCACCTTTGCTGTGGCAGCAAAAGCTGGACGTTTGTCTTTTTTGCTCCGGGGGTGGCCGAAAGCGAAAAAAAGTGCTTTTGAGGATGGAGTCGGCAGGAAAGCAGAGAGGGCCAAATTGTCTGGGGCATTTGAAAGAGTTCCAGGAGGCAGTGAGAACCAGCATTACTTTTCCCCGCTGGCACCTTTGCTGTGGCAGCAAAAGCTGGACGTTTGTCTTTTTTGCTCCGGAGGTTGCCGAAAGCGAAAAAAAGTGCTTTTCAGGATGGAGTCCGCAGGAAAGCAGAGAGGGCCAAATTGTCTATGGCATTTGAAGAGGTTCCAGGAGGCAATGAGGACCAGCATCACTTTTCCCCGCTGGCACCTTTGCTGTGGCAGCAAAAGCTGGACGTTTGTCTTTTTTGCTCCGGAGGCTGCCGAAAGCGAAAACAGGTGCTTTTGAGGATGGAGTCCGCAGGAAAGCAGAGAGGGCCAAATTGTCTGGGGCATTTGAAAGGGTTCCAGGAGGCAGTGAGAACTAGCATTACTGTTCCCCGCTGGCACCTTTGCTGTGGCAGCAAAAGCTGGACGTTTGTCTTTTTACCACCGGAGGCTGCCGAAAGCGAAAACGGGCGCTTTTGAGGATGGAGTCCGCAGGAAAGCAGAGAGGGCCAAATTGTCTGTGGCATTTGAAGGGGTTCCAGGAGGCAGTGAGGACCAGCATCACTTTTCCCCGCTGGCACCTTTGCTGTGGCAGCAAAAGCTGGACGTTTGTCTTTTTTGCTCCTGAGGTTGCCGAAAGCGAAAAAAAGTGCTTTTGAGGATGGAGTCCGCAGGAAAGCAGAGAGGGCCAAATTGTCTGGGGCATTTGAAGAGGTTCCAGGAGGCAGTGAGAACCAGCATTACTTTTCCCCGCTGGCACCTTTGCTGTGGCAGCAAAAGCTGGATGTTTGTCTTTTTTGCTCCGGAGGTGGCCGAAAGCGAAAACAGGTGTTTTGAGGATGGAGTCCGCAGGAAAGCAGAGAGGGCCAAATTGTCTGTGGCATTTGAAGAGGTTCCAGGAGACAGTGAGAACCAGCATTACTTTTCCCCGCTGGCACCTTTGCTGTGGCAGCAAAAGCTGGACGTTTGTCTTTTTTGCTCCGGAGGTTGCCGAAAGCGAAAACAGGTGCTTTTGAGGATGGAGTCCGCAGGAAAGCAGAGAGGGCCAAATTGTCTGGGGCATTTGAAAGGGTTCCAGGAGGTAGTGAGAACCAGCATTACTTTTCTCCGCTGGCACCTTTGCTGTGGCAGCAAAAGCTGGACGTTTGTCTTTTTTGCTCCGGAGGCTGCCGAAAGCGAAAAAAAGTGCTTTTGAGGATGGAGTCGGCAGGAAAGCAGAGAGGGCCAAATTGTCTGGGGCATTTGAAAGAGTTCCAGGAGGCAGTGAGAACCAGCATTACTTTTCCCCGCTGGCACCTTTGCTGTGGCAGCAAAAGCTGGACGTTTGTCTTTTTTGCTCCGGAGGTTGCCGAAAGCGAAAAAAAGTGCTTTTCAGGATGGAGTCCGCAGGAAAGCAGAGAGGGCCAAATTGTCTATGGCATTTGAAGAGGTTCCAGGAGGCAATGAGGACCAGCATCACTTTTCCCCGCTGGCACCTTTGCTGTGGCAGCAAAAGCTGGACGTTTGTCTTTTTTGCCGGAGGCTGCCGAAAGCGAAAACAGGTGCTTTTGAGGATGGAGTCCGCAGGAAAGCAGAGAGGGCCAAATTGTCTGGGGCATTTGAAAGGGTTCCAGGAGGCAGTGAGAACTAGCATTACTGTTCCCCGCTGGCATCTTTGCTGTGGCAGCAAAAGCTGGACGTTTGTCTTTTTACCACCGGAGGCTGCCAAAAGCGAAAACGGGCGCTTTTGAGGATGGAGTCCGCAGGAAAGCAGAGAGGGCCAAATTGTCTGTGGCATTTGAAGGGGTTCCAGGAGGCAGTGAGGACCAGCATCACTTTTCCCCGCTGGCACCTTTGCTGTGGCAGCAAAAGCTGGACGTTTGTCTTTTTTGCTCCTGAGGTTGCCGAAAGCGAAAAAAAGTGCTTTTGAGGATGGAGTCCGCAGGAAAGCAGAGAGGGCCAAATTGTCTGGGGCATTTGAAGAGGTTCCAGGAGGCAGTGAGAACCAGCATTACTTTTCCCCGCTGGCACCTTTGCTGTGGCAGCAAAAGCTGGATGTTTGTCTTTTTTGCTCCGGAGGCTGCCGAAAGCGAAAACAGGTGTTTTGAGGATGGAGTCCGCAGGAAAGCAGAGAGGGCCAAATTGTCTGTGGCATTTGAAGAGGTTCCAGGAGACAGTGAGAACCAGCATTACTTTTCCCCGCTGGCACCTTTGCTGTGGCAGCAAAAGCTGGACGTTTGTCTTTTTTGCTCCGGAGGTTGCCGAAAGCGAAAACAGGTGCTTTTGAGGATGGAGTCCGCAGGAAAGCAGAGAGGGCCAAATTGTCTGGGGCATTTGAAAGGGTTCCAGGAGGCAGTGAGAACCAGCATCACTTTTCACTGCTGGCACCTTTGCTGTGGCAGCAAGAGCTGGACGTTTGTCTTTTTTGCTCCGGAGGTTGCCGAAAGCGAAAACAGGGGCTTTTGAGGATGGAGTCCGCAGGAAAGCAGAGAGGGCCAAATTGTCTGTGGCATTTGAAGAGGTTCCAGGAGGCAGTGAGGACCAGCATTACTTTTCCCCGCTGGCACCTTTGCTGTGGCATCAAAAGCTGGACGTTTGTGTTTTTTGCTCCGGAGTTTGCCGAAAGCGAAAACAGGTGCTTTTGAGGATGGAGTCCGCAGGAAAGCAGAGAGGGCCAAATTGTCTGTGGCATTTGAAAGAGTTCCAGGAGGCAGTGAGAACCAGCATTACTGTTCCCCGCTGGCACCTTTGCTGTGGCAGCAAAAGCTGGACGTTTGTCTTTTTACCACCGGAGGCTGCCAAAAGCGAAAACGGGCGCTTTTGAGGATGGAGTCCGCAGGAAAGCAGAGAGGGCCAAATTGTCTGTGGCATTTGAAGGGGTTCCAGGAGGCAGTGAGGACCAGCATCACTTTTCCCCGCTGGCACCTTTGCTGTGGCAGCAAAAGCTGGACGTTTGTCTTTTTTGCTCCTGAGGTTGCCGAAAGCGAAAAAAAGTGCTTTTGAGGATGGAGTCCGCAGGAAAGCAGAGAGGGCCAAATTGTCTGGGGCATTTGAAGAGGTTCCAGGAGGCAGTGAGAACCAGCATTACTTTTCCCCGCTGGCACCTTTGCTGTGGCAGCAAAAGCTGGATGTTTGTCTTTTTTGCTCCGGAGGCTGCCGAAAGCGAAAACAGGTGTTTTGAGGATGGAGTCGGCAGGAAAGCAGAGAGGGCCAAATTGTCTGTGGCATTTGAAGAGGTTCCAGGAGACAGTGAGAACCAGCATTACTTTTCCCCGCTGGCACCTTTGCTGTGGCAGCAAAAGCTGGACGTTTGTCTTTTTTGCTCCGGAGGTTGCCGAAAGCGAAAACAGGTGCTTTTGAGGATGGAGTCCGCAGGAAAGCAGAGAGGGCCAAATTGTCTGGGGCATTTGAAAGGGTTCCAGGAGGCAGTGAGAACCAGCATTACTTTTCTCCGCTGGCACCTTTGCTGTGGCAGCAAAAGCTGGACGTTTGTCTTTTTTGCTCCGGAGGTTGCCGAAAGCGAAAAAAGGTGCTTTTGAGGATGGAGTCCGCAGGAAAGCAGAGAGGGCCAAATTGTCTGTGGCATTTGAAAGGGTTCCAGGAGGCAGTGAGAACCAGCATCACTTTTCCCCGCTGGCACCTTTGCTGTGGCAGCAAGAGCTGGACGTTTGTCTTTTTTGCTCCGGAGGTTGCCGAAAGCGAAAACAGGGGCTTTTGAGGATGGAGTCCGCAGGAAAGCAGAGAGGGCCAAATTGTCTGTGGCATTTGAAAGGGTTCCAGGAGGCAGTGAGAACCAGCATTACTTTTCTCCGCTGGCACCTTTGCTGTGGCAGCAAAAGCTGGACGTTTGTCTTTTTTGCTCCGGAGGTTGCCGAAAGCGAAAAAAGGTGCTTTTGATGATGGAGTCCGCAGGAAAGCAGAGAGGGCCAAATTGTCTGGGGCATTTGAAAGGGTTCCAGGAGGCAATGAGGACCAGCATCACTTTTCCCCGCTGGCACCTTTGCTGTGGCAGCAAAAGCTGGACGTTTGTCTTTTTTGCTCCGGAGGCTGCCGAAATCGAAAACAGGTGCTTTTGAGGATGGAGTCCGCAGGAAAGCAGAGTGGGTCAAATTTTCTGGGGCATTTGAAGAGGTTCCAGGAGGCAGTGAGGACCAGCATTACTTTTCCCCGCTGGCACCTTTGCTGTGGCAGCAAAAGCTGGACGTTTGTGTTTTTTGCTCCGGAGTTTGCCGAAAGCGAAAACAGGTGCTTTTGAGGATGGAGTCCGCAGGAAAGCAGAGAGGGCCAAATTGTCTGTGGCATTTGAAAGAGTTCCAGGAGGCAGTGAGAACCAGCATTACTTTTCCCCGCTGGCATTTTTGCTGTGGCAGCAAAAGCTGGACGTTTGTCTTTTTTGCTCCGGAGGCTGCCGAAAGCGAAAACAGGTGCTTTTGAGGATGGAGTCCGCAGGAAAGCAGAGAGGGCCAAATTGTCTGGGGCATTTGAAGAGGTTCCAGGAGACAGTGAGAACCAGTATTACTTTTCCCCGTTGGCACCTTTGCTGTGGCAGCAAAAGCTGGACGTTTGTCTTTTTACCACCGGAGGGCGCCGAAAGTGAAAAAAGGTGCTATTGAGGATGGAGTCCGCAGACAAGCAGAGAGGGCCAAATTTTCTGTGGCATTTGAAAGGGTTCCAGGAGGCAGTGAGAACCAGCATTACTTTTCCCCGCTGGCACCTTTGCTGTGGCAGCAAAACCTGGACGTTTGTCTTTTTTGCTCCGGAGGATGCCGAAAACGAAAAAAGGTGCTTTTGAGGATGGAGTCCGCAGGAAAGCAGAGAGGGCCAAATTGTCTGTGGCATTTGAAGGGGTTCCAGGAGGCAGTGAGGACCAGCATCACTTTTCCCCGCTGGCACCTTTGCTGTGGCAGCAAAAGCTGGACGTTTGTCTTTTTTGCTCCTTAAGATGCCGAAAGCGAAAACAGGTGCTTTTGAGGATGGAGTCCGCAGGAAAGCAGAGAGGGCCAAATTGTCTGGGGCATTTGAAGGGGTTCCAGGAGGCAGTGAGGACCAGCATCACATTTCCCCGCTGGCACCTTTGCTGTGGCAGCAAAAGCTGGACGTTTGTCTTTTTTGCTCCGGAGGCTGCCGAAAGCGAAAACAGGTGCTTTTGAGGATGGAGTCCGCAGGAAAGCAGAGAGGGCCAAATTGTCGGTAGCATTTGAAGAGGTTCCAGGAGGCAGTGAGAACCAGCATTACTTTTCCCCGCTGGCACCTTTGCTGTGGCAGCAAAAGCTGGACGTTTGTCTTTTTTGCTCCGGAGGCTGCCGAAAGCGAAAACAGGTGCTTTTGAGGATGGAGTCCACAGGAAAGCAGAGAGGGCCAAATTGTCTGTGGCATTTGAAAGAGTTCCAGGAGGCAGTGAGAACCAGCATTACTTTTCCCCGCTGGCACCTTTGCTGTGGCAGCAAAAGCTGGACGTTTGTCTTTTTACCACCGGAGGGCGCCGAAAGCGAAAACAGGTGCTTTTGAGGATGGAGTCCGCAGGAAAGCAGAGAGGGCCAAATTGTCTGTGGCATTTGAAAGAGTTCCAGGAGGCAGTGAGAACCAGCATCACTTTTCCCCGCTGGCACCTTTGCTGTGGCAGCAAAAGCTGGACGTTTGTCTTTTTTGCTCCGGAGGTTGCCGAAAGCGAAAACAGGTGCTTTTGAGGATGGAGTCCGCAGGAAAGCAGAGAGGGCCAAATTGTCTGTGGCATTTGAAAGGGTTCCAGGAGGCAATGAGGACCAGCATCACTTTTCCCCGCTGGCACCTTTGCTGTGGCAGCAAAAGCTGGACGTTTGTCTTTCTTGCTCCGGAGGCTGCCGAAAGCGAAAACAGGTGCTTTTGAGGATGGAGTCCGCAGGAAAGCAGAGAGGGCCAAATTGTCCGGGGCATTTGAAAGGGTTCCAGGAGGCAGTGAGAACCAGCATCACTTTTCCCCGCTGGCACCTTTACTGTGGCAGCAAAAGCTGGACGTTTGTCTTTTTTGCTCCGGAGGCTGCCGAAAGCGAAAACAGGTGCTTTTGAGGATAGAGTCCGCAGGAAAGCAGAGAGGGCCAAATTGTCTGGGGCATTTGAAAGGGTTCCAGGAGGCAGTGAGAACCAGCATTACTTTTCCCCGCTGGCACCTTTGCTGTGGCAGCAAAAGCTGGACGTTTGTCTTTTTTGCTCCGGAGGCTGCCGAAAGCGAAAACAGGGGCTTTTGAGGATGGAGTCCGCAGGAAAGCAGAGAGGGCCAAATTGTCTGGGGCATTTGAAGAGGTTCCAGGAGGCAATGAGGACCAGCATCACTTTTCCCCGCTGGCACCTTTGCTGTGGCAGCAAAAGCTGGACGTTTGTCTTTTTTGCTCCTGAGGTTGCCGAAAGCGAAAACAGGTGCTTTTGAGGATGGAGTCCGCAGGAAAGCAGAGAGGGCCAAATTGTCTGTGGCATTTGAAAGGGTTCCAGGAGGCAGTGAGAACCAGCATTACTTTTCCCCGCTGGCACCTTTGCTGTGGCAGCAAAAGCTGGACGTTTGTCTTTTTTGCTCCGGAGGCTGCCGAAAGCGAAAACAGGTGCTTTTGAGGATGGAGTCCGCAGGAAAGCAGAGAGGGTCAAATTGTCTGTGGCATTTGAAGGGGTTCCAGGAGGCAGTGAGGACCAGCATCACATTTCCCCGCTGGCACCTTTGCTGTGGCAGCAAAAGCTGGACGTTTGTCTTTTTTGCTCCGGAGGTTGCCGAAAGCGAAAAAAAGTGCTTTTGAGGATGGAGTACGCAGGACAGCAGAGAGGGCCAAATTGTCTATGGCATTTAAAGAGGTTCCAGGAGGCAATGAGGACCAGCATCACTTTTCCCCGCTGGCACCTTTGCTGTGGCAGCAAAAGCTGGACGTTTGTCTTTTTACCACCGGAGGCTGCTGAAAGTGAAAAAGTGCTTTTGAGGATAGAGTCTGCAGGAAAGCAGAGAGGGCCAAATTGTCTGGGGCATTTGAAAGGGTTCCAGGAGGCAGTGAGAACCAGCATTACTTTTCCCCGCTGGCACCTTTGCTGTGGCAGCAAAAGCTGGACGTTTGTCTTTTTTGCTCCAGAGGCTGCCGAAAGCGAAAACAGGTGCTTTTGAGGATGGAGTCCGCAGGAAAGCAGAGAGGGCCAAATTCCCTGTGGCATTTGAAAGGGTTCCAGGAGGCAGTGAGAACCAGCATTACTTTTCCCCGCTGGCACCTTTGCTTAGGCAGCAAAAGCTGGACGTTTGTCTATTTTGCTCCTGAGGTTGCCGAAAGCGAAAAAAGGTGCTTTTGAGGATGGAGTCCGCAGGAAAGCAGAGAGGGCCAAATTGTCTGTGGCATTTGAAAGAGTTCCAGGAGGCAGTGAGAACCAGCATCACTTTTCCCCGCTGGCACCTTTGCTGTGGCAGCAAAAGCTGGACGTTTGTCTTTTTACCACCGGAGGGCGCCGAAAGTGAAAAAAGGTGCTTTTGAGGATGGAGTCCGCAGGAAAGCAGGGAGGGCCAAATTGTCTGGGGCATTTGAAAGGGTTCCAGGAGGCAGTGAGAACCAGCATTACTTTTCTCCGCTGGCACCTTTGCTGTGGCAGCAAAAGCTGGACGTTTGTCTTTTTTGCTCCGGAGGCTGCCGAAAGCGAAAACAGGTGCTTTTGAGGATGGAGTTCGCAGGAAAGCAGAGAGGGCCAAATTGTCTGTGGCATTTGAAAGAGTTCCATGAGGCAGTGAGAACCAGCATTACTTTTCCCCGCTGGCACCTTTGCTGTGGCATCAAAAGCTGGACGTTTGTGTTTTTTGCTCCGGAGGCTGCCGAAAGCGAAAACAGGTGCTTTTGAGGATGGAGTCCGCAGGAAAGCAGAGAGGGCCAAATTGTCTGGGGCATTTGAAAGGGTTCCATGAGGCAGTGAGAACCAGCATTACTTTTCCTTGCTGGCACCTTTGCTGTGGCAGCAAAAGCTGGACGTTTGTCTTTTTTGCTCCTGAGGTTGCCGAAAGCGAAAACAGGTGCTTTTGAGGATGGAGTCCGCAGGAAAGCAGAGAGTGCCAAATTGTCTGTGGCATTTGAAAGAGTTCCAGGAGGCAGTGAGAACCAGCATTACTTTTCCCCGCTGGCACCTTTGCTGTGGCAGCAAAAGCTGGACGTTTGTCTTTTTACCACCGGAGGGCGCCGAAAGTGAAAAAAGGTGCTATTGAGGATAGAGTCCGCAGTAAAGCAGAGAGGGCCAAGTTGTCTGTGGCATTTGAAAGAGTTCCAGGAGGCAGTGAGAACCAGCATTACTTTTCTCCGCTGGCAACTTTGCTGTGGCAGCAAAAGCTGGACGTTTGTCTTTTTTGCTCCGGAGGCTGCCGAAAGCGAAAACAGGTGCTTTTGAGGATGGAGTCCGCAGGAAAGCAGAGAGGGCCAAATTGTCTGTGGCATTTGAAAGGGTTCCAGGAGGCAGTGAGGACCAGCATCACTTTTCCCCGCTGGCACCTTTGCTGTGGCAGCAAAAGCTGGACGTTTGTCTTTTTTGCTCCGGGGGCTGCCGAAAGCGAAAACAGGTGCTTTTGAGGATGGAGTCCGCAGGAAAGCAGAGAGGGCCAAATTGTCTGTGGCATTTGAAAGAGTTCCAGGAGGCAGTGAGAACCAGCATCACTTTTCCCCGCTGGCACCTTTGCTGTGGCAGCAAAAGCTGGACGTTTGTCTTTTTACCACCGGAGGGCGCCGAAGATGAAAAAAGGTGCTTTTGAGGATGGAGTCCGCAGGAAAGCAGGGAGGGCCAAATTTTCTGGGGCATTTGAAGAGGTTCCAGGAGGCAATGCGGAGTAGCATCACTTTTCCCCGCTGGCACCTTTGCTGTGGCAGCAAAAGCTGGACGTTTGTCTTTTTTGCTCCTGAGGTTGCCGAAAGCGAAAACAGGTGCTTTTGAGGATGGAGTCCGCAGGAAAGCAGAGAGGGCCAAATTGTCTGTGGCATTTGAAAGGGTTCCAGGAGGCAGTGAGAACCAGCATTACTTTTCCCCGCTGGCACCTTTGCTGTGGCAGCAAAAGCTGGACGTTTGTCTTTTTTGCTCCGGAGGCTGCCGAAAGCGAAAACAGGTGCTTTTGAGGATGGAGTTCGCAGGAAAGCAGAGAGGGCCAAATTGTCTGTGGCATTTGAAAGAGTTCCATGAGGCAGTGAGAACCAGCATTACTTTTCCCCGCTGGCACCTTTGCTGTGGCAGCAAAAGCTGGACGTTTGTCTTTTTTGCTCCGGAGGCTGCCGAAAGCGAAAACAGGTGCTTTTGAGGATGGAGTCCGCAGGAAAGCAGAGAGGGCCAAATTGTCTGGGGCATTTGAAAGGGTTCCATGAGGCAGTGAGAACCAGCATTACTTTTCCTTGCTGGCACCTTTGCTGTGGCAGCAAAAGCTGGACGTTTGTCTTTTTTGCTCCTGAGGTTGCCGAAAGCGAAAACAGGTGCTTTTGAGGATGGAGTCCGCAGGAAAGCAGAGAGTGCCAAATTGTCTGTGGCATTTGAAAGAGTTCCAGGAGGCAGTGAGAACCAGCATTACTTTTCCCCGCTGGCACCTTTGCTGTGGCAGCAAAAGCTGGACGTTTGTCTTTTTACCACCGGAGGGCGCCGAAAGTGAAAAAAGGTGCTATTGAGGATAGAGTCCGCAGTAAAGCAGAGAGGGCCAAGTTGTCTGTGGCATTTGAAAGAGTTCCAGGAGGCAGTGAGAACCAGCATTACTTTTCTCCGCTGGCAACTTTGCTGTGGCAGCAAAAGCTGGACGTTTGTCTTTTTTGCTCCGGAGGCTGCCGAAAGCGAAAAAGGTGCTTTTGAGGATGGAGTCCGCAGGAAAGCAGAGAGGGCCAAATTGTCTGTGGCATTTGAAAGGGTTCCAGGAGGCAGTGAGGACCAGCATCACTTTTCCCCGCTGGCACCTTTGCTGTGGCAGCAAAAGCTGGACGTTTGTCTTTTTTGCTCCGGGGGCTGCCGAAAGCGAAAACAGGTGCTTTTGAGGATGGAGTCCGCAGGAAAGCAGAGAGGGCCAAATTGTCTGTGGCATTTGAAAGAGTTCCAGGAGGCAGTGAGAACCAGCATCACTTTTCCCCGCTGGCACCTTTGCTGTGGCAGCAAAAGCTGGACGTTTGTCTTTTTACCACCGGAGGGCGCCGAAGATGAAAAAAGGTGCTTTTGAGGATGGAGTCCGCAGGAAAGCAGGGAGGGCCAAATTTCCTGGGGCATTTGAAGAGGTTCCAGGAGGCAATGCGGAGTAGCATCACTTTTCCCCGCTGGCACCTTTGCTGTGGCAGCAAAAGCTGGACGTTTGTCTTTTTTGCTCCGGGGGCTGCCGAAAGCGAAAACAGGTGCTTTTGAGGATGGAGTCCGCAGGAAAGCAGAGAGGGCCAAATTGTCTGGGGCATTTGAAGAGGTTCCAGGAGACAGTGAGAACCAGCATTACTTTTCTCCGCTGGCACCTTTGCTGTGGCAGCAAAAGCTGGACGTTTGTCTTTTTTGCTCCGGAGGCTGCCGAAAGCGAAAAAGGTGCTTTTGAGGATGGAGTCCGCAGGAAAGCAGAGAGGGCCAAATTGTCTGTGGCATTTGAAGGGGTTCCAGGAGGCAGTGAGGACCAGCATCACTTTTCCCCGCTGGCACCTTTGCTGTGGCAGCAAAAGCTGGACGTTTGTCTTTTTTGCTCCGGAGGTTGCCGAAAGCGAAAAAAAATGCTTTTGAGGATGGAGTCCGCAGGAAAGCAGAGAGGGCCAAATTGTCTATGGCATTTGAATAGGTTCCAGGAGGCAATGAGGACCAGCATCACTTTTCCCCGCTGGCACCTTTGCTGTGGCAGCAAAAGCTGGACGTTTGTCTTTTTACCACCGGAGGCTGCTGAAAGCGAAAACAGGCGCTTTTGAAAATGGAGTCCGCAGGAAAGCAGAGAGGGCCAAATTGTCTGGGGCATTTGAAGAGGTTCCAGGAGACAGTGAGAACCAGCATTACTTTTCCCCGTTGGCACCTTTGCTGTTGCAGCAAAATCTGGACGTTTGTCTTTTTACCACCGGAGGGCGCCGAAAGTGAAAAAGTGCTTTTGAGGATAGAGTCCGCAGGAAAGCAGAGAGGGCCAAATTGTCTGTGGCATTTGAAAGGGTTCCAGGAGGCAGTGAGAACCAGCATTACTTTTCTCCGCTGGCACCTTTGCTGTGGCAGCAAAAGCTGGACGTTTGTCTTTTTTGCTCCGGAGGCTGCCGAAAGCGAAAACAGGTGCTTTTGAGGATGGAGTCCGCAGGAAAGCAGAGAGGGCCAAATTGTCTGTGGCATTTGACAGAGTTCCATGAGGCAGTGAGAACCAGCATTACTTTTCCCCGCTGGCACCTTTGCTGTGGCAGCAAAAGCTGGACGTTTGTCTTTTTTGCTCCGGAGGCTGCCGAAAGCGAAAACAGGTGCTTTTGAGGATGGAGTCCGCAGGAAAGCAGAGAGGGCCAAATTGTCTGGGGCATTTGAAAGGGTTCCATGAGGCAGTGAGAACCAGCATTACTTTTCCTTGCTGGCACCTTTGCTGTGGCAGCAAAAGCTGGACGTTTGTCTTTTTTGCTCCTGAGGTTGCCGAAAGCGAAAACAGGTGCTTTTGAGGATGGAGTCCGCAGGAAAGCAGAGAGTGCCAAATTGTCTGTGGCATTTGAAAGAGTTCCAGGAGGCATTGAGAACCAGCATTACTTTTCCCCGCTGGCACCTTTGCTGTGGCAGCAAAAGCTGGACGTTTGTCTTTTTACCACCGGAGGGCGCCGAAAGTGAAAAAAGGTGCTATTGAGGATAGAGTCCGCAGTAAAGCAGAGAGGGCCAAGTTGTCTGTGGCATTTGAAAGAGTTCCAGGAGGCAGTGAGAACCAGCATTACTTTTCTCCGCTGGCAACTTTGCTGTGGCAGCAAAAGCTGGACGTTTGTCTTTTTTGCTCCGGAGGCTGCCGAAAGCGAAAAAGGTGCTTTTGAGGATGGAGTCCGCAGGAAAGCAGAGAGGGCCAAATTGTCTGTGGCATTTGAAAGGGTTCCAGGAGGCAGTGAGGACCAGCATCACTTTTCCCCGCTGGCACCTTTGCTGTGGCAGCAAAAGCTGGACGTTTGTCTTTTTTGCTCCGGAGGCTGCCGAAAGCGAAAACAGGTGCTTTTGAGGATGGAGTCCGCAGGAAAGCAGAGAGGGCCAAATTGTCTGGGGCATTTGAAAGGGTTCCATGAGGCAGTGAGAACCAGCATTACTTTTCCTTGCTGGCACCTTTGCTGTGGCAGCAAAAGCTGGACGTTTGTCTTTTTTGCTCCTGAGGTTGCCGAAAGCGAAAACAGGTGCTTTTGAGGATGGAGTCCGCAGGAAAGCAGAGAGGGCCAAATTGTCTGTGGCATTTGAAAGGGTTCCAGGAGGCAGTGAGAACCAGCATTACTTTTCCCCGCTGGCACCTTTGCTGTGGCAGCAAAAGCTGGACGTTTGTCTTTTTTGCTCCGGAGGCTGCCGAAAGCGAAAACAGGTGCTTTTGAGGATGGAGTCCGCAGGAAAGCAGAGAGGGCCAAATTGTCTGGGGCATTTGAAAGAGTTCCAGGAGGCAATGAGAACCAGCATTACTTTTCCCCGCTGGCACCTTTGCTGTGGCAGCAAAAGCTGGACGTTTGTCTTTTTTGGTCCGGAGGCTGCCGAAAGCGAAAACAGGTGCTTTTGAGGATGGAGTCCGCAGGAAAGCAGAGAGGGTCAAATTGTCTGTGGCATTTGAAGGGGTTCCAGGAGGCAGTGAGGACCAGCATCACTTTTCCCCGCTGGCACCTTTGCTGTGGCAGCAAAAGCTGGACGTTTGTCTTTTTTGCTCCGGAGGTTGCCGAAAGCGAAAAAAAGTGCTTTTGAGGATGGAGTCCGCAGGAAAGCAGAGAGGGCCAAATTGTCTGGGGCATTTGAAGAGGTTCCAGGAGGCAATGAGGACCAGCATCACTTTTCCCTGCTGGCACCTTTGCTGTGGCAGCAAAAGCTGGACGTTTGTCTTTTTACCACCGGAGGCTGCTGAAAGCGAAAACAGGCGCTTTTGAAAATGGAGTCCGCAGGAAAGCAGAGAGGGCCAAATTGTCTGGGGCATTTGAAGAGGTTCCAGGAGACAGTGAGAACCAGCATTACTTTTCCCCGCTGGCACCTTTGCTGTGGCAGCAAAATCTGGACGTTTGTCTTTTTACCACCGGAGGGCGCCGAAAGTGAAAAAGTGCTTTTGAGGATAGAGTCCGCAGGAAAGCAGAGCGGGCCAAATTTTTTGTGGCATTTGAAAGGGTTCCAGGAGGCAGTGAGAACCAGCATTACTTTTCCTCGCTGGCACCTTTGCTGTGGCAGCAAAAGCTGGACATTTGTCTTTTTTGCTCCGGAGGCTGCCGAAAGCGAAAACAGCTGCTTTTGAGGATGGAGTCCGCAGGAAAGCAGAGAGGGCCAAATTGTCTGTGGCATTTGAAAGGGTTCCAGGAGGCAGTGAGAACCAGCATCACTTTTCCCCGCTGGCACCTTTGCTGTGGCAGCAAAAGCTGGACGTTTGTCTTTTTTGCTCCGGAGGTTGCCGAAAGCGAAAACAGGTGCTTTTGAGGATGGAGTCCGCAGGAAAGCAGAGAGGGCCAAATTGTCTGTGGCATTTGAAAGGGTTCCAGGAGGCAATGAGGACCAGCATCACTTTTCCCCGCTGGCACCTTTGCTGTGGCAGCAAAAGCTGGACGTTTGTCTTTCTTGCTCCGGAGGCTGCCGAAAGCGAAAACAGGTGCTTTTGAGGATGGAGTCCGCAGGAAAGCAGAGAGGGCCAAATTGTCTGTGGCATTTGAAAGGGTTCCAGGAGGCAGTGAGAACCAGCATTACTTTTCCCCGCTGGCACCTTTGCTGTGGCAGCAAAAGCTGGACGTTTGTCTTTTTTGCTCCGGAGGTTGCCGAAAGCGAAAACAGGTGCTTTTGAGGATGGAGTCCGCAGGAAAGCAGAGAGGGCCAAATTGACTGTGGCATTTGAAGAGGTTCCAGGAGGCAATGAGGACCAGAATCACTTTTCCCCGCTGGCACCTTTGTTGTGGCAGCAAAAGCTGGACGTTTGTCTTTTTTGCTCCGGAGGCTGCCGAAAGCGAAAACAGGTGCTTTTGAGGATAGAGTCCGCAGGAAAGCAGAGAGGGCCAAATTGTCTGTGGCATTTGAAAGGGTTCCAGGAGGCAGTGAGAACCAGCATTACTTTTCCCCGCTGGCACCTTTGCTGTGGCAGCAAAAGCTGGACGTTTGTCTTTTTTGCTCCGGAGGCTGCCGAAAGCGAAAACAGGGGCTTTTGAGGATGGAGTCCGCAGGAAAGCAGAGAGGGCCAAATTTTCTGGGGCATTTGAAGAGGTTCCAGGAGGCAATGCGGAGTAGCATCACTTTTCCCCGCTGGCACCTTTGCTGTGGCAGCAAAAGCTGGACGTTTGTCTTTTTTGCTCCTGAGGTTGCCGAAAGCGAAAACAGGTGCTTTTGAGGATGGAGTCCGCAGGAAAGCAGAGAGGGCCAAATTGTCTGTGGCATTTGAAAGGGTTCCAGGAGGCAGTGAGAACCAGCATTACTTTTCCCCGCTGGCACCTTTGCTGTGGCAGCAAAAGCTGGACGTTTGTCTTTTTTGCTCCGGAGGCTGCCGAAAGCGAAAACAGGTGCTTTTGAGGATGGAGTCCGCAGGAAAGCAGAGAGGGCCAAATTGTCTGGGGCATTTGAAAGAGTTCCAGGAGGTAATGAGAACCAGCATTACTTTTCCCTGCTGGCACCTTTGCTGTGGCAGCAAAAGCTGGACGTTTGTCTTTTTTGCTCCGGAGGTGGCCGAAAGCGAAAACAGGTGCTTTTGAGGATGGAGTCCGCAGGAAAGCAGAGAGGGTCAAATTGTCTGTGGCATTTGAAGGGGTTCCAGGAGGCAGTGAGGACCAGCATCACTTTTCCCCGCTGGCACCTTTGCTGTGGCAGCAAAAGCTGGACGTTTGTCTTTTTTGCTCCGGAGGTTGCCGAAAGCGAAAAAAAGTGCTTTTGAGGATGGAGTCCGCAGGAAAGCAGAGAGGGCCAAATTGTCTATGGCATTTGAAGAGGTTCCAAAAGGCAATGAGGACCAGCATCACTTTTCCCCGCTGCCACCTTTGCTGTGGCAGCAAAAGCTGGACGTTTGTTTTTTACCACCGGAGGCTGCTGAAAGCGAAAACAGGCGCTTTTGAAAATGGAGTCCGCAGGAAAGCAGAGAGGGCCAAATTGTCTGGGGCATTTGAAGAGGTTCCAGGAGACAGTGAGAACCAGCATTACTTTTCCCCGTTGGCACCTTTGCTGTGGCAGCAAAATCTGGACGTTTGTCTTTTTACCACCGGAGGGCGCCGAAAGTGAAAAAGTGCTTTTGAGGATAGAGTCCACAGGAAAGCAGAGAGGGCCAAATTGTCTGTGGCATTTGAAAGGGTTCCAGGAGGCAGTGAGAACCAGCATTACTTTTCCTCGCTGGCACCTTTGCTGTGGCAGCAAAAGCTGGACGTTTGTCTTTTTTGCTCCTGAGGTTGCCGAAAGCGAAAACAGGTGCTTTTGAGGATGGAGTTCGCAGGAAAGCAGAGAGGGCCAAATTGTCTGTGGCATTTGAAAAAGTTCCATGAGGCAGTGAGAACCAGCATTACTTTTCCCCGCTGGCACCTTTGCTGTGGCAGCAAAAGCTGGACGTTTGTCTTTTTTGCTCCGGAGGCTGCCGAAAGCGAAAACAGGTGCTTTTGAGGATGGAGTCCGCAGGAAAGCAGAGAGGGCCAAATTGTCTGGGGCATTTGAAAGGGTTCCATGAGGCAGTGAGAACCAGCATTACTTTTCCTTGCTGGCACCTTTGCTGTGGCAGCAAAAGCTGGACGTTTGTCTTTTTTGCTCCTGAGGTTGCCGAAAGCGAAAACAGGTGCTTTTGAGGATGGAGTCCGCAGGAAAGCAGAGAGTGCCAAATTGTCTGTGGCATTTGAAAGAGTTCCAGGAGGCAGTGAGAACCAGCATTACTTTTCCCCGCTGGCACCTTTGCTGTGGCAGCAAAAGCTGGACGTTTGTCTTTTTACCACCGGAGGCTGCCGGAAGCGAAAACAGGTGCTTTTGAGGATGGAGTCCGCAGTAAAGCAGAGAGGGCCAAGTTGTCTGTGGCATTTGAAAGAGTTCCAGGAGGCAGTGAGAACCAGCATTACTTTTCTCCGCTGGCAACTTTGCTGTGGCAGCAAAAGCTGGACGTTTGTCTTTTTTGCTCCGGAGGCTGCCGAAAGCGAAAACAGGTGCTTTTGAGGATGGAGTCCGCAGGAAAGCAGAGAGGGCCAAATTGTCTGGGGCATTTGAAAGAGTTCCAGGAGGCAATGAGAACCAGCATTACTTTTCCCCGCTGGCACCTTTGCTGTGGCAGCAAAACCTGGGCGTTTGTCTTTTTTGGTCCGGAGGCTGCCGAAAGCGAAAACAGGTGCTTTTGAGGATGGAGTCCGCAGGAAAGCAGAGAGGGTCAAATTGTCTGTGGCATTTGAAGGGGTTCCAGGAGGCAGTGAGGACCAGCATCACTTTTCCCCGCTGGCACCTTTGCTGTGGCAGCAAAAGCTGGACGTTTGTCTTTTTTGCTCCGGAGGTTGCCGAAAGCGAAAAAAAGTGCTTTTGAGGATGGAGTCCGCAGGAAAGCAGAGAGGGCCAAATTGTCTATGGCATTTGAAGAGGTTCCAGGAGGCAATGAGGACCAGCATCACTTTTCCCCGCTGGCACCTTTGCTGTGGCAGCAAAAGCTGGACGTTTGTCTTTTTACCACCGGAGGCTGCTGAAAGCGAAAACAGGCGCTTTTGAAAATGGAGTCCGCAGGAAAGCAGAGAGGGCCAAATTGTCTGGGGCATTTGAAGAGGTTCCAGGAGACAGTGAGAACCAGCATTACTTTTCCCCGTTGGCACCTTTGCTGTGGCAGCAAAATCTGGACGTTTGTCTTTTTACCACCGGAGGGCGCCGAAAGTGAAAAAGTGCTTTTGAGTATAGAGTCCGCAGGAAAGCAGAGAGGGCCAAATTCCCTGTGGCATTTGAAAGGGTTCCAGGAGGCAGTGAGAACCAGCATTACTTTTCCCCGCTGGCACCTTTGCTTAGGCAGCAAAAGCTGGACGTTTGTCTATTTTGCTCCTGAGGTTGCCGAAAGCGAAAAAAGGTGCTTTTGAGGATGGAGTCCGCAGGAAAGCAGAGAGGGCCAAATTGTCTGGGGCATTTGAAAGAGTTCCAGGAGGCAGTGAGAACCAGCATCACTTTTCCCCGCTGGCACCTTTGCTGTGGCAGGAAAAGCTGGACGTTTGTCTTTTTACCACCGGAGGGCGCCGAAAGTGAAAAAAGGTGCTTTTGAGGATAGAGTCCGCAGTAAAGCAGAGAGGGCCAAGTTGTCTGTTGCATTTGAAAGAGTTCCAGGAGGCAGTGAGAACCAGCATTACTTTTCTCCGCTGGCAACTTTGCTGTGGCAGCAAAAGCTGGACGTTTGTCTTTTTTGCTCCGGAGGCTGCCGAAAGCGAAAACAGGTGCTTTTGAGGATGGAGTCCGCAGGAAAGCAGAGAGGGCCAAATTGTCTGTGGCATTTGAAAGAGTTCCAGGAGGCAGTGAGAACCAGCATCACTTTTCCCCGCTGGCACCTTTGCTGTGGCAGCAAAAGCTGGACGTTTGTCTTTTTACCACCGGAGGGCGCCGAAAGTGAAAAAAGGTGCTTTTGAGGATGGAGTCCGCAGGAAAGCAGAGAGGGCCAAATTGTCTGGGGCATTTGAAAGTGTTCCATGAGGCAGTGAGAACCAGCATTACTTTTCCTTGCTGGCACCTTTGCTGTGGCAGCAAAAGCTGGACGTTTGTCTTTTTTGCTCCTGAGGTTGCCGAAAGCGAAAACAGGTGCTTTTGAGGATGGAGTCCGCAGGAAAGCAGAGAGTGCCAAATTGTCTGTGGCATTTGAAAGAGTTCCAGGAGGCAGTGAGAACCAGCATTACTTTTCCCCGCTGGCACCTTTGCTGTGGCAGCAAAAGCTGGACGTTTTTCTTTTTACCACCGGAGGGCGCCGAAAGTGAAAAAAGGTGCTATTGAGGATAGAGTCCGCAGTAAAGCAGAGAGGGCCAAGTTGTCTGTGGCATTTGAAAGAGTTCCAGGAGGCAGTGAGAACCAGCATTACTTTTCTCCGCTGGCAACTTTGCTGTGGCAGCAAAAGCTGGACGTTTGTCTTTTTTGCTCCGGAGGCTGCCGAAAGCGAAAACAGGTGCTTTTGAGGATGGAGTCCGCAGGAAAGCAGAGAGGGCCAAATTGTCTGGGGCATTTGAAAGAGTTCCAGGAGGCAATGAGAACCAGCATTACTTTTCCCCGCTGGCACCTTTGCTGTGGCAGCAAAAGCTGGACGTTTGTCTTTTTTGGTCCGGAGGCTGCCGAAAGCGAAAACAGGTGCTTTTGAGGATGGAGTCCGCAGGAAAGCAGAGAGGGTCAAATTGTCTGGGGCATTTGAAAGGGTTCCAGGAGGCAGTGAGGACCAGCATCACTTTTCCCCGCTGGCACCTTTGCTGTGGCAGCAAAAGCTGGACGTTTGTCTTTTTTGCTCCGGAGGTTGCCGAAAGCGAAAAAAAGTGCTTTTGAGGATGGAGTCCGCAGGAAAGCAGAGAGGGCCAAATTGTCTATGGCATTTGAAGAGGTTCCAGGAGGCAATGAGGACCAGCATCACTTTTCCCCGCTGGCACCTTTGCTGTGGCAGCAAAAGCTGGACGTTTGTCTTTTTACCACCGGAGGCTGCTGAAAGCGAAAACAGGCGCTTTTGAAAATGGAGTCCGCAGGAAAGCAGAGAGGGCCAAATTGTCTGGGGCATTTGAAGAGGTTCCAGGAGACAGTGAGAACCAGCATTACTTTTCCCCGTTGGCACCTTTGCTGTGGCAGCAAAATCTGGACGTTTGTCTTTTTACCACCGGAGGGCGCCGAAAGTGAAAAAGTGCTTTTGAGTATAGAGTCCGCAGGAAAGCAGAGAGGGCCAAATTCCCTGTGGCATTTGAAAGGGTTCCAGGAGGCAGTGAGAACCAGCATTACTTTTCCCCGCTGGCACCTTTGCTTAGGCAGCAAAAGCTGGACGTTTGTCTATTTTGCTCCTGAGGTTGCCGAAAGCGAAAAAAGGTGCTTTTGAGGATGGAGTCCGCAGGAAAGCAGAGAGGGCCAAATTGTCTGGGGCATTTGAAAGAGTTCCAGGAGGCAGTGAGAACCAGCATCACTTTTCCCCGCTGGCACCTTTGCTGTGGCAGGAAAAGCTGGACGTTTGTCTTTTTACCACCGGAGGGCGCCGAAAGTGAAAAAAGGTGCTTTTGAGGATAGAGTCCGCAGTAAAGCAGAGAGGGCCAAGTTGTCTGTTGCATTTGAAAGAGTTCCAGGAGGCAGTGAGAACCAGGATTACTTTTCTCCGCTGGCAACTTTGCTGTGGCAGCAAAAGCTGGACGTTTGTCTTTTTTGCTCCGGAGGCTGCCGAAAGCGAAAACAGGTGCTTTTGAGGATGGAGTCCGCAGGAAAGCAGAGAGGGCCAAATTGTCTGTGGCATTTGAAAGAGTTCCAGGAGGCAGTGAGAACCAGCATCACTTTTCCCCGCTGGCACCTTTGCTGTGGCAGCAAAAGCTGGACGTTTGTCTTTTTACCACCGGAGGGCGCCGAAAGTGAAAAAAGGTGCTTTTGAGGATGGAGTCCGCAGGAAAGCAGGGAGGGCCAAATTGTCTGGGGCATTTGAAAGGGTTCCAGGAGGCAGTGAGAACCAGCATTACTTTTCTCCGCTGGCACCTTTGCTGTGGCAGCAAAAGCTGGACGTTTGTCTTTTTTGCTCCGGAGGCTGCCGAAATCGAAAACAGGTGCTTTTGAGGATGGAGTCCGCAGGAAAGCAGAGAGGGCCAAATTGTCTGGGGCATTTGAAAGAGTTCCAGGAGGCAGTGAGAACCAGCGTCACTTTTCCCCGCTGGCACCTTTGCTGTGGCAGCAAAAGCTGGACGTTTGTCTTTTTACCACCGGAGGGCGCCGAAAGTGAAAAAAGGTGCTTTTGAGGATGGAGTCCGCAGGAAAGCAGGGAGGGCCAAATTTTCTGGGGCATTTGAAGAGGTTCCAGGAGGCAATGCGGAGTAGCATCACTTTTCCCCGCTGGCACCTTTGCTGTGGCAGCAAAAGCTGGACGTTTGTCTTTTTTGCTCCTGAGGTTGCCGAAAGCGAAAACAGGTGCTTTTGAGGATGGAGTCCGCAGGAAAGCAGAGAGGGCCAAATTGTCTGTGGCATTTGAAAGGGTTCCAGGAGGCAGTGAGAACCAGCATTACTTTTCCCCGCTGGCACCTTTGCTGTGGCAGCAAAAGCTGGACGTTTGTCTTTTTTGCTCCGGAGGCTGCCGAAAGCGAAAACAGGTGCTTTTGAGGATGGAGTCCGCAGGAAAGCAGAGAGGGCCAAATTGTCTGGGGCATTTGAAAGAGTTCCAGGAGGCAGTGAGAACCAGCATTACTTTTCCCCGCTGGCACCTTTGCTGTGGCAGCAAAACCTGGACGTTTGTCTTTTTTGCTCCGGAGGCTGCCGAAAGCGAAAACAGGTGCTTTTGAGGATGGAGTCCGCAGGAAAGCAGAGAGGGTCAAATTGTCTGTGGCATTTGAAGGGGTTCCAGGAGGCAGTGAGGACCAGCATCACTTTTCCCCGCTGGCACCTTTGCTGTGGCAGCAAAAGCTGGACGTTTGTCTTTTTTGCTCCGGAGGTTGCCGAAAGCGAAAAAAAGTGCTTTTGAGGATGGAGTCCGCAGGAAAGCAGAGAGGGCCAAATTGTCTATGGCATTTGAATAGGTTCCAGGAGGCAATGAGGACCAGCATCACTTTTCCCCGCTGGCACCTTTGCTGTGGCAGCAAAAGCTGGACGTTTGTCTTTTTACCACCGGAGGCTGCTGAAAGCGAAAACAGGCGCTTTTGAGGATAGAGTCCGCAGGAAAGCAGAGAGGGCCAAATTGTCTGGGGCATTTGAAGAGGTTCCAGGAGACAGTGAGAACCAGCATTACTTTTCCCCGTTGGCACCTTTGCTGTGGCAGCAAAATCTGGACGTTTGTCTTTTTACCACCGGAGGGCGCCGAAAGTGAAAAAGTGCTTTTGAGGATAGAGTCCGCAGGAAAGCAGAGAGGGCCAAATTCCCTGTGGCATTTGAAAGAGTTCCAGGAGGCAGTGAGAACCAGCATTACTTTTCCCCGCTGGCACCTTTGCTGTGGCAGCAAAAGCTGGACGTTTGTCTTTTTACCACCGGAGGGCGCCGAAACCGAAAACAGGTGCTTTTGAGGATGGAGTCCGCAGGAAAGCAGAGAGGGCAAAATTGTCTGTGGCATTTGAAAGGGTTCCAGGAGGCAGTGAGAACCAGCATCACTTTTCCCCGCTGGCACCTTTGCTGTGGCAGCAAAAGCTGGACGTTTGTCTTTTTTGCTCCGGAGGTTGCCGAAAGCGAAAACAGGTGCTTTTAAGGATGGAGTCCGCAGGAAAGCAGAGAGGGCCAAATTGTCTGTGGCATTTGAAAGGGTTCCAGGAGGCAATGAGGACCAGCATCACTTTTCCCCGCTGGCACCTTTGCTGTGGCAGCAAAAGCTGGACGTTTGTCTTTCTTGCTCCGGAGGCTGCCGAAAGCGAAAACAGGTGCTTTTGAGGATGGAGTCCGCAGGAAAGCAGAGAGGGCCAAATTGTCTGTGGCATTTGAAAGGGTTCCAGGAGGCAGTGAGAACCAGCATTACTTTTCCCCGCTGGCACCTTTGCTGTGGCAGCAAAAGCTGGACGTTTGTCTTTTTTGCTCCGGAGGTTGCCGAAAGCGAAAACAGGTGCTTTTGAGGATGGAGTCCGCAGGAAAGCAGAGAGGGCCAAATTGACTGTGGCATTTGAAGAGGTTCCAGGAGGCAATGAGGACCAGAATCACTTTTCCCCGCTGGCACCTTTGTTGTGGCAGCAAAAGCTGGACGTTTGTCTTTTTTGCTCCGGAGGCTGCCGAAAGCGAAAACAGGTGCTTTTGAGGATAGAGTCCGCAGGAAAGCAGAGAGGGCCAAATTGTCTGGGGCATTTGAAAGGGTTCCAGGAGGCAGTGAGAACCAGCATTACTTTTCCCCGCTGGCACCTTTGCTGTGGCAGCAAAAGCTGGACGTTTGTCTTTTTTGCTCCGGAGGTTGCCGAAAGCGAAAACAGGGGCTTTTGAGGATGGAGTCCGCAGGAAAGCAGAGAGGGCCAAATTTTCTGGGGCATTTGAAGAGGTTCCAGGAGACAATGCGGAGTAGCATCACTTTTCCCCGCTGGCACCTTTGCTGTGGCAGCAAAAGCTGGACGTTTGTCTTTTTTGCTCCTGAGGTTGCCGAAAGCGAAAAAAGGTGCTTTTGAGGATGGAGTCCGCAGGAAAGCAGAGAGGGCCAAATTGTCTGTGGCATTTGAAAGGGTTCCAGGAGGCAGTGATAACCAGCATTACTTTTCCCCGCTGGCACCTTTGCTGTGGCAGCAAAAGCTGGACGTTTGTCTTTTTTGCTCCGGAGGCTGCCGAAAGCGAAAACAGGTGCTTTTGAGGATGGAGTCCGCAGGAAAGCAGAGAGGGCCAAATTGTCTGTGGCATTTGAAAGGGTTCCAGGAGGCAGTGAGAACCAGCATTACTTTTCCCCGCTGGCACCTTTGCTGTGGCAGCAAAACCTGGACGTTTGTCTTTTTACCACCGGAGGGCGCCGAAAGTGAAAAAAGGTGCTTTTGAGGATGGAGTCCGCAGGAAAGCAGGGAGGGCCAAATTTTCTGGGGCATTTGAAGAGGTTCCAGGAGGCAATGCGGAGTAGCATCACTTTTCCCCGCTGGCACCTTTGCTGTGGCAGCAAAAGCTGGACGTTTGTCTTTTTTGCTCCTGAGGTTGCCGAAAGCGAAAACAGGTGCTTTTGAGGATGGAGTCCGCAGGAAAGCAGAGAGGGCCAAATTGTCTGTGGCATTTGAAAGGGTTCCAGGAGGCAGTGAGAACCAGCATTACTTTTCCCCGCTGGCACCTTTGCTGTGGCAGCAAAAGCTGGACGTTTTTCTTTTTTGCTCCGGAGGCTGCCGAAAGCGAAAACAGGTGCTTTTGAGGATGGAGTACGCAGGAAAGCAGAGAGGGCCAAATTGTCTGGGGCATTTGAAAGAGTTCCAGGAGGCAATGAGAACCAGCATTACTTTTGCCCGCTGGCACCTTTGCTGTGGCAGCAAAACCTGGACGTTTGTCTTTTTTGCTCCGGAGGCTGCCGAAAGCGAAAACAGGTGCTTTTGAGGATGGAGTCCGCAGGAAAGCAGAGAGGGTCAAATTGTCTGTGGCATTTGAAGGGGTTCCAGTAGGCAGTGAGGACCAGCATCACTTTTCCCCGCTGGCACCTTTGCTGTGGCAGCAAAAGCTGGACGTTTGTCTTTTTTGCTCCGGAGGTTGCCGAAAGCGAAAAAAAGTGCTTTTGAGGATGGAGTCCGCAGGAAAGCAGAGAGGGCCAAATTGTCTATGGCATTTGAAGAGGTTCCAGGAGGCAATGAGGACCAGCATCACTTTTCCCCGCTGGCACTTTTGCTGTGGCAGCAAAAGCTGGACGTTTGTCTTTTTACCACCGGAGGCTGCTGAAAGCGAAAACAGGCGCTTTTGAGGATAGAGTCCGCAGGAAAGCAGAGAGGGCCAAATTGTCTGGGGCATTTGAAGAGGTTCCAGGAGACAGTGAGAACCAGCATTACTTTTCCCCGTTGGCACCTTTGCTGTGGCAGCAAAATCTGGACGTTTGTCTTTTTACCACCGGAGGGCGCCGAAAGTGAAAAAGTGCTTTTGAGGATAGAGTCCGCAGGAAAGCAGAGAGGGCCAAATTCCCTGTGGCATTTGAAAGAGTTCCAGGAGGCAGTGAGAACCAGCATTACTTTTCCCCGCTGGCACCTTTGCTGTGGCAGCAAAAGCTGGACGTTTGTCTTTTTACCACCGGAGGGCGCCGAAACCGAAAACAGGTGCTTTTGAGGATGGAGTCCGCAGGAAAGCAGAGAGGGCCAAATTGTCTGTGGCATTTGAAAGGGTTCCAGGAGGCAGTGAGAACCAGCATCACTTTTCCCCGCTGGCACCTTTGCTGTGGCAGCAAAAGCTGGACGTTTGTCTTTTTTGCTCCGGAGGTTGCCGAAAGCGAAAACAGGTGCTTTTGAGGATGGAGTCCGCAGGAAAGCAGAGAGGGCCAAATTGTCTGTGGCATTTGAAAGGGTTCCAGGAGGCAATGAGGACCAGCATCACTTTTCCCCGCTGGCACCTTTGCTGTGGCAGCAAAAGCTGGACGTTTGTCTTTCTTGCTCCGGAGGCTGCCGAAAGCGAAAACAGGTGCTTTTGAGGATGGAGTGCGCAGGAAAGCAGAGAGGGCCAAATTGTCTGTGGCATTTGAAAGGGTTCCAGGAGGCAGTGAGAACCAGCATTACTTTTCCCCGCTGGCACCTTTGCTGTGGCAGCAAAAGCTGGACGTTTGTCTTTTTTGCTCCGGAGGTTGCCGAAAGCGAAAACAGGTGCTTTTGAGGATGGAGTCCGCAGGAAAGCAGAGAGGGCCAAATTGACTGTGGCATTTGAAGAGGTTCCAGGAGGCAATGAGGACCAGAATCACTTTTCCCCGCTGGCACCTTTGTTGTGGCAGCAAAAGCTGGACGTTTGTCTTTTTTGCTCCGGAGGCTGCCGAAAGCGAAAACAGATGCTTTTGAGGATAGAGTCCGCAGGAAAGCAGAGAGGGCCAAATTGTCTGGGGCATTTGAAAGGGTTCCAGGAGGCAGTGAGAACCAGCATTACTTTTCCCCGCTGGCACCTTTGCTGTGGCAGCAAAAGCTGGACGTTTGTCTTTTTTGCTCCGGAGGTTGCCGAAAGCGAAAACAGGGGCTTTTGAGGATGGAGTCCGCAGGAAAGCAGAGAGGGCCAAATTTTCTGGGGCATTTGAAGAGGTTCCAGGAGACAATGCGGAGTAGCATCACTTTTCCCCGCTGGCACCTTTGCTGTGGCAGCAAAAGCTGGACGTTTGTCTTTTTTGCTCCTGAGGTTGCCGAAAGCGAAAACAGGTGCTTTTGAGGATGGAGTCCGCAGGAAAGCAGAGAGGGCCAAATTGTCTGTGGCATTTGAAAGGGTTCCAGGAGGCAGTGATAACCAGCATTACTTTTCCCCGCTGGCACCTTTGCTGTGGCAGCAAAAGCTGGACGTTTGTCTTTTTTGCTCCGGAGGATGCCGAAAGCGAAAACAGGTGCTTTTGAGGATGGAGTCCGCAGGAAAGCAGAGAGGGCCAAATTGTCTGTGGCATTTGAAAGGGTTCCAGGAGGCAGTGAGAACCAGCATTACTTTTCCCCGCTGGCACCTTTGCTGTGGCAGCAAAACCTGGACGTTTGTCTTTTTTGCTCCGGAGGCTGCCGAAAGCGAAAAAAAGTGCTTTTGAGGATGGAGTCCGCAGGAAAGCAGAGAGGGCCAAATTGTCTATGGCATTTGAAGAGGTTCCAGGAGGCAATGAGGACCAGCATCACTTTTCCCCGCTGGCACCTTTGCTGTGGCAGCAAAAGCTGGACGTTTGTCTTTTTACCACCGGAGGCTGCTGAAAGCGAAAACAGGCGCTTTTGAGGATAGAGTCCGCAGGAAAGCAGAGAGGGCCAAATTGTCTGGGGCATTTGAAGAGGTTCCAGGAGACAGTGAGAACCAGCATTACTTTTCCCCGTTGGCACCTTTGCTGTGGCAGCAAAATCTGGACGTTTGTCTTTTTACCACCGGAGGGCGCCGAAAGTGAAAAAGTGCTTTTGAGGATAGAGTCCGCAGGAAAGCAGAGAGGGCCAAATTCCCTTTGGCATTTGAAAGAGTTCCAGGAGGCAGTGAGAACCAGCATTACTTTTCCCCGCTGGCACCTTTGCTGTGGCAGCAAAAGCTGGACGTTTGTCTTTTTACCACCGGAGGGCGCCGAAACCGAAAACAGGTGCTTTTGAGGATGGAGTCCGCAGGAAAGCAGAGAGGGCCAAATTGTCTGTGGCATTTGAAAGGGTTCCAGGAGGCAGTGAGAACCAGCATCACTTTTCCCCGCTGGCACCTTTGCTGTGGCAGCAAAAGCTGGACGTTTGTCTTTTTTGCTCCGGAGGTTGCCGAAAGCGAAAACAGGTGCTTTTGAGGATGGAGTCCGCAGGAAAGCAGAGAGGGCCAAATTGACTGTGGCATTTGAAGAGGTTCCAGGAGGCAATGAGGACCAGAATCACTTTTCCCCGCTGGCACCTTTGTTGTGGCAGCAAAAGCTGGACGTTTGTCTTTTTTGCTCCGGAGGCTGCCGAAAGCGAAAACAGGTGCTTTTGAGGATAAAGTCCGCAGGAAAGCAGAGAGGGCCAAATTGTCTGGGGCATTTGAAAGGGTTCCAGGAGGCAGTGAGAACCAGCATTACTTTTCCCCGCTGGCACCTTTGCTGTGGCAGCAAAAGCTGGACGTTTGTCTTTTTTGCTCCGGAGGTTGCTGAAAGCGAAAACAGGGGCTTTTGAGGATGGAGTCCGCAGGAAAGCAGAGAGGGCCAAATTTTCTGGGGCATTTGAAGAGGTTCCAGGAGACAATGCGGAGTAGCATCACTTTTCCCCGCTGGCACCTTTGCTGTGGCAGCAAAAGCTGGACGTTTGTCTTTTTTGCTCCTGAGGTTGCCGAAAGCGAAAACAGGTGCTTTTGAGGATGGAGTCCGCAGGAAAGCAGAGAGGGCCAAATTGTCTGTGGCATTTGAAAGGGTTCCAGGAGGCAGTGAGAACCAGCATTACTTTTCCCCGCTGGCACCTTTGCTGTGGCAGCAAAAGCTGGACGTTTGTCTTTTTTGCTCCGGAGGCTGCCGAAAGCGAAAACAGGTGCTTTTGAGGATGGAGTCCGCAGGAAAGCAGAGAGGGCCAAATTGTCTGTGGCATTTGAAAGGGTTCCAGGAGGCAGTGAGAACCAGCATTACTTTTCCCCGCTGGCACCTTTGCTGTGGCAGCAAAACCTGGACGTTTGTCTTTTTTGCTCCGGAGGCTGCCGAAAGCGAAAACAGGTGCTTTTGAGGATGGAGTCCGCAGGAAAGCAGAGAGGGTCAAATTGTCTGTGGCATTTGAAGGGGTTCCAGGAGGCAGTGAGGACCAGCATCACTTTTCCCCGCTGGCACCTTTGCTGTGGCAGCAAAAGCTGGACGTTTGTCTTTTTTGCTCCGGAGGTTGCCGAAAGCGAAAAAAAGTGCTTTTGAGGATGGAGTCCGCAGGAAAGCAGAGAGGGCCAAATTGTCTATGGCATTTGAAGAGGTTCCAGGAGGCAATGAGGACCAGCATCACTTTTCCCCGCTGGCACCTTTGCTGTGGCAGCAAAAGCTGGACGTTTGTCTTTTTACCACCGGAGGCTGCTGAAAGCGAAAACAGGCGCTTTTGAAAATGGAGTCCGCAGGAAAGCAGAGACGGCCAAATTGTCTGGGGCATTTGAAGAGGTTCCAGGAGACAGTGAGAACCAGCACTACTTTTCCCCGTTGGCACCTTTGCTGTGGCAGCAAAATCTGGACGTTTGTCTTTTTACCACCGGAGGGCGCCGAAACCGAAAACAGGTGCTTTTGAGGATGGAGTCCGCAGGAAAGCAGAGAGGGCCAAATTGTCTGTGGCATTTGAAAGGGTTCCAGGAGGCAATGAGGACCAGCATCACTTTTCCCCGCTGGCACCTTTGCTGTGGCAGCAAAAGCTGGACGTTTGTCTTTCTTGCTCCGGAGGCTGCCGAAAGTGAAAACAGGTGCTTTTGAGGATGGAGTCCGCAGGAAAGCAGAGAGGGCCAAATTGTCTGTGGCATTTGAAAGGGTTCCAGGAGGCAGTGAGAACCAGCATTACTTTTCCCCGCTGGCACCTTTGCTGTGGCAGCAAAAGCTGGACGTTTGTCTTTTTTGCTCCGGAGGTTGCCGAAAGCGAAAACAGGTGCTTTTGAGGATGGAGTCCGCAGGAAAGCAGAGAGGGCCAAATTGACTGTGGCATTTGAAGAGGTTCCAGGAGGCAATGAGGACCAGCATCACTTTTCCCCGCTGGCACCTTTGTTGTGGCAGCAAAAGCTGGACGTTTGTCTTTTTTGCTCCGGAGGCTGCCGAAAGCGAAAACAGGTGCTTTTGAGGATAGAGTCCGCAGGAAAGCAGAGAGGGCCAAATTGTCTGGGGCATTTGAAAGGGTTCCAGGAGGCAGTGAGAACCAGCATTACTTTTCCCCGCTGGCACCTTTGCTGTGGCAGCAAAAGCTGGACGTTTGTCTTTTTTGCTCCGGAGGTTGCCGAAAGCGAAAACAGGGGCTTTTGAGGATGGAGTCCGCAGGAAAGCAGAGAGGGCCAAATTTTCTGGGGCATTTGAAGAGGTTCCAGGAGGCAATGCGGAGTAGCATCACTTTTCCCCGCTGGCACCTTTGCTGTGGCAGCAAAAGCTGGACGTTTGTCTTTTTTGCTCCGGAGGTTGCCGAAAGCGAAAAAAAGTGCTTTTGAGGATGGAGTCCACAGGAAAGCAGAGAGGGCCAAATTGTCTATGGCATTTGAAGAGGTTCCAGGAGGCAATGAGGACCAGCATCACTTTTCCCCGCTGGCACCTTTGCTGTGGCAGCAAAAGCTGGACGTTTGTCTTTTTACCACCGGAGGCTGCTGAAAGCGAAAACAGGCGCTTTTGAAAATGGAGTCCGCAGGAAAGCAGAGAGGGCCAAATTGTCTGGGGCATTTGAAGAGGTTCCAGGAGACAGTGAGAACCAGCATTACTTTTCCCCGCTGGCACCTTTGCTGTGGCAGCAAAATCTGGACGTTTGTCTTTTTACCACCGGAGGGCGCCGAAAGTGAAAAAGTGCTTTTGAGGATAGAGTCCGCAGGAAAGCAGAGAGGGCCAAATTGTCTGTGGCATTTGAAAGGGTTCCAGGAGGCAGTGAGAACCAGCATTACTTTTCCCCACTGGCACCTTTGCTGTGGCAGCAAAAGCTGGACGTTTGTCTTTTTTGCTCCGGAGGCTGCCGAAAGCGAAAACAGGTGCTTTTGAGGATGGAGTCCGCAGGAAAGCAGAGAGGGCCAAATTGTCTGTGGCATTTGAAAGAGTTCCAGGAGGCATTGAGAACCAGCATTACTTTTCCCCGCTGGCACCTTTGCTGTGGCAGCAAAAGCTGGACGTTTGTATTTTACCACCGGAGGGCGCCGAAACCGAAAACAGGTGCTTTTGAGGATGGAGTCCGCAGGAAAGCAGAGAGGGCCAAATTGTCTGTGGCATTTGAAAGGGTTCCAGGAGGCAGTGAGAACCAGCATCACTTTTCCCCGCTGGCACCTTTGCTGTGGCAGCAAAAGCTGGACGTTTGTCTTTTTTGCTCCGGAGGTTGCCGAAAGCGAAAACAGGTGCTTTTGAGGATGGAGTCCGCAGGAAAGCAGAGAGGGCCAAATTATCTGGGGCATTTGAAAGGGTTCCAGGAGGCAATGAGGACCAGCATCACTTTTCCCCGCTGGCACCTTTGCTGTGGCAGCAAAAGCTGGACGTTTGTCTTTCTTGCTCCGGAGGCTGCCGAAAGCGAAAACAGGTGCTTTTGAGGATGGAGTGCGCAGGAAAGCAGAGAGGGCCAAATTGTCTGTGGCATTTGAAAGGGTTCCAGGAGGCAGTGAGAACCAGCATTACTTTTCCCCGCTGGCACCTTTGCTGTGGCAGCAAAAGCTGGACGTTTGTCTTTTTTGCTCCGGAGGTTGCCGAAAGCGAAAACAGGTGCTTTTGAGGATGGAGTCCGCAGGAAAGCAGAGAGGGCCAAATTGACTGTGGCATTTGAAGAGGTTCCAGGAGGCAATGAGGACCAGCATCACTTTTCCCCGATGGCACCTTTGTTGTGGCAGCAAAAGCTGGACGTTTGTCTTTTTTGCTCCGGAGGCTGCCGAAAGCGAAAACAGGTGCTTTTGAGGATGGAGTCCGCAGGAAAGCAGAGAGGGCCAAATTGTCTGGGGCATTTGAAAGGGTTCCAGGAGGCAGTGAGAACCAGCATTACTTTTCCCCGCTGGCACCTTTGCTGTGGCAGCAAAAGCTGGACGTTTGTCTTTTTACCACCGGAGGTTGCCGAAAGCGAAAACAGGGGCTTTTGAGGATGGAGTCCGCAGGAAAGCAGAGAGGGCCAAATTGTCTGTGGCATTTGAAAGGGTTCCAGGAGGCAATGAGAACCAGCATTACTTTTCCCCGCTGGCACCTTTGCTGTGGCAGCAAAAGCTGGACGTTTGTCTTTTTTGCTCCGGAGGCTGCCGAAAGCGAAAACAGGTGCTTTGGAGGATGGAGTCCGCAGGAAAGCAGAGAGGGCCAAATTGTCTGGGGCATTTGAAAGAGTTCCAGGAGGTAATGAGAACCAGCATTACTTTTCCCCGCTGGCACCTTTGCTGTGGCAGCAAAACCTGGACGTTTGTCTTTTTTGCTCCGGAGGCTGCCGAAAGCGAAAACAGGTGCTTTTGAGGATGGAGTCCGCAGGAAAGCAGAGAGGGTCAAATTGTCTGTGGCATTTGAAGGGGTTCCAGGAGGCAGTGAGGACCAGCATCACTTTTCCCCGCTGGCACCTTTGCTGTGGCAGCAAAAGCTGGACGTTTGTCTTTTTTGCTCCTGAGGTTGCCGAAAGCGAAAACAGGTGATTTTGAGGATGGAGTCCGCAGGAAAGCAGAGAGGGCCAAATTGTCTGGGGCATTTGAAAGGGTTCCAGGAGGCAGTGAGAACCAGCATTACTTTTCCCCGCTGGCACCTTTGCTGTGGCAGCAAAAGCTGGACGTTTGTCTTTTTTGCTCCGGAGGTTGCCGAAAGCGAAAACAGGGGCTTTTGAGGATGGAGTCCGCAGGAAAGCAGGGAGGGCCAAATTTTCTGGGGCATTTGAAAAGGTTCCAGGAGGCAATGCGGAGTAGCATCACTTTTCCCCGCTGGCACCTTTGCTGTGGCAGCAAAAGCTGGACGTTTGTCTTTTTACCACCGGAGGGCGCCGAAATTGAAAAAATGTGCTTTTGAGGATGGAGTCCGCAGGAAAGCAGGGAGGGCCAAATTTTCTGGGGCATTTGAAGAGGTTCCAGGAGGCAATGCGGAGTAGCATCACTTTTCCCCGCTGGCACCTTTGCTGTGGCAGCAAAAGCTGGACGTTTGTCTTTTTTGCTCCGGAGGTTGCCGAAAGCGAAAACAGGTGCTTTTGAGGATGGAGTCCGCAGGAAAGCAGAGAGGGCCAAATTGTCTGTGGCATTTGAAAGGGTTCCAGGAGGCAGTGAGAACGAGCATTACTTTTCCCCGCTGGCACCTTTGCTGTGGCAGCAAAAGCTGGACGTTTGTCTTTTTTGCTCCGGAGGCTGCCGAAAGCGAAAACAGGTGCTTTTGAGGATGGAGTCCGCAGGAAAGCAGAGAGGGCCAAATTGTCTGGGGCATTTGAAAGAGTTCCAGGAGGCAATGAGAACCAGCATTACTTTTCCCCGCTGGCACCTTTGCTGTGGCAGCAAAACCTGGACGTTTGTCTTTTTTGCTCCGGAGGTTGCCGAAAGCGAAAAAAAGTGCTTTTGAGGATGGAGTCCGCAGGAAAGCAGAGAGGGCCAAATTGTCTATGGCATTTGAAGAGGTTCCAGGAGGCAATGAGGACCAGCATCACTTTTCCCCGCTGGCACCTTTGCTGTGGCAGCAAAAGCTGGACGTTTGTCTTTTTACCACCGGAGGCTGCTGAAAGCGAAAACAGGCACTTTTGAAAATGGAGTCCGCAGGAAAGCAGAGAGGGCCAAATTGTCTGGGGCATTTGAAGAGGTTGCAGGAGACAGTGAGAACCAGCATTACTTTTCCCCGTTGGCACCTTTCCTGTGGCAGCAAAATCTGGACGTTTGTCTTTTTACCACCGGAGGGAGCCGAAAGTGAAAAAGTGCTTTTGAGGATAGAGTCCGCAGGAAAGCAGAGAGGGCCAAATTGTCTGTGGCATTTGAAAGGGTTCCAGGAGGCAGTGAGAACCAGCATTACTTTTCCTCGCTGGCACCTTTGCTGTGGCAGCAAAAGCTGGACATTTGTCTTTTTTGCTCCGGAGGCTGCCGAAAGCGAAAACAGGTGCTTTTGAGGATGGAGTCCGCAGGAAAGCAGAGAGGGCCAAATTGTCTGTGGCATTTGAAAGGGTTCCAGGAGGCAGTGAGAACCAGCATCACTTTTCCCCGCTGGCACCTTTGCTGTGGCAGCAAAAGCTGGACGTTTGTCTTTTTTGCTCCGGAGGCTGCCGAAAGCGAAAACAGGTGCTTTTGAGGATGGAGTCCGCAGGAAAGCAGAGAGGGCCAAATTGTCTGGGGCATTTGAAAGAGTTCCAGGAGGCAGTGAGAACCAGCATTACTTTTCCCCGCTGGCACCTTTGCTGTGGCAGCAAAAGCTGGACGTTTTTCTTTTTACCACCGGAGGGCGCCGAAACCGAAAACAGGTGCTTTTGAGGATGGAGTCCGCAGGAAAGCAGAGAGGGCCAAATTGTCTGTGGCATTTGAAAGGGTTCCAGGAGGCAGTGAGAACCAGCATCACTTTTCCCCGCTGGCACCTTTGCTGTGGCAGCAAAAGCTGGACGTTTGTCTTTTTTGCTCCGGAGGTTGCCGAAAGCGAAAACAGGTGCTTTTGAGGATGGAGTTCGCAGGAAAGCAGAGAGGGCCAAATTGTCTGTGGCATTTGAAAGGGTTCCAGGAGGCAATGAGGACCAGCATCACTTTTCCCCGCTGGCAACTTTGCTGTGGCAGCAAAAGCTGGACGTTTGTCTTTCTTGCTCCGGAGGCTGCCGAAAGCGAAAACAGGTGCTTTTGAGGATGGAGTCCGCAGGAAAGCAGAGAGGGCCAAATTGTCTGGGGCATTTGAAAGGGTTCCAGGAGGCAGTGAGAACCAGCATTACTTTTCCCCGCTGGCACCTTTGCTGTGGCAGCAAAAGCTGGACGTTTGTCTTTTTTGCTCCGGAGGTTGCCGAAAGCGAAAACAGGTGCTTTTGAGGATGGAGTCCGCAGGAAAGCAGAGAGGGCCAAATTGTCTGTGGCATTTGAAGAGGTTCCAGGAGGCAATGAGGACCAGAATCACTTTTCCCCGATGGCACCTTTGTTGTGGCAGCAAAAGCTGGACGTTTGTCTTTTTTGCTCCGGAGGCTGCCGAAAGCGAAAACAGGTGCTTTTGAGGATAGAGTCCGCAGGAAAGCAGAGAGGGCCAAATTGTCTGGGGCATTTGAAAGGGTTCCAGGAGGCAGTGAGAACCAGCATTACTTTTCCCCGCTGGCACCTTTGCTGTGGCAGCAAAAGCTGGACGTTTGTCTTTTTTGCTCCGGAGGTTGCCGAAAGCGAAAACAGGGGCTTTTGAGGATGGAGTCCGCAGGAAAGCAGAGAGGGCCAAATTGTCTGTGGCATTTGAAAGGGTTCCATGAGGCAGTGAGAACCAGCATTACTTTTCCTTGCTGGCACCTTTGCTGTGGCAGCAAAAGCTGGACGTTTGTCTTTTTTGCTCCGGAGGCTGCCGAAAGCGAAAACAGGTGCTTTTGAGGATGGAGTGCGCAGGAAAGCAGAGAGGGCCAAATTGTCTGGGGCATTTGAAAGAGTTCCAGGAGGTAATGAGAACCAGCATTACTTTTCCCTGCTGGCACCTTTGCTGTGGCAGCAAAACCTGGACGTTTGTCTTTTTTGCTCCGGAGGCTGCCGAAAGCGAAAACAGGTGCTTTTGAGGATGGAGTCCGCAGGAAAGCAGAGAGGGTCAAATTGTCTGTGGCATTTGAAGGGGTTCCAGGAGGCAGTGAGGACCAGCATCACTTTTCCCCGCTGGCACCTTTGCTGTGGCAGCAAAAGCTGGACGTTTGTCTTTTTTGCTCCGGAGGTTGCCGAAAGCGAAAAAAAGTGCTTTTGAGGATAGAGTCCGCAGGAAAGCAGAGAGGGCCAAATTGTCTGTGGCATTTGAAAGGGTTCCAGGAGGCAGTGAGAACCAGCATTACTTTTCCTCGCTGGCACCTTTGCTGTGGCAGCAAAAGCTGGACATTTGTCTTTTTTGCTCCGGAGGCTGCCGAAAGCGAAAACAGGTGCTTTTGAGGATGGAGTCCGCAGGAAAGCAGAGAGGGCCAAATTGTCTGTGGCATTTGAAAGGGTTCCAGGAGGCAGTGAGAACCAGCATCACTTTTCCCCGCTGGCACCTTTGCTGTGGCAGCAAAAGCTGGACGTTTGTCTTTCTTGCTCCGGAGGCTGCCGAAAGCGAAAACAGGTGCTTTTGAGGATGGAGTCCGCAGGAAAGCAGAGAGGGCCAAATTGTCTGGGGCATTTGAAAGGGTTCCAGGAGGCAGTGAGAACCAGCATTACTTTTCCCCGCTGGCACCTTTGCTGTGGCAGCAAAAGCTGGACGTTTGTCTTTTTTGCTCCGGAGGTTGCCGAAAGCGAAAACAGGTGCTTTTGAGGATGGAGTCCGCAGGAAAGCAGAGAGGGCCAAATTGACTGTGGCATTTGAAGAGGTTCCAGGAGGCAATGAGGACCAGAATCACTTTTCCCCGATGGCACCTTTGTTGTGGCAGCAAAAGCTGGACGTTTGTCTTTTTTGCTCCGGAGGATGCCGAAAGCGAAAACAGGTGCTTTTGAGGATAGAGTCCGCAGGAAAGCAGAGAGGGCCAAATTGTCTGTGGCATTTGAAAGGGTTCCAGGAGGCAGTGAGAACCAGCATTACTTTTCCTCGCTGGCACCTTTGCTGTGGCAGCAAAAGCTGGACGTTTGTCTTTTTACCACCGGAGGCTGCTGAAAGCGAAAACAGGCACTTTTGAAAATTGAGTCCGCAGGAAAGCAGAGAGGGCCAAATTGTCTGGGGCATTTGAAGAGGTTGCAGGAGACAGTTAGAACCAGCATTACTTTTCCCCGTTGGCACCTTTGCTGTGGCAGCAAAATCTGGACGTTTGTCTTTTTACCACCGGAGGGCGCCGAAAGTGAAAAAGTGCTTTTGAGGATAGAGTCCGCAGGAAAGCAGAGAGGGCCAAATTGTCTGTGGCATTTGAAAGGGTTCCAGGAGGCAGTGAGAACCAGCATTACTTTTCCTCGCTGGCACCTTTGCTGTGGCAGCAAAAGCTGGACATTTTTCTTTTTTGCTCCGGAGGCTGCCGAAAGCGAAAACAGGTGCTTTTGAGGATGGAGTCCGCAGGAAAGCAGAGAGGGCCAAATTGTCTGTGGCATTTGAAAGGGTTCCAGGAGGCAGTGAGAACCAGCATTACTTTTCCCCACTGGCACCTTTGCTGTGGCAGCAAAAGCTGGACGTTTGTCTTTTTTGCTCCGGAGGCTGCCGAAAGCGAAAACAGGTGCTTTTGAGGATGGAGTCCGCAGGAAAGCAGAGAGGGCCAAATTGTCTGGGGCATTTGAAAGAGTTCCAGGAGGCAGTGAGAACCAGCATTACTTTTCCCCGCTGGCACCTTTGCTGTGGCAGCAAAAGCTGGACGTTTGTCTTTTTACCACCGGAGGGCGCCGAAACCGAAAACAGGTGCTTTTGAGGATGGAGTCCGCAGGAAAGCAGAGAGGGCCAAATTGTCTGTGGCATTTGAAAGGGTTCCAGGAGGCAGTGAGAACCAGCATTACTTTTCCCCGCTGGCACCTTTGCTGTGGCAGCAAAAGCTGGACGTTTGTCTTTTTTGCTCCGGAGGTTGCCGAAAGCGAAAACAGGTGCTTTTGAGGATGGAGTCCGCAGGAAAGCAGAGAGGGCCAAATTGACTGTGGCATTTGAAGAGGTTCCAGGAGGCAATGAGGACCAGAATCACTTTTCCCCGATGGCACCTTTGTTGTGGCAGCAAAAGCTGGACGTTTGTCTTTTTTGCTCCGGAGGCTGCCGAAAGCGAAAACAGGTGCTTTTGAGGATAGAGTCCGCAGGAAAGCAGAGAGGGCCAAATTGTCTGGGGCATTTGAAAGGGTTCCAGGAGGCAGTGAGAACCAGCATTACTTTTCCCCGCTGGCACCTTTGCTGTGGCAGCAAAAGCTGGACGTTTGTCTTTTTTGCTCCGGAGGTTGCCGAAAGCGAAAACAGGGGCTTTTGAGGATGGAGTCCGCAGGAAAGCAGAGAGGGCCAAATTGTCTGTGGCATTTGAAAGGGTTCCATGAGGCAGTGAGAACCAGCATTACTTTTCCTTGCTGGCACCTTTGCTGTGGCAGCAAAAGCTGGACGTTTGTCTTTTTTGCTCCGGAGGCTGCCGAAAGCGAAAACAGGTGCTTTTGAGGATGGAGTGCGCAGGAAAGCAGAGAGGGCCAAATTGTCTGTGGCATTTGAAAGGGTTCCATGAGGCAGTGAGAACCAGCATTACTTTTCCTTGCTGGCACCTTTGCTGTGGCAGCAAAAGCTGGACGTTTGTCTTTTTTGCTCCGGAGGCTGCCGAAAGCGAAAACAGGTGCTTTTGAGGATGGAGTCCGCAGGAAAGCAGAGAGGGCCAAATTGTCTGGGGCATTTGAAAGAGTTCCAGGAGGTAATGAGAACCAGCATTACTTTTCCCTGCTGGCACCTTTGCTGTGGCAGCAAAACCTGGACGTTTGTCTTTTTTGCTCCGGAGGCTGCCGAAAGCGAAAACAGGTGCTTTTGAGGATGGTGTCCGCAGGAAAGAAGAGAGGGTCAAATTGACTGTGGCATTTGAAGGGGTTCCAGGAGGCAGTGAGAACCAGCATTACTTTTCCTCGCTGGCACCTTTGCTGTGGCAGCAAAAGCTGGACATTTGTCTTTTCTGATCCGGAGGCTGCCGAAAGCGAAAACAGGTGCTTTTGAGGATGGAGTCCGCAGGAAAGCAGAGAGGGCCAAATTGTCTGTGGCATTTGAAAGGGTTCCAGGAGGCAGTGAGAACCAGCATTACTTTTCCCCACTGGCACCTTTGCTGTGGCAGCAAAAGCTGGACGTTTGTCTTTTTTGCTCCGGAGGCTGCCGAAAGCGAAAACAGGTGCTTTTGAGGATGGAGTCCGCAGGAAAGCAGAGAGGGCCAAATTGTCTTAGGCATTTGAAAGAGTTCCAGGAGGCAGTGAGAACCAGCATTACTTTTCCCCGCTGGCACCTTTGCTGTGGCAGCAAAAGCTGGACGTTTGTCTTTTTACCACCGGAGGGCGCCGAAACCGAAAACAGGTGCTTTTGAGGATGGAGTCCGCAGGAAAGCAGAGAGGGCCAAATTGTCTGTGGCATTTGAAAGGGTTCCAGGAGGCAGTGAGAACCAGCATCACTTTTCCCCGCTGGCACCTTTGCTGTGGCAGCAAAAGCTGGACGTTTGTCTTTTTTGCTCGTGACATTGCCGAAAGCGAAAACAGGTGCTTTTGAGGATGGAGTCCGCAGGAAAGCAGAGAGGGCCAAATTGTCTGTGGCATTTGAAAGGGTTCCAGGAGGCAATGAGGACCAGCATCACTTTTCCCCGCTGGCACCTTTGCTGTGGCAGCAAAAGCTGGACGTTTGTCTTTCTTGCTCCGGAGGCTGCCGAAAGCGAAAACAGGTGCTTTTGAGGATGGAGTCCGCAGGAAAGCAGAGAGGGCCAAATTGTCTGGGGCATTTGAAAGGGTTCCAGGAGGCAGTGAGAACCAGCATTACTTTTCCCCGCTGGCACCTTTGCTGTGGCAGCAAAAGCTGGACGTTTGTCTTTTTTGCTCCGGAGGTTGCCGAAAGCGAAAACAGGTGCTTTTGAGGATGGAGTCCGCAGGAAAGCAGAGAGTGCCAAATTGTCTGCGGCATTTGAAAGGGTTCCAGGAGGCAGTGAGAACCAGCATTACTTTTCCCCGCTGGCACCTTTGCTGTGGCAGCAAAAGCTGGACGTTTGTCTTTTTTGCTCCGGAGGTTGCCGAAAGCGAAAACAGGTGCTTTTGAGGATGGAGTCCGCAGGAAAGCAGAGAGGGCCAAATTGACTGTGGCATTTGAAGAGGTTCCAGGAGGCAATGAGGACCAGAATCACTTTTCCCCGATGGCACCTTTGTTGTGGCAGCAAAAGCTGGACGTTTGTCTTTTTTGCTCAGGAGGATGCCGAAAGCGAAAACAGGTGCTTTTGAGGATAGAATCCTCAGGAAAGCAGAGAGGGCCAAATTGTCTGGGGCATTTGAAAGGGTTCCAGGAGGCAGTGAGAACCAGCATTACTTTTCCCCGCTGGCACCTTTGCTGTGGCAGCAAAAGCTGGACGTTTGTCTTTTTTGCTCCGGAGGTTGCCGAAAGCGAAAAAAGGTGCTTTTGAGGATGGAGTCCGCAGGAAAGCAGAGAGGGCCAAATTGTCTGTGGCATTTGAAAGGGTTCCAGGAGGCAGTGAGAACCAGCATTACTTTTCCCCGCTGGCACCTTTGCTGTGGCAGCAAAACCTGGACGTTTGTCTTTTTTGCTCCGGAGGATGCCGAAAGCGAAAACAGGTGCTTTTGAGGATGGAGTCCGCAGGAAAGCAGAGAGGGTCAAATTGTCTGTGGCATTTGAAGGGGTTCCAGGAGGCAGTGAGAACCAGCATTACTTTTCCCCGCTGGCACCTTTGCTGTGGCAGCAAAAGCTGGACGTTTGTCTTTTTTGCTCCGGAGGTTGCCGAAAGCGAAAAAAAGTGCTTTTGAGGATGGAGTCCGCAGGAAAGCAGAGAGGGCCAAATTGTCTATGGCATTTGAAGAGGTTCCAGGAGGCAATGAGGACCAGCATCACTTTTCCC
Organism: Vanellus vanellus; assembly: GCF_965231255.1. Classification (NCBI taxonomy): domain Eukaryota; kingdom Metazoa; phylum Chordata; class Aves; order Charadriiformes; family Charadriidae; genus Vanellus; species Vanellus vanellus. Next base: position 252,753 of record NW_028128266.1, read on the forward strand.
CGCTGGCACCTTTGCTGTGGCAGCAAAAGCTGGACGTTTGTCTTTTTACCACCGGAGGCTGCTGAAAGCGAAAACAGGCGCTTTTGAAAATGCAGTCCGCAGGAAAGCAGAGAGGGCCAAATTGTCTGGGGCATTTGAAGAGGTTCCAGAAGACAGTGAGAACCAGCATTACTTTTCCCCGTTGGCACCTTTGCTGTGGCAGCAAAATCTGGACGTTTGTCTTTTTACCACCGGAGGGCGCCGAAAGTGAAAAAGTGCTTTTGAGGATAGAGTCCGCAGGAAAGCAGAGAGGGCCAAATTGTCTGTGGCATTTGAAAGAGTTCCAGGAGGCAGTGAGAACCAGCATTACTTTTCCCCGCTGGCACCTTTGCTGTGGCAGCAAAAGCTGGACGTTTGTCTTTTTTGCTCCGGAGGCTGCCGAAAGCGTAAACAGGTGCTTTTGAGGATGGAGTCCGCAGGAAAGCAGAGAGGGCCAAATTGTCTGTGGCATTTGAAAGGGTTCCAGGAGGCAGTGAGAACCAGCATTACTTTTCCCCGCTGGCACCTTTGCTGTGGCAGCAAAAGCTAGACGTTTGTCTTTTTTGCTCCTGACGTTGCCGAAAGCGAAAAAAGGTGCTTTTGAGGATGGAGTCCGCAGGAAAGCAGAGAGGGCCAAATTGTCTGTGGCATTTGAAAGAGTTCCAGGAGGCAGTGAGAACCAGCATTACTTTTACCCGCTGGCACCTTTGCTGTGGCAGGAAAAGCTGGACGTTTGTCTTTTTACCACCAGAGGGCGCCGAAAGTGAAAAAAGGTGCTTTTGAGGATAGAGTCCGCAGGAAAGCAGAGAGGGCCAAATTTTCTGTGGCATTTGAAAGAGTTCCAGGAGGCAGTGAGAACCAGCATCACTTTTCCCCGCTGGCACCTTTGCTGTGGCAGCAAAAGCTGGACGTTTGTCTTTTTACCACCGGAGGGCGCCGAAAGTGAAAAAAGGTGCTTTTGAGGATGGAGTCCGCAGGAAAGCAGGGAGGGCCAAATTGTCTGGGGCATTTGAAAGGGTTCCAGGAGGCAGTGAGAACCAGCATTACTTTTCTCCGCTGGCACCTTTGCTGTGGCAGCAAAAGCTGGACGTTTGTCTTTTTTGCTCCGGAGGCTGCCGAAAGCGAAAACAGGTGCTTTTGAGGATGGAGTTCGCAGGAAAGCAGAGAGGGCCAAATTGTCTGTGGCATTTGAAAGAGTTCCATTAGGCAGTGAGAACCAGCATTACTTTTCCCCGCTGGCACCTTTGCTGTGGCAGCAAAAGCTGGACGTTTGTCTTTTTTGCTCCGGAGGCTGCCGAAAGCAAAAACAGGTGCTTTTGAGGATGGAGTGCGCAGGAAAGCAGAGAGGGCCAAATTGTCTGGGGCATTTGAAAGGGTTCCATGAGGCAGTGAGAACCAGCATTACTTTTCCTTGCTGGCACCTTTGCTGTGGCAGCAAAAGCTGGACGTTTGTCTTTTTTGCTCCTGAGGTTGCCGAAAGCGAAAACAGGTGCTTTTGAAGATGGAGTCCGCAGGAAAGCAGAGAGTGCCAAATTGTCTGTGGCATTTGAAAGAGTTCCAGGAGGCAGTGAGAACCAGCATTACTTTTCCCCGCTGGCACCTTTGCTGTGGCAGCAAAAGCTGGACGTTTGTCTTTTTACCACCGGAGGGCGCCGAAAGTGAAAAAAGGTGCTATTGAGGATAGAGTCCGCAGTAAAGCAGAGAGGGCCAAGTTGTCTGTGGCATTTGAAAGAGTTCCAGGAGGCAGTGAGAACCAGCATTACTTTTCTCCGCTGGCAACTTTGCTGTGGCAGCAAAAGCTGGACGTTTGTCTTTTTTGCTCCGGAGGCTGCCGAAAGCGAAAACAGGTGCTTTTGAGGATGGAGTCCGCAGGAAAGCAGAGAGGGCCAAATTGTCTGGGGCATTTGAAAGGGTTCCAGGAGGCAGTGAGGACCAGCATCATTTTTCCCCGCTGGCACCTTTGCTGTGGCAGCAAAAGCTGGACGTTTGTCTTTTTTGCTCCGGGGGCTGCCGAAAGCGAAAACAGGTGCTTTTGAGGATGGAGTCCGCAGGAAAGCAGAGAGGGCCAAATTGTCTGTGGCATTTGAAAGAGTTCCAGGAGGCAGTGAGAACCAGCATCACTTTTCCCCGCTGGCACCTTTGCTGTGGCAGCAAAAGCTGGACGTTTGTCTTTTTACCACCGGAGGGCGCCGAAAGTGAAAAAAGGTGCTTTTGAGGATGGAGTCCGCAGGAAAGCAGGGAGGGCCAAATTGTCTGGGGCATTTGAAAGGGTTCCGGGAGGCAGTGAGAACCAGCATTACTTTTCTCCACTGGCACCTTTGCTGTGGCAGCAAAAGCTGGACGTTTGTCTTTTTTGCTCCGGAGGCTGCCGAAAGCGAAAACAGGTGCTTTTGAGGATGGAGTTCGCAGGAAAGCAGAGAGGGCCAAATTGTCTGTGGCATTTGAAAGAGTTCCAGGAGGCAGTGAGAACCAGCATTACTTTTCCCCGCTGGCACCTTTGCTGTGGCAGCAAAAGCTGGACGTTTGTCTTTTTTGCTCCGGAGGCTGCCGAAAGCGAAAACAGGTGCTTTTGAGGATGGAGTCCGCAGGAAAGCAGAGAGTGCCAAATTGTCTGTGGCATTTGAAAGAGTTCCAGGAGGCAGTGAGAACCAGCATCACTTTTCCCCGCTGGCACCTTTGCTGTGGCAGCAAAAGCTGGACGTTTGTCTTTTTACCACCGGAGGGCGCCGAAAGTGAAAAAAGGTGCTATTGAGGATAGAGTCCGCAGTAAAGCAGAGAGGGCTAAGTTGTCTGTGGCATTTGAAAGAGTTCCAGGAGGCAGTGAGAACCAGCATTACTTTTCTCCGCTGGCAACTTTGCTGTGGCAGCAAAAGCTGGACGTTTGTCTTTTTTGCTCCGGAGGCTGCCGAAAGCGAAAACAGGTGCTTTTGAGGATGGAGTTCGCAGGAAAGCAGAGAGGGCCAAATTGTCTGTGGCATTTGAAGAGGTTCCAGGAGGCAGTGAGAACCAGCATTACTTTTCCCCGCTGGCACCTTTGCTGTGGCAGCAAAAGCTGGACGTTTGTCTTTTTTTCTCCGGAGGCTGCCGAAAGCGAAAACAGGTGCTTTTGAGGATGGAGTCCGCAGGAAAGCAGAGAGGGCCAAATTGTGTGGGGCATTTGAAAGGGTTCCATGAGGCAGTGAGAACCAGCATCACTTTTCCTTGCTGGCACCTTTGCTGTGGCAGCAAAAGCTGGACGTTTGTCTTTTTTGCTCCTGAGGTTGCCGAAAGCGAAAAAAGGTGCTTTTGAGGATGGAGTCCGCAGGAAAGCAGAGAGTGCCAAATTGTCTGTGGCATTTGAAAGAGTTCCAGGAGGCAGTGAGAACCAGCATCACTTTTCCCCGCTGGCACCTTTGCTGTGGCAGCAAAAGCTGGACGTTTGTCTTTTTACCACCGGAGGGCGCCGAAAGTGAAAAAAGGTGCTTTTGAGGATGGAGTCCACAGGAAAGCAGGGAGGGCCAAATTGTCTGGGGCATTTGAAAGGGTTCCAGGAGGCAGTGAGAACCAGCATTTCTTTTCTCCGCTGGCACCTTTGCTGTGGCAGCAAAAGCTGGACGTTTGTCTTTTTTGCTCCGGAGGCTGCCGAAAGCGAAAACAGGTGCTTTTGAGGATGGAGTCCGCAGGAAAGCAGAGAGGGCCAAATTGTCTGGGGCATTTGAAAGGGTTCCAGGAGGCAGTGAGGTCCAGCATCACTTTTCCCCGCTGGCACCTTTGCTGTGGCAGCAAAAGCTGGACGTTTGTCTTTTTTGCTCCGGGGGCTGCCGAAAGCGAAAACAGGTGCTTTTGAGGATGGAGTCCGCAGGAAAGCAGAGAGGGCCAAATTGTCTGTGGCATTTGAAAGAGTTCCAGGAGGCAGTGAGAACCAGCATCACTTTTCCCCGATGGCACCTTTGCTGTGGCAGCAAAAGCTGGACGTTTGTCTTTTTACCACCGGAGGGCGCCGAAAGTGAAAAAAGGTGCTTTTGAGGATGGAGTCCGCAGGAAAGCAGGGAGGGCCAAATTGTCTGGGGCATTTGAAAGGGTTCCGGGAGGCAGTGAGAACCAGCATTACTTTTCTCCGCTGGCAACTTTGCTGTGGCAGCAAAAGCTGGACGTTTGTCTTTTTTGCTCCGGAGGCTGCCGAAAGCGAAAAAGGTGCTTTTGAGGATGGAGTCCGCAGGAAAGCAGAGAGGGCCAAATTGTCTGTGGCATTTGAAAGGGTTCCAGGAGGCAGTGAGGACCAGCATCACTTTTCCCCGCTGGCACCTTTGCTGTGGCAGCAAAAGCTGGACGTTTGTCTTTTTTGCTCCGGAGGCTGCCGAAAGCGAAAACAGGTGCTTTTGAGGATGGAGTCCGCAGGAAAGCAGAGAGTGCCAAATTGTCTGTGGCATTTGAAAGAGTTCCAGGAGGCAGTGAGAACCAGCATTACTTTTCCCCGCTGGCACCTTTGCTGTGGCAGCAAAAGCTGGACGTTTGTCTTTTTACCACCGGAGGGCGCCGAAAGTGAAAAAAGGTGCTATTGAGGATAGAGTCCGCAGTAAAGCAGAGAGGGCCAAGTTGTCTGTGGCATTTGAAAGAGTTCCAGGAGGCAGTGATAACCAGCATTACTTTTCTCCGCTGGCAACTTTGCTGTGGCAGCAAAAGCTGGACGTTTGTCTTTTTTGCTCCGGAGGCTGCCGAAAGCGAAAACAGGTGCTTTTGAGGATGGAGTCCGCAGGAAAGCAGAGAGGGCCAAATTGTCTGGGGCATTTGAAAGGGTTCCAGGAGGCAGTGAGGACCAGCATCACTTTTCCCCGCTGGCACCTTTGCTGTGGCAGCAAAAGCTGGACGTTTGTCTTTTTACCACCGGAGGGCGCCGAAAGTGAGAAAAGGTGCTTTTGAGGATGGAGTCCGCAGGAAAGCAGGGAGGGCCAAATTGTCTGGGGCATTTGAAAGGGTTCCAGGAGGCAGTGAGAACCAGCATTACTTTTCTCCACTGGAACCTTTGCTGTGGCAGCAAAAGCTGGACGTTTGTCTTTTTTGCTCCGGAGGCTGCCGAAAGCGAAAACAGGTGCTTTTGAGGATGGAGTCCGCAGGAAAGCAGAGAGGGCCAAATTGTCTGTGGCATTTGAAAGAGTTCCAGGAGGCAGTGAGAACCAACATTACTTTTCCCCGCTGGCACCTTTGCTGTGGCAGCAAAAGCTGGACGTTTGTCTTTTTTGCTCCGGAGGCTGCCGAAAGCGAAAACAGGTGCTTTTGAGGATGGAGTTCGCAGGAAAGCAGAGAGGGCCAAATTGTCTGTGGCATTTGAAAGGGTTCCATGAGGCAGTGAGAACCAGCATCACTTTTCCCCGCTGGCACGTTTGCTGTGGCAGCAAAAGCTGGACGTTTGTCTTTTTTGCTCGTGACATTGCCGAAAGCGAAAACAGGTGCTTTTGAGGATGGAGTCCGCAGGAAAGCAGAGAGGGCCAAATTGTCTGTGGCATTTGAAAGAGTTCCAGGAGGCAGTGAGAACCAGCATCACTTTTCCCCGCTGGCACCTTTGCTGTGGCAGCAAAAGCTGGACGTTTGTCTTTTTACCACCGGAGGGCGCCGAAAGTGAAAAAAGGTGCTTTTGAGGATGGAGTCCACAGGAAAGCAGGGAGGGCCAAATTGTCTGGGGCATTTGAAAGGGTTCCAGGAGGCAGTGAGAACCAGCATTTCTTTTCTCCGCTGGCACCTTTGCTGTGGCAGCAAAAGCTGGACGTTTGTCTTTTTTGCTCCGGAGGCTGCCGAAAGCGAAAACAGGTGCTTTTGAGGATGGAGTTCGCAGGAAAGCAGAGAGGACCAAATTGTCTGTGGCATTTGAAAGAGTTCCATGAGGCAGTGAGAACCAGCATTACTTTTCCCCGCTGGCACCTTTGCTGTGGCAGCAAAAGCTGGACGTTTGTCTTTTTTGCTCCGGAGGCTGCCGAAAGCGAAAACAGGTGCTTTTGAGGATGGAGTCCGCAGGAAAGCAGAGAGGGCCAAATTGTCTGGGGCATTTGAAAGGGTTCCATGAGGCAGTGAGAACCAGCATTACTTTTCCTTGCTGGCACCTTTGCTGTGGCAGCAAAAGCTGGACGTTTGTCTTTTTTGCTCCTGAGGTTGCCGAAAGCGAAAAAAGGTGCTTTTGAGGATGGAGTCCGCAGGAAAGCAGAGAGTGCCAAATTGTCTGTGGCATTTGAAAGAGTTCCAGGAGGCAGTGAGAACCAGCATTACTTTTCTCCGATGGCAACTTTGCTGTGGCAGCAAAAGCTGGACGTTTGTCTTTTTTGCTCCGGAGGCTGCCAAAAGCGAAAACAGGTGCTTTTGAGGATGGAGTCCGCAGGAAAGCAGAGAGGGCCAAATTGTCTGTGGCATTTGAAAGGGTTCCAGGAGGCAGTGAGGACCAGCATCACTTTTCCCCGCTGGCACCTTTGCTGTGGCAGCAAAAGCTGGAGGTTTGTCTTTTTTGCTCTGGAGGCTGCCGAAAGCGAAAACAGGTGCTTTTGAGGATGGAGTCCGCAGGAAAGCAGAGAGGGCCAAATTGTCTGTGGCATTTGAAAGAGTTCCAGGAGGCAGTGAGAACCAGCATTACTTTTCTCCGATGGCAACTTTGCTGTGGCAGCAAAAGCTGGACGTTTGTCTTTTTACCATCGGAGGGCGCCGAAAGTGAAAAAAGGTGCTTTTGAGGATAGAGTCCGCAGTAAAGCAGAGAGGGCCAAGTTGTCTGTGGCATTTGAAAGGGTTCCAGGAGGCAGTGAGGACCAGCATCACTTTTCCCCGCTGGCACCTTTGCTGTGGCAGCAAAAGCTGGACGTTTGTCTTTTTTGCTCCGGGGGCTGCCGAAAGCGAAAACAGGTGCTTTTGAGGATGGAGTCCGCAGGAAAGCAGAGAGGGCCAAATTGTCTGTGGCATTTGAAAGAGTTCCAGGAGGCAGTGAGAACCAGCATCACTTTTCCCCGCTGGCACCTTTGCTGTGGCAGCAAAAGCTGGACGTTTGTCTTTTTACCACCGGAGGGCGCCGAAAGTGAAAAAAGGTCCTTTTGAGGATGGAGTCCGCAGGAAAGCAGGGAGGGCCAAATTGTCTGGGGCATTTGAAAGGGTTCCAGGAGGCAGTGAGAACCAGCATTACTTTTCTCCGCTGGCACCTTTGCTGTGGCAGCAAAAGCTGGACGTTTGTCTTTTTTGCTCCGGAGGCTGCCGAAAGCGAAAACAGGTGCTTTTGAGGATGGATTTCGCAGGAAAGCAGAGAGGGCCAAATTGTCTGTGGCATTTGAAAGAGTTCCAGGAGGCAGTGAGAACCAGCATTACTTTTCCCCGCTGGCACCTTTGCTGTGGCAGCAAAAGCTGGACGTTTGTCTTTTTTGCTCCGGAGGCTGCCGAAAGCGAAAACAAGTGCTTTTGAGGATGGAGTCCGCAGGAAAGCAGAGAGGGCCAAATTGTCTGGGGCATTTGAAGAGGTTCCAGGAGGCAATGAGGACCAGCATCACTTTTCCCCGATGGCACCTTTGCTGTGGCAGCAAAAGCTGGATGTTTGTCTTTTTTGCTCGGGAGGCTGCCGAAAGCGAAAACAGGTGCTTTTGAGGATAGAGTCCGCAGGAAATCAGAGAGGGCCAAATTGTCTGCGGCATTTGAAAGGGTTCCAGGAGGCAGTGAGAACCAGCATTACTTTTCCCCGCTGGCACCTTTGCTGTGGCAGCAAAAGCTGGACGTTTGTCTTTTTAACACCGGAGGGAGCCGAAAGAGAAAAAAGGTGCTTTTGAGGATAGAGTCCGCAGGAAAGCAGAGAGGGCCAAATTGTCTGTGGCGTTTGAAAGGGTTCCAGAAGGCAGTGAGAACCAGCATTACTTTTCCCCGCTGGCACCTTTGCTGTGGCAGCAAAAGCTGGACGTTTGTCTTTTTTGCTCCGGAGGATGCCGAAAGCGAAAACAGGTGCTTTTGAGGATGGAGTCCGCAGGAAACCAGAGAGGGCCAAATTGTCTGTGGCATTTGAAGAGGTTCAAGGAGGCAGTGAGAACCAGCATCACTTTTCCCCGCTGGCACCTTTGCTGTGGCAGCAAAAGCTGGACGTTTGTCTTTTTTGCTCCGGAGGTTGCCGAAAGCGAAAAAAGGTGCTTTTGAGGATGGAGTCCGCAGGAAAGCAGAGAGGGCCAAATTGTCTGTCGCATTTGAAAGGGTTCCAGGAGGCAATAAGGACCAGCATCACTTTTCCCCGCTGGCACCTTTGCTGTGGCAGCAAAAGCTGGACGTTTGTCTTTCTTGCTCCGGAGGCTGCCGAAAGCGAAAACAGGTGCATTTGAGGATGGAGTCCGCAGGAAAGTAGAGAGGGCCAAATTGTCTGGGGCATTTGAAAGGGTTCCAGGAGGCAGTGAGAACCAGCATTACTTTTCCCCGCTGGCACCTTTGCTGTGGCAGCAAAAGCTGGACGTTTGTCTTTTTTGCTCCTGAGGTTGCCGAAAGCGAAAACAGGTGCTTTTGAGGATGGAGTCCGCAGGAAAGCAGAGAGGGCCAAATTGTCTGGGGCATTTGAAGAGGTTCCAGGAGGCAATGAGGACCAGCACCACTTTTCCTCGCTGGCTCCTTTGCTGTGGCAGCAAAAGCTGGACGTTTGTCTTTTTTGCTCCTGAGGTTGCCGAAAGCGAAAACAGGTGCTTTTGAGGATGGAGTCCGCAGGAAAGCAGAGAGGGCCAAATTGTCTGGGGCATTTGAAGAGGTTCCAGGAGGCAATGCGGAGTAGCATCACTTTTCCCCGCTGGCACCTTTGCTGTGGCAGCAAAAGCTGGACGTTTGTCTTTTTTGCTCCTGAGGTTGCCGAAAGCGAAAACAGGTGCTTTTGAGGATGGAGTCCGCAGGAAAGCAGAGTGGGCCAAATTGTCTGGGGCATTTGAAGGGGTTCCAGGAGGCATTGAGGACCAGCATCACTTTTCTCCGCTGGCACCTTTGCTGTGGCAGCAAAAGCTGGACGTTTGTCTTTTTTGCTCCGGAGGCTGCCGAAAGCGAAAACAGGTGCTTTTGAGGATGGAGTCCGCAGGAAAGCAGAGAGGGCCAAATTGTCTGTGGCATTTGAAGAGGTTCCAGGAGGCAATGAGAACCAGCATTACTTTTCCCCGCTGGCAACTTTGCTGTGGCAGCAAAAGCTGGACGTTTGTCTTTTTTGCTCAGGAGGATGCCGAAAGCGAAAACAGGTGCTTTTGAGGATGGAGTCCGCAAGAAAGCAGAGAGGGCCAAATTGTCTGTGGCATTTGAAGAGGTTCCAGGAGGCAATGAGGACCAGCATTACTTTTCCCCGCTGGCACCTTTGCTGTGGCAGCAAAAGCTGGACGTTTGTCTTTTTTGCTCCGGAGGCTGCCGAAAGCGAAAACAGGTGCTTTTGAGAATGGAGTCCGCAGGAAAGCAGAGAGGGCCAAATTGTCTGGGGCATTTGAAAGGGTTCCAGGAGGCAGTGAGAACAAGCATTACTTTTCCCTGCTGGCACCTTTGCTGTGGCAGCAAAAGCTGGACGTTTGTCTTTTTTGCTCCGGAGGATGCCGAAAGCGAAAACAGGTGCTTTTGAGGATGGAGTCCGCAGGAAACCAGAGAGGGCCAAATTGTCTGGGGCATTTGAAGAGGTTCCAGGAGGCAGTGAGAACCAGCATCACTTTTCCCCGCTGGCACCTTTGCTGTGGCAGCAAAAGCTGGACGTTTGTCTTTTTTGCTCCGGAGGTTGCCGAAAGCGAAAACAGGTGCTTTTGAGGATGGAGTCCGCAGGAAAGCAGAGAGGGCCAAATTGTCTGGGGCATTTGAAAGGGTTCCAGGAGGCAGTGAGGACCAGCATCACTTTTCCCCGCTGGCACCTTTGCTGTGGCAGCAAAAGCTGGACGTTTGTCTTTTTACCACCGGAGGGCGCCGAAAGTGAAAAAAGGTGCTTTTGAGGATGGAGTCCGCAGGAAAGCAGGGAGGGCCAAATTGTCTGTGGCATTTGAAAGAGTTCCAGGAGGCAGTGAGAACCAGCATTACTTTTCTCCGCTGGCAACTTTGCTGTGGCAGCAAAAGCTGGACGTTTGTCTTTTTTGCTCCGGAGGCTGCCGAAAGCGAAAACAGGTGCTTTTGAGGATGGAGTCCGCAGGAAAGCAGAGAGGGCCAAATTGTCTGTGGCATTTGAAAGGGTTCCAGGAGGCAGTGAGGACCAGCATCACTTTTCCCCGCTGGCACCTTTGCTGTGGCAGCAAAAGCTGGACGTTTGTCTTTTTTGCTCCGGGGGCTGCCGAAAGCGAAAACAGGTGCTTTTGAGGATGGAGTCCGCAGGAAAGCAGAGAGGGCCAAATTGTCTGTGGCATTTGAAAGAGTTCCAGGAGGCAGTGAGAACCAGCATTACTTTTGCCCGCTGGCACCTTTGCTGTGGCAGCAAAAGCTGGACATTTGTCTTTTTACCACCGGAGGGCGCCGAAAGTGAAAAAAGGTGCTTTTGAGGATGGAGTCCGCAGGAAAGCAGGGAGGGCCAAATTGTCTGGGGCATTTGAAAGGGTTCCAGGAGGCAGTGAGAACCAGCATTACTTTTCTCCACTGGCACCTTTGCTGTGGCAGCAAAAGCTGGACGTTTGTCTTTTTTGCTCCGGAGGCTGCCGAAAGCGAAAACAGGTGCTTTTGAGGATGGAGTCCGCAGGAAAACAGAGAGGGCCAAATTGTCTATGGCATTTGAAAGGGTTCCATGAGGCAGTGAGAACCAGCATTACTTTTCCCCGCTGGCACTTTTGCTGTGGCAGCAAAAGCTGGACGTTTGTCTTTTTACCATCGGAGGGCGCCGAAAGTGAAAAAAGGTGCTTTTGAGGATAGAGTCCGCAGTAAAGCAGAGAGGGCCAAGTTGTCTGTGGCATTTGAAAGGGTTCCAGGAGGCAGTGAGGAACAGCATCACTTTTCCCCGCTGGCACCTTTGCTGTGGCAGCAAAAGCTGGACGTTTGTCTTTTTTGATCCGGGGGCTGCCGAAAGCAAAAACAGGTGCTTTTGAGGATGGAGTCCGCAGGAAAGCAGAGAGGGCCAAATTGTCTGTGGCATTTGAAAGAGTTCCAGGAGGCAGTGAGAACCAGCATCACTTTTCCCCGCTGGCACCTTTGCTGTGGCAGCAAAAGCTGGACGTTTGTCTTTTTACCACCGGAGGGCGCCGAAAGTGAAAAAAGGTGCTTTTGAGGATGGAGTCCGCAGGAAAGCAGGGAGGGCCAAATTGTCTGGGGCATTTGAAAGGGTTCCAGGAGGCAGTGAGAACCAGCATTACTTTTCTCCACTGGCACCTTTGCTGTGGCAGCAAAAACTGGACGTTTGTCTTTTTTGCTCCGGAGGCTGCCGAAAGCGAAAACAGGTGCTTTTGAGGATGGATTTCGCAGGAAAGCAGAGAGGGCCAAATTGTCTGTGGCATTTGAAAGAGTTCCAGGAGGCAGTGAGAACCAGCATTACTTTTCCCCGCTGGCACCTTTGCTGTGGCAGCAAAAGCTGGACGTTTGTCTTTTTTGCTCCGGAGGCTGCCGAAAGCGAAAACAGGTGCTTTTGAGGATGGAGTCCGCAGGAAAACAGAGAGGGCCAAATTGTCTGTGGCATTTGAAAGGGTTCCATGAGGCAGTGAGAACCAGCATTACTTTTCCCCGCTGGCACTTTTGCTGTGGCAGCAAAAGCTGGACGTTTGTCTTTTTACCATCGGAGGGTGCCGAAAGTGAAAAAAGGTGCTTTTGAGGATAGAGTCCGCAGTAAAGCAGAGAGGGCCAAGTTGTCTGTGGCATTTGAAAGAGTTCCAGGAGGCAGTGAGAACCAGCATTACTTTTCTCCGCTGGCACCTTTGCTGTGGCAGCAAAAGCTGGACGTTTGTCTTTTTTGCTCAGGAGGATGCCGAAAGCGAAAAAAGGTGCTTTTGAGGATGGAGTCAGCAGGAAAGCAGAGAGGGCCAAATTGTCTGTGGCATTTGAAAGGGTTCCAGGAGGCAGTGAGAACCAGCATTACTTTTCCCCGCTGGCACGTTTGCTGTGGCAGCAAAAGCTGGACGTTTGTCTTTTTTGCTCCGGAGGATGCCTAAAGCGAAAACAGGTGCTTTTGAGGATGGAGTCCGCAGGAAAGCAGAGAGGGCCAAATTGTCTGTGGCATTTGAAGAGGTTCCAGGAGGCAATGAGAACCAGCATTACTTTTCCCCGCTGGCACCTTTGCTGTGGCAGCAAAAGCTGGACGTTTGTCTTTTTTGCTCCGGAGGCTGCCGAAAGCGAAAACAAGTGCTTTTGAGAATGGAGTCCGCAGGAAAGCAGAGAGGGCCAAATTGTCTGGGGCATTTGAAAGGGTTCCAGGAGGCAGTGAGAACAAGCATTACTTTTCCCTGCTGGCACCTTTGCTGTGGCAGCAAAAGCTGGACGTTTGTCTTTTTTGCTCCGGAGGATGCCGAAAGCGAAAACAGGTGCTTTTGAGGATGGAGTCCGCAGGAAAGCAGAGAGGGCCAAATTGTCTGTGGCATTTGAAGAGGTTCCAGGAGGCAGTGAGAACCAGCATCACTTTTCCCCGCTGGCACCTTTGCTGTGGCAGCAAAAGCTGGACGTTTGTCTTTTTTGCTCCGGAGGTTGCCGAAAGCGAAAACAGGTGCTTTTGAGGATGGAGTCCGCAGGAAAGCAGAGAGGGCCAAATTGTCTGTCGCATTTGAAAGGGTTCCAGGAGGCAATGAGGACCAGCATCACTTTTCCCCGCTGGCACCTTTGCTGTGGCAGCAAAAGCTGGACGTTTGTCTTTCTTGCTCCGGAGGCTGCCGAAAGCGAAAACAGGTGCTTTTGAGGATGGAGTCCGCAGGAAAGCAGAGAAGGCCAAATTGTCTGGGGCATTTGAAAGGGTTCCAGGAGGCAGTGAGAACCAGCATTACTTTTCCCCGCTGGCACCTTTGCTGTGGCAGCAAAAGCTGGACGTTTGTCTTTTTTGCTCCTGAGGTTGCCGAAAGCGAAAACAGGTGCTTTTGAGGATGGAGTCCGCAGGAAAGCAGAGAGGGCCAAATTGTCTGGGGCATTTGAAGAGGTTCCAGGAGGCAATGAGGACCAGCATCACTTTTCCTCGCTGGCTCCTTTGCTGTGGCAGCAAAAGCTGGACGTTTGTCTTTTTTGCTCCTGAGGTTGCCGAAAGCGAAAACAGGTGCTTTTGAGGATGGAGTCCGCAGGAAAGCAGAGAGGGCCAAATTGTCTGGGGCATTTGAAGAGGTTCCAGGAGGCAATGCGGAGTAGCATCACTTTTCCCCGCTGGCACCTTTGCTGTGGCAGCAAAAGCTGGACGTTTGTCTTTTTTGCTCTGGAGGCTGCCGAAAGCGAAAACAGGTGCTTTTGAGGATGGAGTCCGCAGGAAAGCAGAGTGGGCCAAATTGTCTGCGGCATTTGAAGGGGTTCCAGGAGGCAGTGAGGACCAGCATCACTTTTCTCCGCTGGCACCTTTGCTGTGGCAGGAAAAGCTGGACGTTTGTCTTTTTTGCTCCGGATGATGCCGAAAGCGAAAACAGGTGCTTTTGAGGATGGAGTCCGCAGGAAACCAGAGAGGGCCAAATTGTCTGTGGCATTTGAAGAGGTTCCAGGAGGCAATGAGAACCAGTATTACTTTTCTCCGCTGGCAACTTTGCTGTGGCAGCAAAAGCTGGACGTTTGTCTTTTTTGCTCAGGAGGATGCCGAAAGCGAAAACAGGTGCTTTTGAGGATGGAGTCCGCAAGAAAGCAGAGAGGGCCAAATTGTCTGTGGCATTTGAAGAGGTTCCAGGAGGCAATGAGGACCAGCATTACTTTTCCCCGCTGGCACCTTTGCTGTGGCAGCAAAAGCTGGACGTTTGTCTTTTTTGCTCCGGAGGCTGCCGAAAGCGAAAACAGGTGCTTTTGAGAATGGAGTCCGCAGGAAAGCAGAGAGGGCCAAATTGTCTGTGGCATTTGAAAGGGTTCCAGGAGGCAGTGAGAACAAGCATTACTTTTCCCTGCTGGCACCTTTGCTGTGGCAGCAAAAGCTGGACGTTTGTCTTTTTTGCTCCGGAGGATGCCGAAACCGAAAACAGGTGCTTTTGAGGATGGAGTCCGCAGGAAACCAGAGAGGGCCAAATTGTCTGTGGCATTTGAAGAGGTTCCAGGAGGCAGTGAGAACCAGCATCACTTTTCCCCGCTGGCACCTTTGCTGTGGCAGCAAAAGCTGGACGTTTGTCTTTTTTGCTCCGGAGGTTGCCGAAAGCGAAAACAGGTGATTTTGAGGATGGAGTCCGCAGGAAAGCAGAGAGGGCCAAATTGTCTGGGGCATTTGAAGGGGTTCCAGGAGGCAGTGAGGACCAGCATCACTTTTCCCCGCTGGCACCTTTGCTGTGGCAGCAAAAGCTGGACGTTTGTCTTTTTTGCTCCAAACAGCGCCGAAAGCGAAAACAGGTGCTTTTGAGGATGGAGTCCGCAGGAAAGCAGAGAGGGCCAAGTTGTCTGTGGCATTTGAAAGAGTTCCATGAGGCAGTGAGAACCAGCATTACTTTTCTCCGCTGGCAAATTTGCTGTGGCAGCAAAAGCTGGACGTTTGTCTTTTTTGCTCCGGAGGCTGCCGAAAGCGAAAACAGGTGCTTTTGAGGATGGAGTCCGCAGGAAAGCAGAGAGGGCCAAATTGTCTGGGGCATTTGAAAGGGTTCCAGGAGGCAGTGAGGACCAGCATCACTTTTCCCCGCTGGCACCTTTGCTGTGGCAGCAAAAGCTGGACGTTTGTCTTTTTACCACCGGAGGGCGCCGAAAGTGAAAAAAGGTGCTTTTGAGGATGGAGTCCGCAGGAAAGCAGGGAGGGCCAAATTGTCTGTGGCATTTGAAAGAGTTCCAGGAGGCAGTGAGAACCAGCATTACTTTTCTCCGCTGGCAACTTTGCTGTGGCAGCAAAAGCTGGACGTTTGTCTTTTTTGCTCCGGAGGCTGCCGAAAGCGAAAACAGGCGCTTTTGAAAATGGAGTCCGCAGGAAAGCAGAGAGGGCCAAATTGTCTGGGGCATTTGAAGAGGTTCCAGGAGACAGTGAGAACCAGCATTACTTTTCCCCGTTGGCACCTTTGCTGTGGCAGCAAAATCTGGACTTTTGTCTTTTTACCACCGGAGGGCGCCGAAAGTGAAAAAGTGCTTATGAGGATAGAGTCTGCATGAAAGCAGAGAGGGCCAAATTGTCTGTGGCATTTGAAAGGGTTCCAGGAGGCAGTGAGAACCAGCATTACTTTTCCTCGCTGGCACCTTTGCTGTGGCAGCAAAAGCTGGACGTTTGTCTTTTTTGCTCCGGAGGCTGCCGAAAGCGAAAACAGGTGCTTTTGAGGATGGAGTCCGCAGGAAAGCAGAGAGGGCCAAATTGTCTGGGGCATTTCAAAGAGTTCCATGAGGCAGTGAGAACCAGCATTACTTTTCCCCACTGGCACCTTTGCTGTGGCAGCAAAAGCTGGACGTTTGTCTTTTTTGCTCCGGAGGCTGCCGAAAGCGAAAACAGGTGCTTTTGAGGATGGAGTCCGCAGGAAAGCAGAGAGGGCCAAATTGTCTGTGGCATTTGAAAGGGTTCCATGAGGCAGTGAGAACCAGCATTACTTTTCCTTGCTGGCACCTTTGCTGTGGCAGCAAAAGCTGGACGTTTGTCTTTTTTGCTCCTGAGGTTGCCGAAAGCGAAAACAGGTTCTTTTGAGGATGGAGTCCGCAGGAAAGCAGAGAGTGCCAAATTGTCTGTGGCATTTGAAAGAGTTCCAGGAGGCAGTGAGAACCAGCATTACTTTTCCCCGCTGGCACCTTTGCTGTGGCAGCAAAAGCTGGACGTTTGTCTTTTTACCACCGGAGGGCGCCGAAAGTGAAAAAAGGTGCTATTGAGGATGGAGTCCGCAGTAAAGCAGAGAGGGCCAAGTTGTCTGTGGCATTTGAAAGAGTTCCAGGAGGCAGTGAGAACCAGCATTACTTTTCTCCGCTGGCAACTTTGCTGTGGCAGCAAAAGCTGGACGTTTGTCTTTTTTGCTCCTGAGGTTGCCGAAAGCGAAAACAGGTGCTTTTGAGGATGGAGTCCGCAGGAAAGCAGAGAGGGCCAAATTGTCTGTGGCATTTGAAAGGGTTCCAGGAGGCAGTGAGGACCAGCATCACTTTTCCCCGCTGGCACCTTTGCTGTGGCAGCAAAAGCTGGACGTTTGTCTTTTTTGCTCCGGGGGCTGCCGAAAGCGAAAACAGGTGCTTTTGAGGATGGAGTCCGCAGGAAAGCAGAGAGGGCCAAATTGTCTGTGGCATTTGAAAGAGTTCCAGGAGGCAGTGAGAACCAGCATCACTTTTCCCCGCTGGCACCTTTGCTGTGGCAGCAAAAGCTGGACGTTTGTCTTTTTACCACCGGAGGGCGCCGAAAGTGAAAAAAGGTGCTTTTGAGGATGGAGTCCGCAGGAAAGCAGGGAGGGCCAAATTTTCTGGGGCATTTGAAGAGGTTCCAGGAGGCAATGCGGAGTAGCATCACTTTTCCCCGCTGGCACCTTTGCTGTGGCAGCAAAAGCTGGACGTTTGTCTTTTTTGGTCCGGAGGCTGCCGAAAGCGAAAACAGGTGCTTTTGAGGATGGAGTCCGCAGGAAAGCAGAGAGGGTCAAATTGTCTGTGGCATTTGAAGGGGTTCCAGGAGGCAGTGAGGACCAGCATCACTTTTCCCCGCTGGCACCTTTGCTGTGGCAGCAAAAGCTGGACGTTTGTCTTTTTACCACCGGAGGGCGCCGAAAGTGAAAAAAGGTGCTATTGAGGATAGAGTCCGCAGTAAAGCAGAGAGGGCCAAGTTGTCTGTGGCATTTGAAAGAGTTCCAGGAGGCAGTGAGAACCAGCATTACTTTTCTCCGCTGGCAACTTTGCTGTGGCAGCAAAGGCTGGACGTTTGTCTTTTTTGCTCCGGAGGCTGCCGAAAGCGAAAACAGGTGCTTTTGAGGATGGAGTCCGCAGGAAAGCAGAGAGGGCCAAATTCTCTGGGGCATTTGAAAGAGTTCCAGGAGGCAATGAGAACCAGCATTACTTTTCCCCGCTGGCACCTTTGCTGTGGCAGCAAAACCTGGACGTTTGTCTTTTTTGGTCCGGAGGCTGCCGAAAGCGAAAACAGGTGCTTTTGAGGATGGAGTCCGCAGGAAAGCAGAGAGGGTCAAATTGTCTGTGGCATTTGAAGGGGTTCCAGGAGGCAGTGAAGACCAGCATCACTTTTCCCCGCTGGCACCTTTGCTGTGGCAGCAAAAGCTGGACGTTTGTCTTTTTTGCTCCGGGGGCTGCCGAAAGCGAAAACAGGTGCTTTTGAGGATGGAGTCCGCAGGAAAGCAGAGAGGGCCAAATTGTCTGTGGCATTTGAAAGAGTTCCAGGAGGCAGTGAGAACCAGCATCACTTTTCCCCGCTGGCACCTTTGCTGTGGCAGCAAAAGCTGGACGTTTGTCTTTTTACCACCGGAGGGCGCCGAAAGTGAAAAAAGGTGCTTTTGAGGATGGAGTCCGCAGGAAAGCAGGGAGGGCCAAATTTTCTGGGGCATTTGAAGAGGTTCCAGGAGGCAATGCGGAGTAGCATCACTTTTCCCCGCTGGCACCTTTGCTGTGGCAGCAAAAGCTGGACGTTTGTCTTTTTTGCTCCGGAGGTTGCCGAAAGCGAAAACAGGTGCTTTTGAGGATGGAGTCCGCAGGAAAGCAGAGAGGGCCAAATTGTCTGTGGCATTTGAAAGGGTTCCAGGAGGCAGTGAGAACCAGCATTACTTTTCCCCGCTGGCACCTTTGCTGTGGCAGCAAAAGCTGGACGTTTGTCTTTTTTGCTCCGGAGGCTGCCGAAAGCGAAAACAGGTGCTTTTGAGGATGGAGTCCGCAGGAAAGCAGAGAGGGCCAAATTGTCTGGGGCATTTGAAAGAGTTCCAGGAGGTAATGAGAACCAGCATTACTTTTCCCCGCTGGCACCTTTGCTGTGGCAGCAAAACCTGGACGTTTGTCTTTTTTGGTCCGGAGGCTGCCGAAAGCGAAAACAGGTGCTTTTGAGGATGGAGTCCGCAGGAAAGCAGAGAGGGTCAAATTGTCTGTGGCATTTGAAGGGGTTCCAGGAGGCAGTGAGGACCAGCATCACTTTTCCCCGCTGGCACCTTTGCTGTGGCAGCAAAAGCTGGACGTTTGTCTTTTTTGCTCCGGAGGTTGCCGAAAGCGAAAAAAAGTGCTTTTGAGGATGGAGTCCGCAGGAAAGCAGAGAGGGCCAAATTGTCTATGGCATTTGAAGAGGTTCCAGGAGGCAATGAGGACCAGCATTACTTTTCCCCACTGGCACCTTTGCTGTGGCAGCAAAAGCTGGACGTTTGTCTTTATTGCTCCGGAGGCTGCCGAAAGCGAAAACAGGTGCTTTTGAGGATGGAGTCCGCAGGAAAGCAGAGAGGGCCAAATTGTCTGGGGCATTTGAAAGAGTTCCAGGAGGCAGTGAGAACCAGCATTACTTTTCCCCGCTGGCACCTTTGCTGTGGCAGCAAAAGCTGGACGTTTGTCTTTTTACCACCGGAGGGCGCCGAAAGCGAAAACAGGTGCTTTTGAGGATGGAGTCCGCAGGAAAGCAGAGAGGGCCAAATTGTCTGGGGCATTTGAAAGGGTTCCAGGAGGCAATGAGGACCAGCATCACTTTTCCCCGCTGGCACCTTTGCTGTGGCAGCAAAAGCTGGACGTTTGTCTTTCTTGCTCCGGAGGTTGCCGAAAGTGAAAACAGGTGCTTTTGAGGATGGAGTCCGCAGGAAAGCAGAGAGGGCCAAATTGTCTGTGGCATTTGAAAGGGTTCCATGAGGCAGTGAGAACCAGCATTACTTTTCCCCGCTGGCACCTTTGCTGTGGCAGCAAAAGCTGGACGTTTGTCTTTTTTGCTCCGGAGGTTGCCGAAAGCGAAAACAGGTGCTTTTGAGGATGGAGTCCGCAGGAAAGCAGAGAGGGCCAAATTGACTGTGGCATTTGAAGAGGTTCCAGGAGGCAATGAGGACCAGAATCACTTTTCCCCGCTGGCACCTTTGTTGTGGCAGCAAAAGCTGGACGTTTGTCTTTTTTGCTCCGGAGGCTGCCGAAAGCGAAAACAGGTGCTTTTGAGGATAGAGTCCGCAGGAAAGCAGAGAGGGCCAAATTGTCTGGGGCATTTGAAAGGGATCCAGGAGGCAGTGAGAACCAGCATTACTTTTCTCCGCTGGCACCTTTGCTGTGGCAGCAAAAGCTGGACGTTTGTCTTTTTTGCTCCGGAGGTTGCCGAAAGCGAAAACAGGGGCTTTTGAGGATGGAGTCCGCAGGAAAGCAGAGAGGGCCAAATTTTCTGGGGCATTTGAAGAGGTTCCAGGAGGCAATGCGGAGTAGCATCACTTTTCCCCGCTGGCACCTTTGCTGTGGCAGCAAAAGCTGGACGTTTGTCTTTTTTGCTCCTGAGGTTGCCGAAAGCGAAAACAGGTGCTTTTGAGGATGGAGTCCGCAGGAAAGCAGAGAGGGCCAAATTGTCTGTGGCATTTGAAAGGGTTCCAGGAGGCAGTGAGGACCAGCATCACTTTTCCCCGCTGGCACCTTTGCTGTGGCAGCAAAAGCTGGACGTTTGTCTTTTTACCACCGGAGGCTGCTGAAAGCGAAAACAGGCGCTTTTGAAAATGGAGTCCGCAGGAAAGCAGAGAGGGCCAAATTGTCTGGGGCATTTGAAGAGGTTCCAGGAGACAGTGAGAACCAGCATTACTTTTCCCCGCTGGCACCTTTGCTGTGGCAGCAAAATCTGGACGTTTGCCTTTTTACCACCGGAGGGCGCCGAAAGTGAAAAAGTGCTTTTGAGGATAGAGTCCGCAGGAAAGCAGAGAGGGCCAAATTGTCTGTGGCATTTGAAAGGGTTCCAGGAGGCAGTGAGAACCAGCATTACTTTTCCCCGCTGGCACCTTTGCTGTGGCAGCAAAAGCTGGACGTTTGTCTTTTTACCACCGGAGGGCGCCGAAACCGAAAACAGGTGCTTTTGAGGATGGAGTCCGCAGGAAAGCAGAGAGGGCCAAATTGTCTGTGGCATTTGAAAGGGTTCCAGGAGGCAGTGAGAACCAGCATCACTTTTCCCCGCTGGCACCTTTGCTGTGGCAGCAAAAGCTGGACGTTTGTCTTTCTTGCTCCGGAGGCTGCCGAAAGCGAAAACAGGTGCTTTTGAGGATGGAGTCCGCAGGAAAACAGAGAGGGCCAAATTGACTGTGGCATTTGAAGAGGTTCCAGGAGGCAATGAGGACCAGAATCACTTTTCCCCGATGGCACCTTTGTTGTGGCAGCAAAAGCTGGACGTTTCTCTTTTTTGCTCCGGAGGCTGCCGAAAGCGAAAACAGGTGCTTTTGAGGATGGAGTCCGCAGGAAAGCAGAGAGGGCCAAATTGTCTGGGGCATTTGAAAGGGTTCCAGGAGGCAGTGAGAACCAGCATTACTTTTCCCCGCTGGCACCTTTGCTGTGGCAGCAAAAGCTGGACGTTTGTCTTTTTTGCTCCGGAGGTTGCCGAAAGCGAAAACAGGGGCTTTTGAGGATGGAGTCCGCAGGAAAGCAGAGAGGGCCAAATTGTCTGTGGCATTTGAAAGGGTTCCAGGAGGCAGTGAGAACCAGCATTACTTTTCCTCGCTGGCACCTTTGCTGTGGCAGCAAAAGCTGGACATTTGTCTTTTTTGCTCCGGAGGCTGCCGAAAGCGAAAACAGGTGCTTTTGAGGATGGAGTCCGCAGGAAAGAAGAGAGGGCCAAATTGTCTGGGGCATTTGAAAGGGTTCCAGGAGGCAGTGAGAACCAGCATTACTTTTCCCCGCTGGCACCTTTGCTGTGGCAGCAAAAGCTGGACATTTGTCTTTTTTGCTCCGGAGGCTGCCGAAAGCGAAAACAGGTGCTTTTGAGGATGGAGTCCGCAGGAAAGCAGAGAGGGCCAAATTGTCTGGGGCATTTGAAAGGGTTCCAGGAGGCAGTGAGAACCAGCATTACTTTTCCCCGCTGGCACCTTTGCTGTGGCAGCAAAAGCTGGACATTTGTCTTTTTTGCTCCGGAGGCTGCCGAAAGCGAAAACAGGTGCTTTTGAGGATGGAGTCCGCAGGAAAGCAGGGAGGGCCAAATTTTCTGGGGCATTTGAAGAGGTTCCAGGAGGCAATGCGGAGTAGCATCACTTTTCCCCGCTGGCACCTTTGCTGTGGCAGCAAAAGCTGGACGTTTGTCTTTTTACCACCGGAGGGCGCCGAAAGTGAAAAAAGGTGCTATTGAGGATAGAGTCCGCAGTAAAGCAGAGAGGGCCAAGTTGTCTGTGGCATTTGAAAGAGTTTCAGGAGGCAGTGAGAACCAGCATTACTTTTCTCCGCTGGCAACTTTGCTGTGGCAGCAAAAGCTGGACGTTTGTCTTTTTTGCTCCGGAGGCTGCCGAAAGCGAAAACAGGTGCTTTTGAGGATGGAGTCCGCAGGAAAGCAGAGAGGGCCAAATTGTCTGTGGCATTTGAAAGAGTTCCAGGAGGCAGTGAGAACCAGCATCACTTTTCCCCGCTGGCACCTTTGCTGTGGCAGCAAAAGCTGGACGTTTGTCTTTTTACCACCGGAGGGCGCCGAAATTGAAAAAATGTGCTTTTGAGGATGGAGTCCGCAGGAAAGCAGCGAAGGCCAAATTGTCTGGGGCATTTGAAGAGGTTCCAGGAGGCAATGCGGAGTAGCATCACTTTTCCCCGCTGGCACCTTTGCTGTGGCAGCAAAAGCTGGACGTTTGTCTTTTTTGCTCCGGAGGTTGCCGAAAGCGAAAACAGGTGCTTTTGAGGATGGAGTCCGCAGGAAAGCAGAGAGGGCCAAATTGTCTGTGGCATTTGAAAGGGTTCCAGGAGGCAGTGAGAACCAGCATTACTTTTCCCCGCTGGCACCTTTGCTGTGGCAGCAAAAGCTGGACGTTTGTCTTTTTTGCTCCGGAGGCTGCCGAAAGCGAAAACAGGTGCTTTTGAGGATGGAGTCCGCAGGAAAGCAGAGAGGGCCAAATTGTCTGGGGCATTTGAAAGAGTTCCAGGAGGCAATGAGAACCAGCATTACTTTTCCCCGCTGGCACCTTTGCTGTGGCAGCAAAACCTGGACGTTTGTCTTTTTTGCTCCGGAGGCTGCCGAAAGCGAAAACAGGTGCTTTTGAGGATGGAGTCCGCGGGAAAGCAGAGAGGGCCAAATTGTCTGTGGCATTTGAAGGGGTTCCAGGAGGCAGTGAGGACCAGCATCACTTTTCCCCGCTGGCACCTTTGCTGTGGCAGCAAAAGCTGGACGTTTGTCTTTTTTGCTCCGGAGGTTGCCGAAAGCGAAAAAAAGTGCTTTTGAGGATGGAGTCCGCAGGAAAGCAGAGAGGGCCAAATTGTCTATGGCATTTGAAGAGGTTCCAGGAGGCAATGAGGACCAGCATCACTTTTCCCCGCTGGCACCTTTGCTGTGGCAGCAAAAGCTGGACGTTTGTCTTTTTACCACCGGAGGCTGCTGAAAGCGAAAACAGGCACTTTTGAAAATGGAGTCCGCAGGAAAGCAGAGAGGGCCAAATTGTCTGGGGCATTTGAAGAGGTTGCAGGAGACAGTGAGAACCAGCATTACTTTTCCCCGTTGGCACCTTTGCTGTGGCAGCAAAATCTGGACGTTTGTCTTTTTACCACCGGAGGGCGCCGAAAGTGAAAAAGTGCTTTTGAGGATAGAGTCCGCAGGAAAGCAGAGAGGGCCAAATTGTCTGTGGCATTTGAAAGGGTTCCAGGAGGCAGTGAGAACCAGCATTACTTTTCCTCGCTGGCACCTTTGCTGTGGCAGCAAAAGCTGGACATTTTTCTTTTTTGCTCCGGAGGCTGCCGAAAGCGAAAACAGGTGCTTTTGAGGATGGAGTCCGCAGGAAAGCAGAGAGGGCCAAATTGTCTGTGGCATTTGAAAGGGTTCCAGGAGGCAGTGAGAACCAGCATTACTTTTCCCCGCTGGCACCTTTGCTGTGGCAGCAAAAGCTGGACGTTTGTCTTTTTTGCTCCGGAGGCTGCCGAAAGCGGAAACAGGTGCTTTTGAGGATGGAGTCCGCAGGAAAGCAGAGAGGGCCAAATTGTCTGGGGCATTTGAAAGAGTTCCAGGAGGCAGTGAGAACCAGCATTACTTTTCCCCGCTGGCACCTTTGCTGTGGCAGCAAAAGCTGGACGTTTGTCTTTTTACCACCGGAGGGCGCCGAAACCGAAAACAGGTGCTTTTGAGGATGGAGTCCGCAGGAAAGCAGAGAGGGCCAAATTGTCTGTGGCATTTGAAAGGGTTCCAGGAGGCAGTGAGAACCAGCATCACTTTTCCCCGCTGGCACCTTTGCTGTGGCAGCAAAAGCTGGACGTTTGTCTTTTTTGCTCCGGAGGTTGCCGAAAGCGAAAACAGGTGCTTTTGAGGATGGAGTTCGCAGGAAAGCAGAGAGGGCCAAATTGTCTGTGGCATTTGAAAGGGTTCCAGGAGGCAATGAGGACCAGCATCACTTTTCCCCGCTGGCACCTTTGCTGTGGCAGCAAAAGCTGGACGTTTGTCTTTCTTGCTCCGGAGGCTGCCGAAAGCGAAAACAGGTGCTTTTGAGGATGGAGTCCGCAGGAAAGCAGAGAGGGCCAAATTGTCTGGGGCATTTGAAAGGGTTCCAGGAGGCAGTGAGAACCAGCATTACTTTTCCCCGCTGGCACCTTTGCTGTGGCAGCAAAAGCTGGACGTTTGTCTTTCTTGCTCCGGAGGCTGCCGAAAGCGAAAACAGGTGCTTTTGAGGATGGAGTCCGCAGGAAAGCAGAGAGGGCCAAATTGACTGTGGCATTTGAAGAGGTTCCAGGAGGCAATGAGGACCAGAATCACTTTTCCCCGATGGCACCTTTGTTGTGGCAGCAAAAGCTGGACGTTTGTCTTTTTTGCTCCGGAGGCTGCCGAAAGCGAAAACAGGTGCTTTTGAGGATAGAGTCCGCAGGAAAGCAGAGAGGGCCAAATTGTCTGGGGCATTTGAAAGGGTTCCAGGAGGCAGTGAGAACCAGCATTACTTTTCCCCGCTGGCACCTTTGCTGTGGCAGCAAAAGCTGGACGTTTGTCTTTTTTGCTCCGGAGGCTGCCGAAAGCGAAAACAGGTGCTTTTGAGGATGGAGTCCGCAGGAAAGCAGAGAGGGCCAAATTGTCTGGGGCATTTGAAAGAGTTCCAGGAGGCAATGAGAACCAGCATTACTTTTCCCCGCTGGCACCTTTGCTGTGGCAGCAAAACCTGGACGTTTGTCTTTTTTGCTCCGGAGGCTGCCGAAAGCGAAAACAGGTGCTTTTGAGGATGGAGTCCGCGGGAAAGCAGAGAGGGCCAAATTGTCTGTGGCATTTGAAGGGGTTCCAGGAGGCAGTGAGGACCAGCATCACTTTTCCCCGCTGGCACCTTTGCTGTGGCAGCAAAAGCTGGACGTTTGTCTTTTTTGCTCCGGAGGTTGCCGAAAGCGAAAAAAAGTGCTTTTGAGGATGGAGTCCGCAGGAAAGCAGAGAGGGCCAAATTGTCTATGGCATTTGAAGAGGTTCCAGGAGGCAATGAGGACCAGCATCACTTTTCCCCGCTGGCACCTTTGCTGTGGCAGCAAAAGCTGGACGTTTGTCTTTTTACCACCGGAGGCTGCTGAAAGCGAAAACAGGCACTTTTGAAAATGGAGTCCGCAGGAAAGCAGAGAGGGCCAAATTGTCTGGGGCATTTGAAGAGGTTGCAGGAGACAGTGAGAACCAGCATTACTTTTCCCCGTTGGCACCTTTGCTGTGGCAGCAAAATCTGGACGTTTGTCTTTTTACCACCGGAGGGCGCCGAAAGTGAAAAAGTGCTTTTGAGGATAGAGTCCGCAGGAAAGCAGAGAGGGCCAAATTGTCTGTGGCATTTGAAAGGGTTCCAGGAGGCAGTGAGAACCAGCATTACTTTTCCTCGCTGGCACCTTTGCTGTGGCAGCAAAAGCTGGACATTTTTCTTTTTTGCTCCGGAGGCTGCCGAAAGCGAAAACAGGTGCTTTTGAGGATGGAGTCCGCAGGAAAGCAGAGAGGGCCAAATTGTCTGTGGCATTTGAAAGGGTTCCAGGAGGCAGTGAGAACCAGCATTACTTTTCCCCGCTGGCACCTTTGCTGTGGCAGCAAAAGCTGGACGTTTGTCTTTTTTGCTCCGGAGGCTGCCGAAAGCGGAAACAGGTGCTTTTGAGGATGGAGTCCGCAGGAAAGCAGAGAGGGCCAAATTGTCTGGGGCATTTGAAAGGGTTCCAGGAGGCAGTGAGAACCAGCATTACTTTTCCCCGCTGGCACCTTTGCTGTGGCAGCAAAAGCTGGACGTTTGTCTTTCTTGCTCCGGAGGCTGCCGAAAGCGAAAACAGGTGCTTTTGAGGATGGAGTCCGCAGGAAAGCAGAGAGGGCCAAATTGACTGTGGCATTTGAAGAGGTTCCAGGAGGCAATGAGGACCAGAATCACTTTTCCCCGATGGCACCTTTGTTGTGGCAGCAAAAGCTGGACGTTTGTCTTTTTTGCTCCGGAGGCTGCCGAAAGCGAAAACAGGTGCTTTTGAGGATAGAGTCCGCAGGAAAGCAGAGAGGGCCAAATTGTCTGGGGCATTTGAAAGGGTTCCAGGAGGCAGTGAGAACCAGCATTACTTTTCCCCGCTGGCACCTTTGCTGTGGCAGCAAAGCTGGACGTTTGTCTTTTTGCTCCAGAGGTTGCCGAAAGCGAAAACAGGGGCTTTTGAGGATGGAGTCTGCAGGAAAGCAGAGAGGGCCAAATTGTCTGTGGCATTTGAAAGGGTTCCATGAGGCAGTGAGAACCAACATTACTTTTCCTTGCTGGCACCTTTGCTGTGGCAGCAAAAGCTGGACGTTTGTCTTTTTTGCTCCGGAGGCTGCCGAAAGCGAAAACAGGTGCTTTTGAGGATGGAGTCCGCAGGAAAGCAGAGAGGGCCAAATTGTCTGTGGCATTTGAAAGGGTTCCATGAGGCAGTGAGAACCAGCATTACTTTTCCTTGCTGGCACCTTTGCTGTGGCAGCAAAAGCTGGACGTTTGTCTTTTTTGCTCCGGAGGCTGCCGAAAGCGAAAACAGGTGCTTTTGAGGATGGAGTCCGCAGGAAAGCAGAGAGGGCCAAATTGTCTGGGGCATTTGAAGGGGTTCCAGGAGGCAGTGAGAACCAGCATTACTTTTCCCCGCTGGCACCTTTGCTGTGGCAGCAAAAGCTGGACGTTTGTCTTTTTTGCTCCGGAGGTTGCCGAAAGCGAAAACAGGTGCTTTTGAGGATGGAGTCCGCAGGAAAGCAGAGAGGGCCAAATTGACTGTGGCATTTGAAGAGGTTCCAGGAGGCAATGAGGACCAGAATCACTTTTCCCCGATGGCACCTTTGTTGTGGCAGCAAAAGCTGGACGTTTCTCTTTTTTGCTCCGGAGGCTGCCGAAAGCGAAAACAGGTGCTTTTGAGGATGGAGTCCGCAGGAAAGCAGAGAGGGCCAAATTGTCTGGGGCATTTGAAAGGGTTCCAGGAGGCAGTGAGAACCAGCATTACTTTTCCCCGCTGGCACCTTTGCTGTGGCAGCAAAAGCTGGACGTTTGTCTTTTTTGCTCCGGAGGTTGCCGAAAGCGAAAACAGGGGCTTTTGAGGATGGAGTCCGCAGGAAAGCAGAGAGGGCCAAATTGTCTGTGGCATTTGAAAGGGTTCCAGGAGGCAGTGAGAACCAGCATTACTTTTCCTCGCTGGCACCTTTGCTGTGGCAGCAAAAGCTGGACATTTGTCTTTTTTGCTCCGGAGGCTGCCGAAAGCGAAAACAGGTGCTTTTGAGGATGGAGTCCGCAGGAAAGCAGAGAGGGCCAAATTGTCTGTGGCATTTGAAAGGGTTCCAGGAGGCAGTGAGAACCAGCATTACTTTTCCTCGCTGGCACCTTTGCTGTGGCAGCAAAAGCTGGACATTTGTCTTTTTTGCTCCGGAGGCTGCCGAAAGCGAAAACAGGTGCTTTTGAGGATGGAGTCCGCAGGAAAGCAGAGAGGGCCAAATTGTCTGGGGCATTTGAAAGGGTTCCAGGAGGCAGTGAGAACCAGCATTACTTTTCCCCGCTGGCACCTTTGCTGTGGCAGCAAAAGCTGGACGTTTGTCTTTTTTGCTCCGGAGGCTGCCGAAAGCGAAAACAGGTGCTTTTGAGGATGGAGTCCGCAGGAAAGCAGGGAGGGCCAAATTTTCTGGGGCATTTGAAGAGGTTCCAGGAGGCAATGCGGAGTAGCATCACTTTTCCCCGCTGGCACCTTTGCTGTGGCAGCAAAAGCTGGACGTTTGTCTTTTTACCACC